>NC_135359.1:17476875-17812500 GCF_051622035.1 Arctopsyche grandis | reverse complement strand
TTAGTTTTCCAAAAATTATGATAGAGCCACCTGTGCTAAAAATGTACACCTACATACATTCATATTTTCCGTGTGTTGCAAAGTATAGATTGCATAGACTTTTCACTCAGTTTTCTCAAAAGATGCTGCTGAAATTACTATTTATATAAATTTAAATTAAAAATTGCACTCTAAATATTTAAATAAAAAAGGCACAATCTCTATTTTATAGTTGTTAAGTTTGAAATTTGTAACGAATATTTTGACAAATAAATCAAAAAGGAAAATTTCAAAAGTAGACATCTATTGAAAATAAATGGAAACTTTCCTACAATTTCTCCTATAGTTTTCCGACATCATTTCCACATGTACCGAAGTATGGTTAGAAATTATAATGAACAATTTCATATATATTTGGTTACTTAACTTTATAAATCAATTATTTAAAAATAATTTAAATTTACAATTCCAAAATATCCACTAGATTTTTATTTTTTTTCTGTTTAACCGCATTAGTTTTAAAAATTAATTTTAATTATTTTACAAATCTAGTATTAAAATTGTTATTTAATTTATAAAATATATTTTTGAATGCGTGCTATTTTATTTTAAGTAAAAAATATTATATGACTAAAACTTGAATTCACTCACTCTATAACTTAGTATTTTAATTTCATCCTTGATCGCAAGATGTCTTCGAACAAAATTTTAAAATAAATCACTATTTCGGGCATTTCTTTAAAATAAAATAAAAACACAAACTGGAAATGAAGGATAAACACTTAAATTAAAATCCTTAGTAAATATTGAAAATATTTCGCTACCTGCTTTTATTTTTCATGTAAATAAAGCAGTAAATAGATAATATAAAATTTACAATTTTTTCCTTTATTTTTAAATGTCATCAGCATGAAAAGCTTTTGAAGATATTAAGCACCGTCGTTGTTACAAAGCACCTTTGTGTCAGGCTGCTGCTTAGCGTAACAAAGTCAAAAACAGGTACCAATGCAACCCTTTGCAATGTAATTTATAATAAATTAAAATTTCCCAGTCCTTGCACGAGATAAACAGACGCAAATGACTTGTTTCCTCTTCCTGTAACCGCTCCTGCTGCTCCCAAGATCCCGGACGCGACATGCAAATTGGCTGTAAGTCGTCAGTGGTAAAGTGGTTGCATCAACACAATAGGTCGCTTGAGATTTTTCCAGGAAAATAACGTTGGATCTCCATTACATTTGCATGCAAATGTTCGGATAGTATTACACACATATTGCTTTGTTTTTTTTATTTTTAAATGCTTTTTATTATTACGAAATTATGTTCACAATAGATCTTATATCTATTTTAATAGCTACTGATCTACTGATCATTTTCTATTTTACAATTTAATTTAATTTGGTTAGTAATCATAGTATTATATTATTCTAATGTTAATCTACAGCATAATAGGAAAAAGAGCTCAAAAACTTATTTACAATCCTTATAAATGCTTATAATACATCTAATACATAATATTAATTAAAGACTCACTAAAGTCGATGACCTAAAGCAGATTGTGTTTAGGTAATCTGTGTTTATACCTGAAGGGTATACACATTTTGTTGTAATCACCGAGACTCTTCACAAGTGTGTTAGTATGGTTATTAGTGATTCTGTCATAGAATCTACTGGTTAGTTTGTTAGTAATGTCTGTAACAAACGGAATATTATATATGACATACAGTTTTTTCAAGTTTGTATATATGGGTGTATTATAAATTTATTTTAGGGATTTATTTTGTATTACTTGCAGCTTGGAAAGGTTAGTATTGGAGGCGTTATTCCATACAGATGAAGCATAGGTTAATAATGGTAATATGAGCGCGCGATATAATTTTATTTTATTGAATTGATAAAGAACTATGGCAATTAAATATTGGATATACCCCGCATCGCCTTGCATTTCGCTCCCTCAATGTGAGGTGCCCATCTCATTCTTTTATCGAACGTTACTCCTAAATATTTTACTATTACTGACTGCCATTTCAGACTTTCTCCAGAGGGGATTTTCAGATCTGAACTTGGCTTATGCTTTCTAACACTAAGGAATATGGCGTCTGTTTTGGTTTGATTAATTTGAATTTTCCACTTAGTGAAGTGTTCAGTCATTGTTGTAATTGCAAATTCAAGATTTTTAAGAATAGTGTCTGGTTTTTTGCTACTTGTGAAGCAAGCGGTATCATCTGCATATAGGGTTATATACATATATGAAGAACAATAGCGACACATATTGCAATCAACAACAATATATGTATGTAATGTAGTGCATAAGATCGAAATTCCTAAATAAAACTTCGCGTTGAAAAAAACGTGCAAATTTTTGTTTTCAATTAAAAATATTAGCTATTGATTTGATTTTTCTATTGAAATCCTCTTTTTGAAGAACCGGAAGGATGGATAATCGCATAAAAATGACGTGGCAGGAAAAAGAGTGACGCGGAAAAAATAGTGATGATATTTTCGGCTTTGAAGAGACGACAAGAGCAGATCTCTTAGTCGTCTCATTGATACTTCCTTTTCGGCTCGTTCACGTCTGTACAAGATGTCAACGTCAGATAAGGACGCTATTCTTCGGCGAGGGTCTCGTTCGCCTCTGACGCCCTCCTCCGGAAAATGAAATCGCCGACTTTCCTTTGAATTATATATGTACATCCGGAAGTTCGCAAATGCGATTTTTCATTCCCGATTCACAATTTCGAAACAAAGCTTGGCCAACTAATCGGATCGGAATCAACACAAAACTCTCTCCCTTTCTCTCCCTCTGTTCTCGGCACGACAGAATATAAAACTGGTCGAGTGCAGTATCCCGGAACGTGTACGTTATATGCATTGTCGATGCTTATTTTTCGATAAATATGCCAGCGTGCAGTGTGCCGGTTGTATGCAAAATATTTATGAGTACCGAACAACAAAAAGATACAACTGGAAAATCGCCCTTTAAAATGTGTATTTTATGAGCGAAATTGCACGCCAAACGAGTGCACGCGCGTAAAACGGTTTTCCATTTTTGACAATAATTGTATTTCATAACAAAATTAACTTTATATTTTCAAACGTGGAAACGAACAAAAATAAATAAAACGCTTAAGGAAAAATGGCACCAGGCACGTATTTCTAAAAGCCGGCAATCTGCGCTGCACTAATCCCAAAAAACAGTTATTGGCACTGCTTTATCGTTAGGTTTTATATCTATACATATATGTATATAATAAATGGTTTTCCTTTGGATCACTTTATACTTTTCTAGTTGGTGGCAAAAACAGTTCGTAAAATGTCCGTAACCATTTCTTTGATCGGAATACTCGTATTAAGGTCCATTGATATTATCCAACACTGCACGTTAACAGCTGAGCATAACTCTGCATGGAAAAGACTACTTCTATTCATACTGTACAGTACCGCCTATTTTCAGAACGGTCATACTTGTTTTGGACGAGTGCAATGCAGAATCGGATTACATATACATACATATATAGTCGCGCCAATATTGTCTCAATATGCCGTTTCCGAACATATTCATATAAACTTTTGTTAGCACGGGTGCACTCGCCGCTATGACGTCACGCCGCACGTGAATATTTCTACAGTGGCCAAATAAAACCGGTTCTACTTGATAGCATCGGTTATGTACTGCTGTATAATATGAATAGATCGTGTCAATTTGTACTATTTCGGGATACATCACCAGCACATTACGGAACATATGAATGTGTCCATATAGAATGTACTAAATAATATTTTTCGTACCGCATTAAGAGGGCTGTACACCCGAAACCTTAATTTTGTTGCCGTTCCTTTCTTCGATATATATATATATATATATATATATATATATATATATATATATATATATATATATATATATATATATATATATATATATATATCATCATCATCATCATTTACAGCCATTCGCCATCCACTGCTGGATGAAGGCCTCTCCAACACGCTTCCACTCGTCTCTGTTTTGCGCAACACTCATCCATCTCATTCCGCACATTTTCCTAATTTCGTTCACCCATCTTCCTTGCGGTCTTCCTTTTACTCTTTTGCCTTCTCTCGGGTACCATTCAAGCACTTCTTTTGTCCACCTTTCGTCCATCCTCCTAGCTACGTGACCCGCCCATTGCCATTTCAATCTCTTCACTCTATCCACTATGTCGACTACCCTTGTCATATTTCTCACCCACGTGTTCCGCTTCCTGTCTTTCCTCGTTATGCCAAGCATACAGCGTTCCATACTTCTTTGAGTGCATTGGATTTTATTTTGCATCTTGGCGTTCAGTGTCCAAGTTTCACATCCATACGTCATCACTGGCAAAACGCATTGATCAAAGATCCTTTTCTTCAGGCAGAGTGGCATTTTTGATTTAAAAACAGCATTCATCCGTCCAAATGCACTCCACCCTAATTTCATACGTCTCTTTATCTCTTCATTTTTACTACCAGACATGTCAATTATTTGACCTAAATATAAATAATTATTTACTACTTCTACTGGTTTATCATCTAAGGGGATGCTATCAGGCATGCAATAACTATTGAACATTAGTTTAGTCTTATCTACGTTAATTTTTAATCCTACTTTTCTACTTTCCCTGTCCAGCTGTGTTAGTCTGATAAGTAGGTCAGCTGAATCACGAGCTACTAAAACTATATCGTCTGCGAACCGAAGGTGACTCAAAAAGCGACCATTGATGCTTACTCCGGCTGTATCCCAATCCAATTTCCTGAAAACTCCCTCAAGCACCGCATTGAATAACTTGGGCGAGATTGTATCTCCTTGTCTTACTCCTTTTCCTATGCTAAATCTATCTGTACCTGAAAAAATTTTAACCGAAGCTGTGGCATTCTTATATATTGCAGCTAACAGTCCCACATAGGGTTCCGGCACTCCCTGTGTTTTTAGAGCGTTAAGTACTGCATTATGACTAACTGTATCGAAGGCTTTCTCATAATCGACGAAACCTAGGCACAATGGCCGTTGATATTCGTTGGCGCGCTCGATTAGTTCGCCAACTACTTGGAGGTGGTCCATTGTGCTGAAATTTGCCCTAAACCCTGCCTGCTCTATAGGTTGGTTCTCGTCGAGGATATTCTTCAGCCTTTCTGTAATAACCTTCGTGAAGAGCTTGTAGACCGCTGAAAGTAGACTAATGGGTCGGTAGTTCTTGATATCGCTTTTGTCGCCTTTTTTGTGTATTAAAATGATAGTTGCGTTATTCCATCCTTCTGGTATAGCTTGGTTCTGGATGCATTTGCTGAAAAGCCTAGCTAAGATATTAATTAGGGGGGGACCGCCACATTTTAGTAAGTCAATGGGAATATTATCTTCCCCTGGGGTTTTACCGTTCTTTGCAGTTTTTAGCGCGGCCTCTACTTCGCTAGGCAATACTGCAGGAACCCTTTGGCCGTGTGTCGATTCCAGAGCGGGGAATTGGCCGTTGTCGTTCTCGTATAGTTTTGCATAGAACGTGTAAACTCTGTCTATGATTTCTTCTCTATTCCTAATTATTACTCCGCTCTCTGATCTGATTGCGATCATTTGGTTTTTGCCTAAGAAAAGATCCTGTTTGCACTTTTTCAGGCTACGGTTATTCTTAATGGTATTTTCTATTAGCTTGCTGTTAAAATCCCTGACATCCCTGACTATTCTCTTTTTAATTTCCTTATTTACTAGATTGTATTCTTGCTTATTATTATCCCTATCTAAATTCCTTTTATGCTTAATTAGGTTTTTTGTTTCCGCTGAAATTTTGCTTAATTTAATCTGTTTCCTGAATCCACCTAATTTCTTACCTGTTGAGGTTAGAACCGAACTAATTACAGTGTTCAATTCCTCGATGTCTGCTTCTGGGTTTAATTTCCCGTATCGATTTCCAAGTTCGAGTTCGAATTCCTTTTTCCTAGACCTTAGTTGAGCGAAATCTGGAGAGTTACTGCATCCTTTTATTAATTTCCTACGTTCGCAATTTATATTAATGGCCATCTTGGCACGGACTAATCTGTGATCGCTACCTATATCTACTTTACTTAAAACACTAACGTCTTTAACGGAGTGCAGGGCATTTGTTAGGATGAAATCGATCTCGTTTCTGTCTCCCTTAGGACTCTCCCAAGTCCACTTATTGTTGGTGTTTTTCCTGAAAAATGAATTAGTGATAAAGAGCCTGTTGTGTTCTGCGAATTCTATGAGGCGATCGCCTCTGTCGTTTCTTTGGCCGGTACCAAAATTGCCTACTGCTCTTTCAGTATTTGCCTTTTGTCCTATTTTTGCGTTAAAGTCGCCCATGATTATTTTAAAGTGGTGACGGCTATTATCGTATGCGTCCTGTATTTTTTCGTAGAAGTCTTCTATTTCCTCGTCTGGGTGGCTAGATGTGGGGGCGTACACTTGGAAGATTTGACAAGTGTACCTGCTCGAGATTCTTAATACTATATAGCATATACGTTCCGATATGTCGCTTATTTCTATAATATTTCTTTCTATTCTCTTATTGATAAGAAACCCTACTCCTCCTATTCTACCATTTGGTAGCCCTCTCCAGTAGAGACAGTTACCACTTTTTAGGATTATTTGGTTTTGCTGTTTTCGTCTTACTTCACTAAGTCCTATTATATCCCATTTGATATTTTCTAATTCATTCTCTAATGCAAGCACACTTCCTTCACTCGATAACGTTCTTACATTGTACGTGGCTAAATACAGGTTTCTATTAGCTAAGCTATCATCCATCGTCACTCTTACCTTGTTGGAGGTTTGGATATTATTTTTCTCGCATTTATCCAAGATGTGTTGAGAAAAAGGCGGTACTTGAGAGAGATTTCCATTCAAGGAGTGAGTTCTTACCGCCATAGACTCTTCTCTGTGGTCAGCTTTGACAGATAGTCATCCTAGGTATCACTTGGGGATCACTTATGAGTTATTACATGCCATTTAACAGGGTTACTTTGTAAGTGAAAGTAGTTAGTTATGATAATAATAGATTAGCAATTGTTATACTACTTTTTTACAGATCTTTATCGTGAGACGCCTCTTTGGAGACAACGGATTTATATATGTGAGTGCGGTTTGCAATTTAATATTTTAATAATAAATTTAGTAAAGAATATAAAATTACACGAATTACTTTAATATAAATTAAATATGAAAAAGAACTATTAGACAGTTGGGAAACACCGTTTCTGTTTGCTATTATTCTATTAAGTAAAGTTCGTTAAAAATTTTTGTCTGAAAGCAATTATGTGGAAGATTTATTGCTTCTGTGGGACCGAATTTTGACTGGCGAGCAGGGACCCTTATTTTTTTTGTATTCAGGTAGGGAGATGTATCTCGTTCGTATACGCTTTTGTAACTGACACAAAATTAACACAAAATTTTTCGCAATCACTGATATTAAAAACGCTGTTAACGGCCGATCGTCTGTTTATTTTTACACTTAAATTATACTAGGATGCAATTAGTAAAATAAGTGATTAGATGGTTAAATTTTTAGATTAAATTTCGTGCAATAGCCGGGTTTAAGCGAGTAATAGCGGGAAGAACGCAGAAGCACGTCTTCCCCGCATGACACGAAAGACCGAACTCATATATATATATATATATATATATATATATATATATATATATATATATATATATATATATATATATATATATATATATATATATATATATATATATATATATATATATATATATATATATATATATATATATATATATATATATATATATATATATATATATATATATATATATATATATATATATATATATATATATATATATATATATATATATATATATATATATATATATATATATATATATATATATATTGAGTGAATGCGACAGTTGCTCTTCAACCAGATAATACGTATTTTAAATCGACGAAATCGAGGTTTGTATTCTCCAATTTTCTCCTCCAAAACTGGACCAATTTAAAAAAAAAATCATCATCGGTATGAGTTTTTATTTCATCATTTTTTTTAAATCGACCGTTAAATAAGCACGCAGTTTGAGCGGTACTGGTATAAACGAACCTTTATACGTCTATTTTATCGAACGACTCTATGTGGTTGTTATGAAGCGAATATAATTGAAATTAAATCCTTAAATTTAATAGTTTATTTTACTTGTGTTTATAAACGTGAAACATTTGATAAATGACAGTTTTCAATTGCTTTTAGCTTTGAATCTCAATCCATATGTATGTATGTGTACGTCAATGTTTCAATGATTGATTTATTTCGAAAGTATTTCAAGAAAAAGTCAAATCCACTGAGATTTAAATTGAATCGTTCGTTTTCCACAAGTTATTAAAATGCAAATACATTTTATTTTATTTTTACATACAGACCCAGAATGCCTAACAGGTAAGCTCCAATTTGGCTTCCTGACCAATTACAAACATCGAGATACAATTTTAGAATAATTAACCCAGCATCGTAGAGAAATTTGTCAATAAATTTGATAAATTTTATAAATTTACATTTTAGCAGCATTTTTTTATAATGCTAAAAACTTCGAAGTTTGCGAGAGATTTATGGAAAATTTACGGCATGTCATAAATAAGCGAATTTGAGATGATGGAAACTCAAATTTTGCGAGAAATAGTACAGGATTGCCAATTTTCTGGAACCGTTTCAATGAAATCAGATAAATTGGCAAACTCTGATAGGAAGAGATTGGCCTTGGAGTCACATATTCAAGGTCTGGCCAACGACACAACCAGGAATTGTACCCGTGACCACACAATTGAAAGCATTTCAGGCTAACCATTATGTATGCTGCTGGTTGAAATTCATGTAAAGGAATATTAAATTATATTTTAAAAATCAATCCATTCTAGTATTTCTCGTAAATGAATCGATTTACATACAATTTATGTAATATATATGAATAAATGTAAATATGTATGTATTTTAATAAAAAATGAAAAATACTAAATAGAAATATTCACAATTGGACACCTAAAGAGTTCGTAATACAATACAGAACCTGAATCTATATACATACATATAATGCCGTTATCGTAAGCTCGTCCCGCAATATTAAGCATTCCATTATCGAGAGCGGAATCGAATATTCGATTAAATGGTAAATTTACATTGCGAAATAATTGCTATCGTGTTTTTAGAGTAGGTAATTGAACGACACAACCAGTCAGAATGAACTAAAACCATAGAATGAATGAAATATAAATAGTTCGAATCTATGTACATATGTATGTAACTTCAGTATTGTATATAAATTATTATATTAAGTTTTATACGAATCTTACATATGTTTTGAATAAAACAATACAACAATATAGTCGACCGAAGTGGGATATTATCCTGGGTGTTGTTGTGTGTAGATAGTATTCGTCACAATTTTAGTGTTTTATAGCGGACACTCGAAGCACCAACAATGGCGACGTCCCCGACCGCTAATATTTTTTGATGTTGTGGAAGCTGAGTTGGCCACCCCTGTCCCGAGCATCGCTTACATTTTGCTCCCGGAACCTCGTCAGGGGCACATAAAGTTACACCATAAATACACCCCCAAATTACAATAAAATGGGGGTGGCTCTCCACTCATCCTCTCACCCTCTGCGTACTGTAATAATTGTCGACCATTGTCAGATATATATGTATGTACATATGTACAAAGCTACTTGTTATTTCACGCCTCCTATTGTAGAATACTCATGCGAAAATTTCTCTTGAATAGAAAACATCCAATGCAGTCCATTCCATAAACATGTGAAACATAAAATAATGTATATTTTCTAATATGTACAAACATGTGCAACATTATATGCATGTTAACACATTTCAGTTTATTTGAATTAATACAAAATATATATATGTATATATTTGTTTAAAAAAAAGAAAACAATTACTATATCTGTATCAAAATTGAAGGTCAGTTGTTACAAACTTGTTAGTTAACGTCATCCTTGACCACATTTTTTTTAATTTAAATGTTGTCATATTGAGATAATTTGAGAAGAACAGGTGGTAATAAGATGTTTGATAAAATGAAATGAAATAAAATATGTGTAGTAAAGATTTTTGAACGAGCAGAATGAACGATTGGCGAGTATGTACATATGTATATAACCGGTCTCCGTGACGAGACAGAATGTTAAATGACAGAAAACGCAAATATCGGAAGGCAAAGATCGAAAATCAAAAGATCTTAAGTCGAAAGATCAAAAAAGAAAATGGTGCATGGTAAACGGTACAGAGCCGACGAGATGGGGGGGAAGCTGGGGTAAAATTCCAGGGCCCGGAATACTCGGGGGGCTCCGCTTCGAGACGATCAACTAACCGATATTGACATTTTATATTATTCTGCATAAAAATACATATATATATATATATATATATATATATATATATATATATATATATATATATATATATATATATATATATATATATATATATATATATATATATTTAATGCTAAATGTTTATTATGTTTTATCCACGCGTTCTTTGTGGCCATGTGAAATCGTACGTATTACATATATCATAGTTTCTTATTTAATTATTAAAAAAAACAAAACTTCATCTCTTGTTACTACGTACATAGATAAAGTAATAACTAGAGCACGGATAGAGACCGTATTTTTTCCAGGAATCGGGGTGGTTTGGCTCTATTTACAAAGCTAGAGTCTAAAAAAAAAGGTTCGGCGAACCTTTAACAATGCATTTACAACAATTGAACAATGAACAGCGCGCTCTGGGTCCGCTCTTTAGTAATAACAACCAACATATACGTGTTTTCCTAAAATTTCTGATAGATTTTTCGCTTGTTAAAAATATATCTATGAGGTCTTGTTTTTTTAGTTTATCATAACAATTCCTCTCGGGCGGCCCTGTATGCACATACATATATAGTACATTTCAATGTGGATTAAAGTTTTGTAAATATTCATGTACCTCATAAAACATTAATCTATGAATGACTTTGTGAAGTTTATATATGAAATATGTTTTCGTGTTTCTTACATTGGAAATATTAATTCAATATTGTATTATTTTTTTTACCGGACCCTATATAACATAAAGTGTAATTTTTTATTTGAAATTGAGAAACAAACACATTTGAAACGTTTTTGATTAAATTTAATAATTTTTGGTTTTAAATTACCTTCACTTGTGATGCTTCATAGCTTCTTTAATTTCACCCAAATTTTAATTAAGGACTCCTTGTATTAAACCTGTATATGAATCTCAACGATCGTTTTCAAATAAATCATAACATTTAGATCAAATTGAAAACTTTTATTAATGTTGAAATGCTTCAGCTCAATATTGGATCGAAAGACTTTTTCCAAAAGTTGAATCGCCAATTTCATATCGATATCAGTTTGAGCTCAAAATCGTTTCTCGTAAAAGCAATGTGACATTGAGATTTTTTTACCACAATCGCGTTCATCTTAACGACTAATCAAATTAATATCGACCCATTAGTAAAGCCTGCTCGTAAACCGGGAAATTCTGCAGGGCACGGTCACGTTCTCAAAATTTACTGCGATGTGATACGGGTAAATTCCACTAAAAAAATTAATAAGGTGATAAATAAAAAAGCGCATAAGTCGTAAAATCTTTAAGCAAGACGATACTACAGCCACGGGGGTAATGATCCATAAAAATGGCGATGGAGGTACAGTGAGTATGGGGTGGGATAGAGGGTGTTTCTTGTTTAATTTGAATATCCGAAGCGGTGGTGATACGCAGTAGGTCAAAGTCGTTCAATTTGATCGTAACAACAGCGTGCGCCAATCCCTGGTTGACATCAATCTTCATTTTTACGACATCGACATTTCAGCGAACCGTAATGTATGTATGTACATTTACCAGTAACACTATTAAATTACTGGAATACTCTCTTGTTGGCGTTGAACATTAGCATCAAACTCGTCAGAAACAGCATCTGATATATTTATGAAAATCTAAATATAAATAAGCTCGATATATAATATTCGAATTTGAGTTTTCACTAGTTTTATATACTTTATGTACAGTTTGCGCTTATATATGTATTTAAAAAAATGTTGTATTATATTAGCATGTCAATCATCTGCAGAGTTTAATGCAAAGAGATTGATACAAAAAAATTCTTTCAAATATTTTATTTAAAAATTTTCTACTACACAGTGAAATTTTCTTAAAATGGATGACAGAATAATGCCCCGATGATAAATTGCAGCATCTAGGAAAATGTTGAGTTCTGACATAAAAATAATATTTAGTAATGTACGGACCAATATTGTCCCACGATCACTTCGATTATTTTTTTCTATAGTCAATAGGATCACGAAAAAAGTATAAGAAATGTACATATGTATGTATGTTAAAAAAAGACATTAAAAATTTTATAAGAGGTTCTTATATCATGTATCATGTTTTTTTTTTACAATTTTATTCATTTTATTTTCCCTTGTTGCTTTTTTCTGTATTTTTGAGGAACAGATCTAGCGTGTTATGGCAGGGTTGATTGTAATAGAAAATGTTAGATCCAAGTTACAAGTACCGGGAATGATATAAATGTACCTATGTATACATTTGAAACCCCAGAATCAGTGTTGTCCGTTCTACCAACTTGCAATATCTCGAGACTCATTTTCTCAACTTTTCGTGTGCCTAAACAGAAGTTTATATATTGTAAACAAAAATGTTTTTTTTGCATACACGTATGTAATATCTTTAATATACGAGACATATTGTGATCATTCATAGATTTTTAAACTATTAAAACAGCTTTAGAACATTTAAATATCAATTCAACAAGAAAAAAAAGTTTAAATATCAATTCTTACTACATATTTTTTAATTGTTGGTGTTTATCTCGTATTTAAAATTGTAAAAAAATGGTATGTGTGTTTTGTGAAAAATTTAAATTCGTAGAAATTGATCCACGAAATTTCTATTGCAGTGTTCCTTAGTCTGGGGTGCGCAAAAATATATCCTGAGGTGCGAGAGAAGTTTGTCACTTTACATGAGTAAAAAAACAATTATATAAATTTATTTTTTAAGTTTATATAATTGTTTATATAACTGCGTGGTGGTGAAGCTGTAGGACATAGTTTAAAAATCTAAAGGTCTAAGAAGGTACATTTATCAGTGATAACATCACATCACCAATGATAATATCACGGCAATTCAAAAGGTCTTGCTATAAGCTTCTTATCAAGTGGTGTATATGTTTGCTAAGGAAAAATAAAAACCTAATACAATAGCTAAGGAATTGATAAAACCATGCTCATTGGTAATTCCTAACTTCTATTGGGATTTGATCGCGTATTGAAGGTCTCAGCAATGATATTTTATTACAAGAAGTAAAACATATAAAAGCCAGTCCTTCAAAAGTGAATATTCTATTGAAAGAGCCAACTGATGTTGATAATTACAGTATTTATGAAAATAAATCACGGAAGAAGACGTGCTCAAATAATTTTAATTTGTGGTCCACTGGAGTTGACGTTAAAAGAAATTGATCAATCACATTAAAGAATTTTTTTGTAAACATCAAATACTAATGAATATTTTTCAATAAAAAAATTTATCTTGTATTTTCCTTTATTAAAAAAAATCGGAATAATTTTTTGAATGGAGTGTGAGAACGCATTTTCAGACTTAAGGGGGTGCCGATCACTAAAAAGGTTAAAAAAAAACACTGCTCTACAAGCTAAGGAAAATTCTCTCTGCATTGGCGGTAGTAAAAATTTTCGGGAAATGATGAAATTAAATGAAATGATGAATGAAGTAATGAGAACCAAGTTCATTTGGGAGAATTTGATCAAGTGTTTTGAAACTGGGTTTTAATAAAGGGAAGATTTATGTATAATTTAAATGATATGCAAAAATACGTTGGGTTTTCCACTGAGCTGTTTTTATTAACTTGGTAATTATTATCATTGTCGGGGAAAAGTCAACTCTTTGTATCTACACATTATCTGCCAACTGAAATATACAACTTTAATATTATATACATATTTCAATGTCATTGCCATCATACACACTCGCAGTTAGTAGATATGCACATATGTATAAGTAAGATTTGCGGTAATGTAAAGCGAACACAAACCACTGATTCTGAGAAACTACATATACATATGTATGTATAATGCGAGATGAGAACGAAGGAATGGGTGTAAGGTACTGGAAAAAATAGATGGTGATATGCGTTCTTATAGAAAAACAAAGAAAACAAATAATGATGATTGATAATGGGCTGAAATGTATGTGACCGAACTATCGATTAATCATAACAAAAATGAGCGTATTTTCATATTGCCGGTGTGTTTCTTTGTTACTTCTTGTTGTTATAATATTTGTTGTCGTCATCCATCGGTGGGCGTGTTTATTAATGTTATAGTTCATTGTAGTTTTTGTTGTTTATCCGCCACGGACGATAAATACTAAAATGTACACACACTTGACTTATTACGGTGATAAAGTGAATGGATATTCCGGCTTATTAATTATAACTCGAGCAATTAATTCCGTCACTGAGCATAAATTAATTGTAAGTGAAATCACTTGTAGAATGGATATACATATTATGTATATTATATTATTTTAGGTAAATGCAATGTGCTTAATGACTTGTGTATGTATTCGTTTTTATATTAATGTTTTTGCTGTCAAAGCTTTATATATCTGTTTGAATTGTAATGGGAACAATGATAATACATAACACGATGAAAATACGTCGTATTGGGGTCTTCAAAATGGGAAAATAATTAAAATTATTTGCGTCGCCAAACAACAGCCCGAGTGCTTATTTTGCGGAAAAGTAAGGCGTAGAAATGTGTGAACAATTCGAGTGGGCTCGCAAAAGCGGCGAAAACACGTTTGCAAATACAGAAATTAACTTTGAGAAATTTTCTCGAATTTCAGCCGCTCGGTGTCCCGTAATTCACTTTTATTTTCTTCTGCAGGGAAAGTTTTCGATCCATTTGCAGAATCGGGAATGAGGAGGTTGCGGCCGAGGCCCAGAAGAAGACACGAGGTTGATTTCCTGAACGATACGGAAGAATGGCCTACTTCCGGTGGATCCACTGAGAAAATTGCAGTTTCGTGCCACTCGGATCAGGACCTGCCCGCTTCCTGTTTATAATCACTTATTCACAAGTTCTTCTCGCCGCCCCCTAATGGATCTTTAGAACTTTCGAGGCGATTTTCACACCCGACGCGCTTTTTAATTTCTTCCCTCGAAACTTATTTAAGTATGTCGTTAAGTATATTAAGTACGTTTCGTTCGCATTGTTTAATATATAAAAAGGAACTTCCAGAATAAAGCTATATACTGTATAAGATAATCATCGAGATGCGGAAGCTTTAAAATTTCACGCTTAATCGGATTGAAAAACTTATTTTAGGAACGGATACACAATTTTTAAATAATATTGCTGGTAGCATATAAATATACGGTACCCCGTCATTTCCGTACAGACAATATCGCGCTGACTTTTCGGAGCGGTACAACTGATCGCGGCGTCATTCCAGCGCGACGTCATTAAAAGCATTAAAAAAAATTAAAACTAAACAAAATTTATATGCAAAATAAATAAATATTATAGCATACATTTTATTTTACTTTATTTATACAAACATATATAGCAGGAAGGCCTGACATACCTAACCCAATGCGCCTTCCTGGTACAAAAAAGAGTAATTATAATTGAATAAATAAAAATAACATATGTACATATGTATATATCATACAAAAAACCACTAAAAATAATATAATTGTATTGTATTAAAAATAAGCGATAGTGAAAGGTTTATTCAATTGAATGAATAAAATCTTTAATGTAGCGCAATTGCTAATTCGCATCAATTATCTCAACATTTTTGCATAACGAGGCAATGACGATGGCGATGTAAAGTCAGGACAGTCGACATATGTATGTACCTGGTTGAATTGAGTGAACAGCAATATTAAGGCGCACTGCAACCAACTCTTCAGTTTGACTCGATGAATTGGGAAGCGGCTTCCGCAATGGAAGATTTGAATGGCAAGGGTTTTCGTGTGTGTTTTCAACTCAAACATATTTAGTTTATAATCATTATATATAATTATTGTATTTGGAACTTATGTATAAAAGTTTGATCATAGGTGTCGTCTCGGGCAACCTGCAGCGGCACCTATGTACATATGTATGTATGATCGGGGTTAATATACAATGAATAAATATATATGTACTTTTTTGGTATCAATTTGTTGAAAAAGTATTGTATGTATGTTTCTGTTTTTAATAAATAAATAAATATTTTCTATTTTTTTAGTCTGAGAGTATGACCTGTCAGATGAGAGTATTGATGTCTATCACAAAATAATATTGTAGTGGTTATTTATAATATTGTAAACTTTCATTAGATCGCCTGTATTCTTCTCGTATCCGATGTGGAGAAATTTATTCTTTTCAATTTCATATCGTATGAAAGTGATTTATTAAGCTAGCAAGGCGTTTTTGTAATTCTTCTTTGAATCCATTTAAGAAATTAAAAATGACGTCGCGACGAAATATCGTGCGCCGAAGTGTCGCTGCGGCCAGATGTACCACGCCGAAATGTCGGCACAACATTGTCCGCGCCGAAATGGGCTGACACAAATACATTCCGATACACTCAGAATATTATGATAAAAAAATATTTTATTTAAATTATACATATGTACATATGTACACATACATACTACATTTATTTATTGGCATTACTAAAGTATTTCAATAATCTACCATAAATGTTTATATTATTTTTTTTGTCCGCTATGCAAATGTATAGTCTTCAATTGATAAATACCAAATTTAGTATATGTATATGTACAACTAACATATATATCGTGATATTTGTACTATACAGTTAAATAACAAGGAGTCTATTTTGTATGAAGTCAATGAACCTCATACAAAATTATGTGTAATTTTTTTATACATCGCGGATCTGAATGTTTTGTTGTTGAAAGTAATTCAGTTTTTTTTTCACACCTACATACATACTTGTATATACATATATGGAGTATGTTGTTCTCGACTCTCACATTCTAGTGGTTTTTTTTTTCAATTATACTTGAACATTCCATCAGTCTTCTTATCGCGAATTCTAAAAGCATACAATGTCTCCGGCCACATATCATATTTAAAGGAAAAGCTTTATTGCCGACTAAAAAAATATGAAAACGCATTTGGGCCAAAATCGTGATACGTCGCGTTGTCGTTTCACCATCAAAATATTACCCCATTCAAATTGGATTAGCCTCTTTTATTATTCACTTAAATTTTCTCGTATTTCAAACGTATCATATAACTAAATTTGCATCAGAATATTATCGCATACTTTACCTTCGTCTCTCGTGACCCTGCAGCAGTCTATGTATTATCGTTAAAAACGCACAAAGTTCGCATTGTTATATACGTTCGCGAATCTGTGCGGAAATTCGTCGTTTTGATGCCGATAAACTTGAGCCATGCAGATGAATATCATTATTCGCGCGAATGGAACATATTTGCGAGCACTTTTGATTATTAAAGGCGTTTACAAAGTTTGCCGTACAAGTATATGGAGGCGTTTATCTCGCATCGCGACGAGTGGCGGCCGTTGTTCTCGAGCTTTCGCCCACCAACTTGTGCGAGGCTCTATTCCGTGTGAGCTTTAAGCTTCAGAAGTCAAGTGATGCCACTTTACGTATATTTTGAGCTTTCCTTTCGCTTTTCTACCCCACCCAAGTTCCTCCCCAGTCCCCTTTATCCCAGCTCAAAGTGGTTGTTAATCCACATTTCATCGTCGGCGATAATGTATGTCAAAAAGGCTTCTCCTTTCACGGATTGAAATGCAAGATTAGCCGAGTGGAATTATGCTATTGAATCGTGCTTTTTTAAACCGAACCATTTCCTTTTTCAAAATTCAACGTTATTTTTTCGTATTAATAGTTAAAACTTTATTCTGTGTCATTTTCGGTAAATTCTAATATTCAATTTAATTAAATCGTATGGTATTTATATACATATATGAAAAAATTGTCAAGTGTCAATTTAAAAATGAAACACGCGGGTTCAGATACATACGTAGTGGTGAAAATTCACGAGTTTGGTTATGGCGATTTTAAGCTTCGTACAGACCGCTAATCAAAAGTTTGCGATACTTAAAGTTGGATTTTAATCTGCAACAACAAAGAGCGAAATTGTATTTGCGCATACTATCTAACAGTGCTTATCAACCTTTTGACAATATGTGTTCCATAGCAGAATATAACTGAAGAAACCATTCCATCATTAGATTCCTTTTTTTGGTATTTTTTAAAGAAATTGTAAATTATTCACCAATTGAACAAAGATTTTCCAGTAAATTTCATGTAGATAATAAACCGTCCTTGAA
Source organism: Arctopsyche grandis (assembly GCF_051622035.1). Lineage (NCBI taxonomy): Eukaryota > Metazoa > Arthropoda > Insecta > Trichoptera > Hydropsychidae > Arctopsyche > Arctopsyche grandis. The sequence continues at coordinate 17,794,098 of NC_135359.1, read as the reverse complement.
TTTTTATCTGATATATCATATAGCTATTCTGCATGTCTGTCTGAGATAACGCTCGCCGTACTATAATAGTCGTTTCGATTCGACATACGTATCTGCGTCACATCTATACCACTGCCAAAACATATACGAATACAATAACAAAAGAAAAAAAACTTCTATATACATATACTGTTTGTCACCAATGTTTCCTCTAGGTAAATAGATGGCGCTAAGTCTCTGAGCGTTTACCGCCATCTATTGTCAATTTAATTAATTAACTAATTTTTCTATCGGTGTTTTATATTGTTTACATGTATGTAGGTAGGTAGGTAGTTTTTACCATTTTTTATATTTGCTATTTGATAAAAATTCGAACGCGTGCGGATCGAACACAGATCCAACACATTTTTTTTAATTTAATAACTTAATATGCCAACACTCATCCGATGGTATTTCATCGGGTACAACACTAGTTATTATATATTATCTAGCAAATATATGTATTGATGACTTGATTTATGACACATTCACCAAACACTTGCTCACAAGTTTTGCGTAGAAACTTACTTTTGAACCTACTGTGGATAATTCAAATGATAAATATTACTCGGATTAAATAATATTATATTTAAAAAAGATTTTTTAAAAGGAAATTGTATTTCTATTTAGTATATGTGCAAAACTCATCTTAAATTCAAGATTTGCGATGTTTATACTATTAAATTTCTTTGTGTGTTCCAGAATTCGCATTTCAATGGTTTGTAATGCCAGCTATGTTGATACATACATACATACATACATACGTATATACTATTGCTCTTCCACCAAATTGGATTCATTTGCCGCGTCACCCATAATAGTGGCGAATAATGGAAAAGTTCGTTTTCTCTGTTGGATCGTATTTCAAAATTTTATTTAAAAAATGTGGGTGGTGGGGTGTTGATGTGGGAGATGGGAGGATGGCAGGGTGGACAAATTGAATTGTCCAATTAAATACTGGGCGCGAATTTGAAAGCAAATTAAACGCAAGCGCGTTCCTCTCGAGCATTCCTTGTATCAATTATGTTGCGGTCGAGAAAAAGCGAATTCTGCATTGTGTTCGCCGGATTAATACGTTTGAAATTGAATCCTAAAGGGTCAACGGATGACAGAGACATTTTTTTCATTTTTTATCGTGTCCTTGTACTCATAAATCTTCTACTCGAAATTGCAAAGTCGATGCGTGATTAATTAAAAATATATTATAGCAAAACTTCTTGAATTTCACTAAATTCATCAGATTCGGTAAAAAATTGTAAGTGTAAACTTTAATTAAGCTTTTTAATGTGTTTTTAGTTTTACATCATGTTTTCATAAAAAAAATTCTATCAGAATTTTGAATATTCAACAGGAAGATTTATAAATAATGTTTTATTCCACACTGTGTACCTAAACAGGTGAAAAAATTTGATTACTCGCTTTCGCTAATGAAATAAAGCGCTCCAATATCCAAAACGTTATATTTTGCCATAGAAGTGACAATGTGCCTATTAATTTTAATACTAACGCGTTTCACCGGAAAGCGAACGCGCTGTAATTATTCTCACAAAAATTTTCATTTCGAATCCTTTGGGAATATATTGTTGTCATTTGTCTTATGAATAATGCAATTCGTTGCATTTGCATTTTGTATTGTTCGTCCTCTCAAGTCGGCGGTGAAATTAAATTTAAATATATTCAAGCAACAACAACAACAACAACGAGAACGACGATTCACAAAAAAAAGTACCGTGAAGTGGAAAAACGGCGGTAAAAAAAATCGAATCGAGCAATGCACACGGCGAATATTTGGAATTCTGCAGAGGGAGAGACTGTTCGGAAATACCAATGAGGTATGAGCTTATAGGGTAACGTGTTCTGGAGTTCGATTGCTAATGCAATCTTTGAATGGGACGTAGCGAGAGATGAGATTCTCCAAAGATGGCAGGCGAATACTTTTTTCAGATTCGATTTCGCATGTAATACATCACATCCATCGTCGACCTCAAGTAATGTTATCAGAAACAGGTAGTGGAATAAAATTTTCTCATAGTCAACAAACACTCTTCCGCGATTCGTACGTGTGGATTAGGATTGGATACGCGCTAAAATTGGATGCCACTGTTGAGGATTCGCAACCCAGCTCACACGTTAAATTAAAATATTTTCTATTGCGAAATAATACAAACAACAAAATGCGAGATTACTTGGGAGCAATAGTTTCGGTTATGGTTACAAATAGCCGCCGGATAATGTATGTGAGAGCGTACATCACACTCACGCTGAAGAACCGCTGAAAGGGTTCGTGCTGTTTTGTTATTGTTTGGGCCGGTGAAGGGCGTCGGCACCCTTAATTAAAATGTTTCAGCAAATGGCCGACCTTTCTCCTCGTTCTCCTTGCTTCTTCATCCCCCTTCCTAGCAGCCTTCCATCCTTCCCTTACCATTTTCCAGAAAGTCAACACATATTTATAGCTTATACGCAAAAATATTCAGCCGTTAAGCTCGACGTCGTAATTTCGCGCGCGCAAGAAAGGACGAAGGGATGAGCTTAGATAGCGCGAAAGCCATTCATACCAAAATAAAATTGCTTTCATTTAAAAGAGCAGTCATTGCATAGCCTGGGCCTTTTATTCTAAATTTTCCTTTAAATACACCTTTGCCAGATATACGTTCGCGATTCCTTTCACTCAAACCTTCATTTGAAATTGAGATTCCCCGGAAAAACTTACATACATTAGTGTAGCAGCTCAGAGATAATCGAAATTGGGTCAGAAGACTTTTGATGATTTTTTTCTGATAAAAAAAATCATCTATCATCAAAAAATCATCAAATCATTTCCTGGAAAAGAAAATTTCCTTATACCTGAGGGTCGAGACTTTCCTGTATTCTGATTTCCATAACATGGTCCTCCAGCCCTTTCGATACCTCGTAGCTCGCAGTGACTCAACTGCAGTTGATCTTCAACTGCAGTTCCCTCAACGTTTTCCGGAGTGACCAATTTTTCCAGACTGTCTTGGTCTCGTCTCACGAAGAGTCTTAGGAACTGGAGGATACGCCCAGGACAGATGGATGATTGTCGACCCTCAGCTCTTGCATGATGGAGGAATTGCTATTTTTCGCTGTTCAAGGGATTCTAAGCATCCATCTCCAGCACCACATAATCTTCTTCTTCTAATGCCTAATCCGTATTCATGGCAGACAAAATTTATAGTCCGTGCAAATTTTTCGCTATCATGTGCAAACCGAAATAATTTTTCGAGTCCGAGTCCCATCCATGACTTGATGTTCCGGAGCCAAAAAAAGATTCTTTCTCCCAAGCCACCGTTTGCCTTGTATTTTCCCCCTATGATTTTTTGATGGTGATATTTGGGGCCGCGAATCACGTGGCCAAAATATTGCATCTAACTGCGATTTATCGTGTCAAGAAGCTCTCTCTTTTTTTGAAGAAGCTGAATGACAGTTTCGTTTCCCACATGCTCCTTAACCATCCTCCAATAACACAACATTTCAAAGGACTCTATTTTGTTCAGGACTGCCATCAATAGCGTCAATTTTACTGTACATACATGTCTCCAAAGCTCGGACCAGACTCATTTTCGTAGGCACGGTGATGCCTCGGTCTTTCCAAATTTTATTTATTTTCAACATTCTTTTTTTCCGCCTTTTTATTTCACTCTACTCAGTATGGGGCAAAAATAAGTTTCGCTTATATAAACTACTGCTTGTTTAAAAAAGCTCCATTTACACACCCGAATGCGCCTTTTAATATATCATATACATACAAGAGATTATGTGCATCGGCATGCTTGGTTAAAGCGAGTGAAACTTTTCAGTCGAACGAGACGTCTTTCAACAACGTGAAAGACACGTTCGTTCTTCAGAGGAAATTGAAGTAAAAAATTGCCTCTTTTTCTGTGCAGCGTAAACCGATTTCCTTTTGTGTTCAGTGAACTGTTGATAAATGTACATGTAAAAAAGTTTAACATTGAAACGAACGTTCGCCTTATTGAATCGATTAGGCATATCTGGAAACGACTGCATATTATGCAAAATTTTAACAATAGAGCCTGCAATAAATATTAATGTAATCAAAATATACTTATTTAATTGAAGAGTTGAAATCAGAAGCTGTATAGCATTTTTTATTTTTAATGCGGTTTCAAACGTACGAAATCCAGCGAGCGAACAAATAAATACAAAGAGTCATTACATAAAAAGGGAGTGCATAACCTGATAATTCTTGGGGCATAAGCTTTTGGAGCCTTAGGTCACGTAGCTACTCGTGATCTTCCATATCTACGCCATTCGGTTACGGGGCCACGGCGCTAAGTGCGCCACCCGTAAAACCCTATTGTCATCATGGCGGGTTTAGCGCGATACTGGGAAAAAAGAAGAAGGAAAAAAAACAACATCCTGCGACTCGAATGGGGTATGGGAAGGGGTAAGATAAATGATGCGGGACCGTTGGGTGTGAGGGGAGGCAATTTTTCCCGGACAAGATGGTGTCACGCTCTCTATGGAGCGACACAGTCTCCTCAGGGTTAAGGCACGTGCGCCTTCCGGGGTTTGGCGCTTGATGATGTTGTTTTGTTGACTTTCTCCACAAGACAGGCCAAGAGTGGCAAGTCGAAAAAATGGCAAACGTGTTGTTTGAATATATTCTCGAAATTAGATCAAAACATACCATTTTATTTTAACCCACTTTAAACTTCACACACGTGATACGTTAAAAAATGTTTCACTGTCAATTTTATTTAAATTACTAAATATGATTTTCAATTTGTACTCTATTGATTGAGCTAATAAGAAGACATAAATAAAAAAAAATAATTATAATTTTCAAAAGCATTTCACAGAATCAAATGGGTTTGGTGCAAACGATCGAAAAGCGCCAGACAGATTGAATTAACTGGATGGCTGCTTTAAACGAAATTCTTGACTTCACAAATGAAAAATTGCACATCAGTTGATGAGTAACCTTTCGATGTGCACAGATGCAATTATTAAAATGGTAATAATTAAAATTGAGTTGGATCTTTCTGGCGAGTTTTCAATAATTTAATAAGGAAAAATTCGGAACTAAAGTATCAGAAGTACAGAACGTATACAGGGTAGGTATGTCGGGACTTCGGGTAGATTTCGCTTAGTGTAAGTGCGAGCAGTGCGCACGCATAAGGTACACGTGTCGTTAATCTTTGGTTCAGTCTGTCTGGCGCTTTTCGATCGTTTGTACCGCATTGAATCAAATTACATAAATATTGAAAGGTTTTGGTGTACCTTCGTTTGATTTAATTCAATTCAATATTTGAATGCTCTCAATGAATTTATGTAACACAAAAATACATCGAGGCTAAAAAATTCTTACTCAAATGTATAAAAAGCATATAAATTCTTTTCATTTTCACGCAAAATTGTCATTTATCATCTTCGCATACAGAGCTTTTTCCCAGTTATGGAAAAAGGCGACGATTTAATTTTGCTCTGTTTGCGCTGTTAATATTATATACAATCGGAAATTTATGCTCTCTCACTTCATGCCTTTTACACACCACATATTTCATTCATTTTTTACGCGATTTAAACCTAAAAGTATTCTTTCCAACAGAAAATAATAATAACATTCGTGGAAAGAATTTTGCGGAAAATTTCCGGAAATTTTCTTCTTCAACAAATTTATCGTTTAATTAAACGAACGGTGTGCCAGTTTTCGTAAACGACTACATGTACCTATACAAAACATCCAGTTCAATTCCATATTAGTGTACGATACATAATAATATTATAATATATACATATAAGCGTACATGTACGCTTCCGGCTAAAATTATGGAACGCACACGGATCGGTGCCATCTATCTGATTTATTTGCTCGATCCAATGGCCCATTTTGGCATAAATGGAAACTGTGTCCCATCGATAAAATTGCTTTACCGGCAAAAACTTGCAGTCAATCAACTACATGTTTTGACTGTCACGCTCTGATTGATGTTACGTCTGTGAAAATATTTTCAGTATTTAATTTATTTAAAATTTAATTAAAATTGTCGGGCCGTACACCTTTACATGTACATACGTATAATATATGTATATAAATAGACACATTAAGGTCGCTAGGAAAAGCAACCAAACTGATTTTGACAGTTTGACTGACACGGTTGACACTTCTGTGCGCGCGCAGAGTGCTACTTAACCTGTCATTTTTGACGGACAATGCGTATATTACCAGTAATTAAGTCTAACGTAAATATATATACTCGTGCTTCCCAAAATACGATAGATATTTTCAATGCAATTTTTTTAATTAATAATTAAGTGATGTTTCATCTGTGTAGAAATTATCATCGAACTAAGTGCGATATACATCTATGATATTGTTATCATTACAAACCTTATGAAATTACTGCTGCTTTGACGGGTTGCTTGTTCAATTATGAAAAATGGTCAGAGAATGAACCCGTGATCACTCAGTTAAAAGCATTACACGCCAACCACTGAGCTATGTTGCTTGTTACATTCATATATTATATATTTCATTAATATGTATTCTGGTCTTCTTTTAGTAGCAATCTTGCTCACGTGGCTCAATTCTTTACTCCTTGCCCTTGATTAGATTTTTATTTAATAATTTAATTGTAAGAAATTATTTAGAAATGCCATGAACTGTTTGGAATCCTTTCTATCGGGTAAATCCATTCCTATTGCAATTCCAGATTTATTCACAGTGACCGTTTTGTTTCCTTATAATTTTTTTTATTTTTTATTTCTGTTTAAGCTTTTAAATTATATGATAAATATTTATTAATTAAAATCCTAGTAGTGGTTTTACCCGGCTTCGCTTGTTATTTATATAAACTTAATAGTAAACATTCATTTATTTTTTTATTAAATTTATTTTAATTTGGAACTAAAACATAACTGAAAAAGGAATCCAGATCTGGAACTGAAACAGGAATCCGGAACCGAAACTGAGAAAAAAATTGAGATCCAAAACTGAAACAGCAATCCGAAACCGGAACTGTAAAAGGAATACAGAACTAGAACTGAAAAAATAATCTGGATCCGGAACTGAAAACGGAATCGAAATCCATATCGATATCATCGTTAGAGAAAATTTTTTTTTTCGATAACGTCACGGATCGTAGGAACCAAAATTTACATACAAAGTCTCTTTCATAATTATATACTAGATTTCAATGTCTAATCAGATCCCTGTGTAACTTTTCATTATTTCACATTAATCTCTGTTCTTGTAAATTTCTGTAATTTGATCATTGTTATTAATATCACATACTTATATCTCATTTCTACAACTATTTAATAATTGTTGTAATTTATTGTTATAAATTTGTTTGGTATCAATGTTATGCTATGTACTTCGTAATGCTGTTTCTTCATGTTTTTTTAAAAAAAATAAAAAGTAAAAATATACTTTATCACATTTTCATCTTTTTTTATTGATTTATAAAAAAAAATGAAAAAAATTAAGAAGACAAGCATTGAATAAGGGTAGATATGGGCTTAAGAAGCTATTTAATTATATAATTAAATAATAATATAACTGTGGATATTAAAATACATATAGAACCATATATTGATATCAAAAAACATCTTAAATTAAATTAATAGCACATACAAATTTAACATACGAAAGTAAATTGTACTCCTAGACAAAGAAAATTGGGGTTTTCACATTCCAACGAGGGGTTTCTTAAAAAGTGATCTATAGATAAAGCACTTTCGTGTTTAGGCTCTCCGTTAATTATGTTGTCGATGTTTCGGGCCCAGTTTGAGTAATGTTTCCGAGGACAGGGTGTACCAGAAAAAAGTGCACATTGGTGGGTTGCGCCATTCGTCTGGAGGCGCGAACCGGAATAAGGCGCCCCTCGGCGGCCGCTCGTTTGTTATTTTAATGGCGCACTGCCTCTCGCCGATCACTACTCCTTTTTACCCGCGTGCAATTTATCATCCTCTTGGTTTCTACGCCTGGCATTGCCTCGAATCGACCGGAAATTCTCGAAAGAATTTGTAACTGAAAAGTAATGGTGTTGCGCCAATCGTGCGGATTCAAATAAACTACATTGCAATTTCGGATTCAACTCAGAGTTTCAGAGAAACTCTCTCCTTCTTTTTAATCTTGATGTATTTTTTTTTACATTTTTAATGTAACAATAGGATTTTTTAAATATTTTGATTTCTTATTTCGTCTTATGAAAAATAGCATAACTTTTTTTTTAAATAAATGATTAGAAACTACATATATATTTTTATTTTGAAATAATTGGAAGAAGACCCAAGAGGTTTGCTTAGGGGTTAGCTTAAAAAATTACAAAGCAATAAATAAAATATTGTATTTAGAACATTGTTTATACCAAGAAAATATAAACATCTAAATAGAAAAAATTCGGATGTGACCAACCCATGACTTTATCTATGTATTTGAGGAATATAAGAAGGTCAAAAAATAAAATTCAATAATTAAACATATTTACATATACGTTCACACATGCCGGTTATGAGAGCATTTTCGAAACAAATTGAGCGCAAATGTAAGAAAACGTACACATGACAAAAGCTCTATTTCCGGCTGTCGGATTTAGTTCGAAATTTTTTTATTACGTAAAATCACCATAGTTATTATACACATTTAATACCAAGAAAATAAAAATAATTTAAAAGATCAAAATAAAATAATGAAATATTGTTTTAAAAAAAATCACACAAATAATAGTGGCCACAACATTTTTGACCATTTTAAGAGGAAAAAATCCCACTTCCGGTATATTTATTTAAGCGATTTTTTTTATTTTCATTACATTGATACAAGAATAATACTTGAATTTTTCCGTGAAGAGCACACATGTTTAAGGGGTCGAAAAAAATAGTGGAAGAAAAATCGAACAAAAGTAAACTGCCATTTCCAGTTAGGGATGATTACCAAATTTAATACATAACTTGCTAAAACGCTTAAACTTCTAGATATGAAATTTCAGTTCAATAAACCAAAAGGTTTCTGAGAAAAACCTCAATTCTCTAGAGTAAAAGTACTACTTCCGGTTCAGATAAAAATATTTAAGAAATATAAGGCTATAAAGATTATCACTTTTATTATATGTAAAAAAAATTCAGTCCGATTCAGTTGGCGGCTTGGGAGATAATTGAATTCAAAAAAGACACATATAAGGGGAGGTACCATTTCCGGTCAACTTAAAAATTTACGTCGTGTCGATAAAAATTTCCGTAACCGATACTTAGTTTCAGTTCGATAAGACTAACGGTGTTCAAAATAAATAGACACACAGACACACACACACACACACACACATTTTTTCTAGATCATGAAAACGTTATCAGTGATCGATTCTGAGTTCGAATCAGTCAAAATCTCGAATTCGAATTTTCGCATGATCACAAAACTTCATCTATTGTTACTACGTACATGCATAGATAAAGCAATAATAGTCAAGAGAAGGAAAATAACAGTAACTGAAAAAGAACTACAAAAACCCATTATTTTAAGGAAATCATCAAGCTAATTTTTAAAATAGTTGAGATTACTATCAGTTGCTTATTTCTTAGGTAGACTTGTTTTTAAAAATAAATAATTACAATTGTATTTAAAAATAAGGAATCTGTTTTTTTTTTACTTTATTTTTTACACCCATTGTTATTTTATTTACATTAATGGTCAACATTGTTCGTACACAAGTATTATTCAAGGCAAATTACTAATGTTGACCATCAAACTTTACAATAATAATAGAGACATCTATGGACAAATTTTTGCAGCATTTTTAAATATCAACAAATTATAAGATGATGTAAACTCATATTTTGAAAGAAATATGACAAGATTGCCAATTTTTTGGAACCTTTTCAATGAAATCAGATGAAGTGCAAACTCTGAAAAGAAACGGTCAACCTTGGAGTCACATATCCAAGGTCTGGCCAGCATCATAGCTAGGAATAGAACCCGTGACCACATAATCGAAACATTACATTCTGATTTCTGATGTTGATGTTGCGATATCTTTTTGGAATTTGACATCTCTCCTAAGGTTGCGATATCTTTTTGGAGTCTCAAAGTATGATCTCTCAGGTGAGTATTTTTGCTGAACGTTAGTGACTATTTATATTTTTGAAATACAGCCAACGTAATTCCCATACTTAAGCCCGATAAAAGCTCAAAAAACCCGGCCAATTATCGACCCATTAGCTTACTTTGCACGCTTTCAAAAATTCTGGAAAAAATAATCTACACACGTTTACTTAAAGTCGTAAATAAGAAATTAATAAATGAACAATTTGGATTTCGCACTGGACATTCCATGACCCAACAACTAACAAGACTAACTGAACACGTGACGAAGAACTTTAATATGAAGAGAAGTACCGGAATGGTATGTCTCGACATAGAAAAGGCCTTCGACACGGTTTGGCACGATGGACTCATTCATAAGCTCCTTATTAACAAAATACCAAACTACCTAATTCTCATCATCAAATCGTACTTAACTCGTAGAAAGCTAGTGGTTAGCGTAAATAATGAATTATCGTCTCCAAAAATAATCGCAGCTGGCGTTCCGCAGGGGAGCTTGCTTGGCCCACTCTTGTTCTCCATATATATAAATGACATACCTATTCCAAAAAACTGTCACATAGCCCTATATGCAGATGATACAGCTTGCTTCACAAGTAGCAAAAGACCAGACACTATTCTTAAAAATCTTGAATTTGCAATTAAAACAATGACTGAACACTTCACTAAGTGGAAAATTCAAATTAATCAAACCAAAACAGACGCCATATTCTTTAGTGTTAGAAAACATAAGCCAAGTTCAGATCTGAAAATCCCCTCTGGAGAAAGTCTGAAATGGCAGTCAGTAATAAAATATTTAGGAGTAACGTTTGATAAAAGAATGAGATGGGCACCTCACATTGAGGCAGCGAAATGCAAGGCGATATATATCCTCAATATATCCAATATTTAATCGCCACAGTTCTTTATCAACGCTAAATAAAATAAAATTATATCGCGCGCTCATATTACCATTATTAACCTATGCTTCACCTGTATGGAATAACGCCTCGAATACTAACCTTTCCAAGCTCCAAGTAATACAAAATAAATCCCTTAAAATAATTTATAATACTCCCATATATACTAACCTGAAAAAACTGCATGCTATATATAATATTCCGTTTGTTACAGACATTACTAACAAACTAACCAGTAGATTCTATGAAAGAATCACTTATAACCATACTAACACACTTGTGAAGAGTCTCGGTGATTACAACAAATTGTCTATACCCTTCAGGTATAAACACAGATTACCTAAACACAATCTGCTTTAGGTCATCGACTTTAGATAGTCTTTAATTAATATTATGTATTAGATGTATTATGAACATTTATAAGGATTGTAAATAGGTTTTTGAGCTCTTTTTCCTATTATGCTTTAGATTAACATTAGAATAATATAATACTGTGATTACTAACCAAATTAAATTAAAATTGTAAAATAGAAAATGATCAGTAGATCAGTAGCTATTAAAATAGATATAAGATGTATTGTGAACATAATTTCGTAATAATAAAAAGCATTTAAAAAAAAAAAATATTTTTGAAAACATTGACTCTAGTAAGATTGAATCTAGTTCATTTAATCTCCAATGCGGAGAGATTCATTCTTTGCTGTTTCATATCGTGATAGTGATTTAAGTTCGAAAGGCATTTTTGAAATTCTTCTAATAACCATTTCAATACATATAACATCCATTTTACAACGAATTTGGTTACTTAATTTATTAATCTGGTCAGTGAATATTTTTATTGGATTTATCAAAACTTCTATTCTATAAAATTAGATAATCGCTAAGGTGTTTTTAGCTTCAGAAAATCATTCCATAATACGAAATAGGAAAATAAAATTTCACTTACCAAAATAATTTGAGCATATAATTAAAACTTTGGATATAAATATGTAAAATATAGTCTGTTCATTAAACCAAATTTATCAATTGTTTATTTTATTTTTGCATATGTACATAATTGATATCATGTATGAGTGGAATTTTGATCTTCTCTGTTCCATTTGGACCTCGTATAATTATTTTGTCTGGTAGCTTGCGCTCATCATTATTTTCATAACTAGTTGTGATGTATGAATGGAAATTTAATGATCTGTCTCACGATAGTATTTTGTATTTAAGGCTGGTTTATATATATTGCTGCTGTTTTTTGGATACAGGATATTCTCTACTGTTTGTTCTGTTTATTTTTTTCCCTTATGATCATTTTTATGTATTGTTTTCATTATGTATTTTCCTATTTTCTTATGGAGGCCATTGTGGCGCATTAGATTCCTCGTGTAATGTCACAATGGTCCAATGGTAAATACATAGTATATGCCATGATATGAATTACCCCAAGGCGACACATATTGCTGGATTAACTATGTATGTAGGTGACTAGAAAATTTTCAAGAATAACAATACAAAGATTATAAATATAGATAGCTTTGGAAAATCAACAAATTTTCGACACAGAAAATTTGCGAAAAATACTCTATGTAGATAAAATTTGCATTTATGAAATTCAACAAATTCCAGATGCTTATAACTTGAATTTGCGTGGAATTAAGAGATATAAATTTTCAATTTAAATTTATATAGATTTATTAAAACCGTCACGACAATTAAGCTAGAAATATCAGAAAATTTAACAGGAGATGGTCGATTTGTATTTTTTTTAATAACCACAAGACCTCGCCAGCAGTGTATCTGGCTGAGATTAGAACCCAAGGTCTATCTATTGGTATTCAATAGCTCTACCAGTGCACGACGTTGTGGCTAAATTATGTACATAAATACAGACCATACGAATGTTTTTCATTTAAATCGATTTTGTGAAATTTACGATGATATTTTTTTTCAGCCATTGAATTAAGTTTTAGATCATTTTCGAATCGCTTCTCATTGCATTTAATAGATAACACAAGAAAAAAGAAAAAAAAACTGTAATAATCGTGATATTTTATATTATCATATTTACTGTGATCATTATTTATTATACCTATACAAGACAAAATGCCCATCATCTTTATTTTGTGCTTAAAACAAAAACCAAAGCTTTCTATACTTCTCGCAATATTTATACATGTAAATTGGCAGCATAACGAAGCGACGAATTTGAATCGCCTTCAAAATTGACCCGTAAAATTTGATGTGTACGCAAGTCGCGTTTGATGGAGTGTCCGCTTGGATAAATTCGACAATTTCGCAATAGTAGAGACAACTCGATAAAATAAATAATATAAAAAGAAATATACACGAGTGAAATGTAACGAAAAAAAATACACAAAAAAGAAAAACAATGCCGTCAATTAATTGTGAATGCCTAATGAAATTTTAAGGCATCGATAATGGCCGAGAAAAACACAAACGAGTTTCAACAACCGATCTTCCCGCCCCCCACGCTAACCATCCTAAGGCACGTCTTCTTATAATGGAGGCCAATTAATCATTTTTTGCAAATTCGTAGACGTTGTAAGCGGTTAAAAAAATAAATAAAAAGAAAAATATTCATTTCAGCCGAAAGAGGGAAATGTGTCTTCCGTTTCATAGTGGTGTAATCCAAATTTTCGCGGCCTGATTTCCCGAGACGGCGTATCTCTGGGAAAACTTCTAAATAAAACTATTTTTGAGACTTTGTGACTAGGCGACGACCTATGACGGAAAACTCCATAAATTGATCACGGCTATTTATTGAATGAAAGGAAAATCTCAACGGAAAACGCTCGAATAAATTGTGGGCGATAGAATAGTCACGTTTTATATATATATTAAAGTCTTCCTATTTATTTAGTAAACACAAAGAAGCATATCCATACTGAAACCATAACTAATTTTTATTAGAAAACATAATTCCTGCATAGGAATTATGTTTTCATTTTATATGACCTTTGGAATAAATTTATACCATTAGTGTCGGGAAAATTTCAAATTCAACTATTAAATTTACCTTAAATTTAGATTTATACCATACTCAAGCAACGCTGCTAATGATGTGAAATATAATATTATTCAAAATATTAATTGTATTTAATAATTATACATACATACATATATGTATGGATACATATAGCCAGAAGTGTCTCGGTGGTTGCGTTTATGCTAAGCACCGAGATATTCCCGTGCTAATCTTTAATACTGTCAAACTTGGATATTTGTGATTCCAAGTCAATCGTTTCTTGTCAGTTTGTCAATTTATCTGATTTCATTGTTGAAACGGTTCCTCCATCAAATGGTAAAAATCACCCTACCCGCTGTCACAAATATCTGAATTTGATTTATGTACAATATCTAAAAAATGATGTACAAATCTAAATCCATAAATGTCTCTATGGATTAATTATTTATTTAATTAATTGTTAATTTCGTGTTCTTCAGCCCCTCAAAATACAGCGATTTATGTAATAAAAAAATTTGCAATGTTTTTAATTAATTTTCTAGAAGGGCGCATTGGGGTTTACCTGGTATATATCTATGTAAACAAAAAAATAATGAAATAATATGTACATAGCATACATAAATCCGATAGAGTACTTTATTGACATACGAACGTAAGGGCACGTTCACACCGACCAAACTCTGCAACTGACCGCCGTAATTAATTACCGGTTTAAAGTTGGGAATTAGCGCCGCTTGTTGTCGGTCAAATGCGCCAAACTTGTCGCTCAAAAAACAGGAAGTGTCGGCCGGTCGCTACAGGGTTAGGTTAGGTTAACGCGCGTCACGTGCGCCTCGCCCTTTCCATTCGAACGAGTCGTGGGGGGGAGGGACCGACCACCCGTAGAACTTTACCACCCTTGAAAATGTCCAAATAATATAATAATAATACGGAGGAGCTTTTGTCGGGGAAGCGACTAAAATCGCATAAATCACCCCTCCCATAACCCCTCATCCGCCCACTTATTGCACGAGAGAAGCACGCATTTCACACTTCCCCCCCTCTTCCTCATCTTTCCTCGTTTCCTTTCACCCCTGCATCCCCTTCCACCTGTAACACAATCAATTTAACCGTATCAATCATGCCAGGTGACGGGTGGCCAATTCAAATGAACTCGACGACGACATTTGTCCGCGTAATCGAGTTACGTCGACACAGTAACGAAAATTTTCGAACATGCCAACTACTATTAAGTTTTTTCCGCTCTCAAAAGTTCAAAGAAATTTTAAATAATGAGTTGGAATATTGAAAGTTCAATATAAAAAATATTATACATATATAAAATATTATATTATGTGTATATTTCAATATTTCAAAAGAAAAGTCATTCGTTAAATCAATAAAAATATATATGAGATGTTAGGGTGGATATTAGGGTGCAAATTAGGGTACAACTCGCGCGAGCGATTTATTTATTTATTTACGCTAGTTTTAACTTAAATCACAAACACACATTTGACACTATTTACCCTCCACAGAGGTGTTCTCTAAACCCCGCAAATATGCACCAATGCCTTTAGAAACTCTATAAATTTGAACACCCTTGTGGGAAAAACTTCCTCCATATTTTATTTTTTAAACCCTACTTACAGTTAAATTATTATTATTCTAGTATATATGTAGCTGTGGACATCGTTTTTTAATGAAAAAAAAATCCGTCTGTTGCGATTTCTACAATGTAGTAAGCCTCATTGAATTGTATGGAGTCGAGATATGGGGGCTAAAAAAAGAGAAAATGGTACATGTTATATCCATTGACCGCACCTTCATCCTCAAATATCTGATTTTCCAAAGAGATTATCCACAACATGTATAAAAAGGATTATTTCATATTGCCAGGATGGATCTAGAGTTTTGAGAAGCTGGCAGTAACCGAAACATTAGAGGGAAGGCGGGCAACACCCAACATATTCATGGGTAGTTTTATAGAAATAATAAATTATTATTTCGTACAACTTACCAAGCATTCGATTTAGAATGTTTTAGTGGCTCGTATTTCAATTTAAATGTACGTAAAAGCTGTAGAAATAATGTTCAAATGTCAACGGAACATTTTGGTTTATCTTGTTAAACGTCGTATGTTTATATAGTATTGCTGAAGCAAAATATATAAATTATAATGTCAAACATTTGTTTATCACCTCTTTTCATTGAGTGTTCCTCAACAGAAAAAGTATAGCTTTCCCCTCCGTCGCTAGCGAATAAACATTTGTATCAGAGAGAATCTTAAAAGTTGTTTGTCAAATTGAAAAACTGGATTCTCCTTCAATTTTTATTTTATGTTTTGTCAAAAAAAGAAGGCCACCTCGTTACTTCTTTTGTAAACAAACAATAGAATCACTTTAATATTGCGACGAGCAACTTTTGACTATTTTTGACGCATGTCCCAATTTAACGATTTCTCGGAAAATTTACTCTGAAAAGGAAAATATTGATGTGCGTAAAATTCACACAAGTTCGTCAATCAAAATTATTTTAAGTCATGCTATCAATTTCGTCCACTTGAATAAATAGCAAACGCGACCGAAAAATATTTATTTGAAAATACTTTTAAGAAAAAAATTCAAATTATATATAATATATAGGTTTTAGGTTAAATAATATATAATACACAGGTTATATGTACATTACACTGTCCATGTGACATCTAAATAAAATTTAAATAGAAAAACTGTCCTGTAAAACTGATCGGAATGACATTTCGACGAGCAGAAATACCCAAATATCTGGGTATGCATCTGGACCACAGGCTGACATGAAAAAACATATATGGACAAAGCGTTAAGATCGAAATTTTAAACTCAGGAAGCACTACTAGATAATTGGAAAGAACTAAATACTAACCACGGAGAATAAACTTTTAGTATACAATGCCATCTTGAAACTGTTAAACTGTTATGTTATATAATTATTGAAAGAAAAATAAAATTTTACTAGTAATTTTGGATACTTCGTGATTTTCCCCAAATTGTATAACCCACATACATGGATTCAAGGATACTTACGGTCACAGAGGAGGCGAGAGAAGTGGTCTCTAAATATAGAAACAGACTGTACAAGCCAAGGAGCTGTCGAGCTACAGAAAGGACCTCCTAGATTAGGACCTTTAATATTAGGTGAAGTAGCAATGGACACTTCACCCATATTTTTAAAATGTGTCGAATTTCCTGAAAAGGACAATTAGTATCATAAAAAAATATTATCAATTCATTATCAGCAGAATAGATTAATGGTTAGCATATAATGCATTGAACAGAGTGGTTTCACGGCTTCAAATCCCACTGGTTTCTGCTGGCCCGGCCTTGGATTTGTGACTCCAGCTCAATATTTTCCTATCAGAGTTTGCCAATTCATCTGATTTTCATTGAAACGGTTGGCAACCTTACCCATTTCGAGTTTTCAGCAATCTCGAATTTCGCTGAATTGTATAAAATGCTACAAATTTACAAATTTGATCATAAATGTCTCATTGATATGTATTTACTAAATTTCGCATAATTGTTTAAAATGCTGCAAATTCACAAATTCGACCATGGATGTCTCTGTGGATATTAATTGATATGTATTTATTTACTTTGTATAATACTAATACTATTTGTATAAAATGTACAATGTTTCTGGCCAGAAAGGTGCATTGGGGTTACCTGGGGTTACCCTGGTATAAATTAAAAAAAATGATAAATAAAAAGCTTAAAGTGTATTTAAAAGAATTCGTAGTTAACAGCTGTATAAACATTATTGCAAAGTATACGTGTGAAAGGAAGATATATTTCACGCGCAAGTCTCAATTTTCCTTTCCAATGCATCTGCGCCCGAGAAGAGATTTTCCATTTCGACTATTGCAACTATCAAAGTGCGAGCTTTCACTGCCTTTTGACAGAGGAGAAATCGCATCTGGAATGCGCTTTTTTTTCCTCTCATTTTTATTTTTTAACGTTACGTAAAATAGAGGCGATTCGAGAGCACGAATCGCTTCCGAGAGGCGTACGTGGCGGGATACTAACGACTTGGCTATTGTGGTTTATTGAACACTTGGCGTTTTATCGTCAGGTGTAGGTACGTACACGCAGAATGCGAGGGTTGGCTACGCCCGAGGCATTCCTAAAAAGGACGAAGGGTCTGCGTTAAGGATTAACTGCATATTTCGCCGTACGCGATAATATACTACGCGTGGATAACCGCGAAAATACATAATCATAACGGGGAAGTCCCCCGAGGGCGGCGGCATAAAAGACAAGGGCCTCGAATACGAGCGCGAGCATTTTATGGACCAAATCTGCGTGTATACCATTTTTGCAGGGCTGTCACTCTCGGGACTTCTTCGGCATCATTAACAATGGAATGTCGGTTGTGAAATATTCGCCCGGGCAGTTGCCGGAGACGTTCGGTTCGGTCCCCAACGCAGCGGCCGACAATGATTGATGAATCTTGCAACCGGCAAAACAAATACCCTCCACCTGTACAAAAACGGCAAAACTCACCCTCCACCCTTCTCTAAGTTTTCCTGCGTCGTTCCGGAAGAAAATATCTCACGGCAACTTCTGCTTCGTGGCGAATTCTCCCCCTGTTAAATTCACTTTCTTTCGAGGAGCAAAAATACACTAAGAATGTATTATACATATTATTGTAGGAGTATATTTTTCGACTCTTTGATAAAAAGCCTTTTCGCCTTACAACTTTGGAGTCATTGTTGAAATATTTATAAATTAAAGTAGTTTTACATTTAGCAATTAGGGGTTAAATACGTTTTATGTTGCAAAAACTAAACCCATTCACGACTCGGACTATGGATATTTTAAATTTAAAGCACACTTACTTTATTCAGCAAAATGTTAATGAATTATAAAATTTTCAACGGTATGAAATTAATATTTAGTTTTTGAATATTTTATCTAAAATATAAACGAAAATAAAAATGTTAAACGTTTAGTTTGACGTTTTATGACTTCGACTAGACTTACTCGTAAAACTGTCAAAATTCACGATATTGATTCCGTTTTCACATAGATTTGAACATTTTGGAGGATTTTCAAATTTCACACTTGTAGCAGAGTGTGAAACTTTATTATACATATGTACATATAAATTAAACTTTTTTTTAATATTTATAAAAATAAAATCACTATCTCAGGGATTTAACGCTAACACTAAATTTAAACTGAAATTCCTACTCTGCGATAGGATAATTCTATGAAGAAATACTTAACATTTTCTTCGTCTTTTAGCTAATGGAATCTAAGACATTTTTTGTTTGCTTATTTTAAATTATGTATAATATTAATAATTAACAATTTTACGGTTAATCGTAAAAAAATTCATTATTTTCTAGTACTTACCCCAAATACGTAGAATAACTTGTTTTTTTATCTTTTCACTTTATCTACATATGTATGTATGAACATAAAATAGATAAAGTTTTGTGATCATGCGAAAATTCGAGCTCGAGATTTTGACTGGTTCGAACTCAGAATCGATCTATTCACAATTTCATGGCTTAGAAAAAGTGTGTGTGTGTGTATTATAGAGTTAATTTAAATACCGTTTATGCTATCGAACTGAAACTTGATATCTGTTACTGAAACGCTTATCGATACGATGTGAACTTTTTTCAAAATTTTAAGTTGACCAGAAGTGGTACCTTCCCTTATAGGTGTCCTCTTATTTTAAGTTTTTGGATTCAATTATCTCCTAAGCTGCTGAACGGTTCAGAAACTATTTTACAAGTAATGCAATTGATAAATTTCATACATTTATATTTCTGAATAATTTTACCTCAACTGGAAGCAGTACTTTTGCACTACAGAATCGAGTTATGTCATGTTTTTCTCAAAAATATTTCAGTGTATTTCAGTTTTAACTTAATTTCGAGTAATATATTAAATTTTGTACCCGTCAACCTGAAGTGGCAGTTTATTTATTTCGATGCGACAATGTAAAAATAGTTTCAGAATTATTATAAATTCCAGGGTTCATTTCCGTGTTATGTGTATGTACATAGTTTAAATATTTTCCCGCGGATGCATTTCGATTTTATGCATTCCTGCATTTATGTTTTGATGCAAGTTGTGGATTTTATGTCGGCGCCCGCGGCGTGAACGAATATGACGTTCGCGCACTAAAAGTCTTCCTCTACAATAAAATGCTACAAAACTTGAATTACATAGGTCGTTAGGGTTCTTATCCAACGTCGTTAGTTATCATCCGAAGTAGAGCACAATAAAAGACAAGAAGTAACTCAAATTGAAACGAAAGAGAGGAAGTGAATGCAGAAGTGCATTTTTACAGTCGTCGAATTCCAAAAGTGCATTGGAACTCGTAGTTAAGTGTATGTAAAATATGATACTGCATATGAGAAGTTTTGAGTATCAATATTTTTAAAATCAAGAAGCCATTTATTTAGTATTGATTTATTTAAAATCAACCATATTTTTTTATAATTACATTACAAACATTTCAAAAGTCTTTATATTATATATCATTCATTTTTAAGTCGTGCGCAATAAAATCTTGTAAAAGCATACGTGTGAAAATGAAAGTTCGGACATCAAAATACAATACAATCTCGATTATCCGGGCTAATGGTGGGGAGGATGGTCACGGATAATTGAAAAACACGGATCCGAATCATCAAATTTTGACTTGGTTTCAAATATAATATCATATTTACAACACAAATTTTTGTTTCATGATTTAAATACTCATTATTTATTAAGAAAAACGCTCATAGTTAAGCAGATTTAGTAGTTATGTAGTAATAGTGTTGTACCGTTTTATGACTAATGTAACCACTGGTATCTTCTTCACTTGAAGTGTCACTCTCATTTTCTCCCTCTTGAGAAACAAAAGATACGATATCTGCATCGGCAATGCATTTAAACCCTGGATCACTTACATAAATCATGATTGAGCCACTCCTCGATATTTTAAAGACATTTAAAATTTTCCAATAATCCACATATTTCAGATATATTACTTGCTTCATTCTCTTCAGAATCCACTAAATATGTTTCCATGTCAGGAAGAATCTTTCTCCATGATCCAACAAGTGTTACTGGCTTTACTTTTGATTGTGTAATTGTGTAATTCCGTGTATAGCATCGAATATGATCAGGTTTTCATCTTGCTCAACAAGTGCTTTCAGAAGACATTAAAAAAGGGAACGAAAAACATTTGTGTGACGTAATTTGTTTCAAATAACACGCGTGTTTACGGTCGCAATCAATAAGTGCGTCTCATATAAGAAAAAAAAAAATATATTTTTCAAGCACGGATAATCCGCAAACCGGATAATCGAGAGTATACTGTAGTTTATTTTTCTGTTGTTTTCCAGATGGCCATTACTCGCGTCAAATGTAGGAAATGGTTGTTACGAAATTGAGGTCGGCTGTGAATTTCCCATTTTATTATTTTTTGATTTTCAAATGCTTTTTATTATTACGAAATTATGTTCACAATACATCTTATATCTATTTTAATAGCTACTGATCTAATGATCATTTTCTATTTTACAATTTAATTTAATTTGGTTAGTAATCATAGTATTATATTATTCTAATGTTAATCTACAGCATAATAGGAAAAAGAGCTCAAAAACTTATTTACAATCCTTATAAATGCTTATAATACATCTAATACATAATATTAATTAAAGACTCTCTAAAATTTATGACCTGAAGCAGATTGTATTTAGTTAATCTGTGTTTATACCTGAAGGGTATAGACATTTTGTTGTAATCACCGAGACTCTTCACAAGTGTGTTAGTATGGTTATTAGTGATTCTGTCATAGAATCTACTGGTTAGTTTGTTAGGAATGTCTGTAACAAACGGAATATTATATATGGCATGCAGTTTTTTAAAGTTGTATATATGGGTGTATTATAAATTATTTTTAGTGATTTATTTTGTATTACTTGGATCTTGGAAAGGTAAGTATTCGAGGCATTATTCCATACAGGTGAAGCATAGGTTAATAATCGTAATATGAGCGCGCGATATAATTTTATTAGAATGTCCCATTTAGGGACTTCTAATACTTTTATCATTGCACCATGAATTTTAAGAGACTTGAGATTGACTGCACGGATTTTGACCGAGACCCATCATAATTCAATTAATATTTTTACTTTATGTTGTTCCTCCCCTGGAAATGGTACCTCCCCTTATACGTGTCCTCTTTTTTTTCTTTTTTTGAATTCTATAAATTTTATAACCTAATATTTTTTAATATGTTTACCTGAACCAGAGGTAGTACTTTTACACTAGAGAATCGAAGTGTTTTTTATGTTTTTTTCAGAAACCCTTTGCTTTATAGAACTGAAATTTCATATCTAGAAGTTTTATCTTAATACCAAGTTATGTATAAAATTTGGTAAGCATATGTACGTCAACGTAAGCTGATAAGATTTTGGTCAGAATTCGTAAGCCGGAAGTAGTATTATTTTTTTTAAACAATATTTCATTATTTATTTTGACCTTTAAAATTATTTTAATCTTATTTATATTTATTGTGTATAATACTTGTAGTGGTTTTAAGAAATAAAAAAAAATTGAACAAAATCGGACAACCAAAAGTTGTCTTGTGCAAGTTTCCATACCTTTGCGCTCATTTTTTGTAGAAAATGCTGTCATAGCTATTACTATTTCATAATGCTGCCGGTATGTGTGAATGTTTCTGTACGGTTCAATATCGAATTTTGTTTTGTGACCTTCTTATATTCTTCAAATACATAGATAAAGTCATGGGTTGTTCACATCCAATTTTTTTTTATTTAATAACTTAATATGCCAACACTCATGCGATGATATTTCACCGGGTACAATAGTTATACATAATATATTGCCATAATATTAACTTTTTATTACTTTAAATATTCTCCGTAAATTACTGGTTAACAGGTAATGAATAATATTTTTTACCGATTTACCATATTCCGATAATTTACATGTCCTTATCTGAGTAAGTTCCACAGAATACGTAATATGAATAGCAATTTGACTCAAGATTCCATTCCCCGCCGAAACGCGATAACTTTGAATAGGAATAAAGTACGCCTAAATTAATTCCACACTAAATAAGTCAGATCGTAAATTGAACTCAAGACTGCATACAAGTCCAAGTGGGAAACGTATTAGAGCGATGCACGAATTCGCATCATCTTATACACATACGTA
The DNA here is from genome assembly GCF_051622035.1 of Arctopsyche grandis. NCBI lineage: Eukaryota > Metazoa > Arthropoda > Insecta > Trichoptera > Hydropsychidae > Arctopsyche > Arctopsyche grandis. Next base: position 17,770,914 of record NC_135359.1, on the reverse strand, counting down.
CGTACATATGTACTAAAAGGTTGGCGAACCATAAGCACACACTGTAACGATGAATTTCACTTATCCCGGACCCGGTTAATAGAAATCCGCCGACCCGAAATTTTATCCGTGAGGGGGTGGCAAACCGGAGAATATTTCGGATGGTCGGCTTATTATTTATCGCCGGCGGGACCTCACAATAATCCCGGGTTAAGCAATCCCGGGATACCTCCATTGTTCGGCCTCAAAACGGAGACCTCCCCAACTTAGCAACAATGTCTGGATAACCGAATTATATCGTATCCATAAGCTTTTGTCTCTTAATTTCTGGGAAACGCAAAAAGTGACACTTTCCGACATGACAATGCCTACGATGTCCCTTCTCATTGTCGATGTTCGATTCGAACGTTGAATTAATAGCTGGTATATTTACTCATTGACCGTTTCGTTCAATTAATTACTCGTATCTACTAATTTTCTTTAGTGTTTTTCGACGGTTTTTAATTTTAATAAATTTTATTGGCAGTGTTTATATCTCGACGTACAACTGAACGGAATATTAAGCTTAAATCGTATCGTTTATTTAATTAAAAGTCGGATGAAACAATCCGTTTAAATTGATGCATCAAATCTCGTTTTTGTTTTGAAATAAAATAATTAAGCCGTCGCAAAAGCGAGGGAAACATTCAACAAAAGTAATTAAAGCCTTTTTCGTTTCATTAAGACAAAATTAAAAACGCAGATAAAGAAGTGTATACTTTTTATCTTCGAATAATAAATCGAGGTCAAAATTTTCAGGAAACGAGATTTAATTAGAGAAATTTGCGAAATACACTTTAATAAAAAATTTAATTCTTATTGGCTTTTCACACTTATACTGGGAGGGAGGATATAACGGAAATGAAAGTATAGTAATAATACGAGCGAAGCCTCCAAGAAAAGATAATAATGAGTGAGAAAATCGTCTGAGACCTCTTACTAAAGAAAATGTCACGCTATATTCCCTTTTCACGCTGCGGGGATTATTTCAACTATTCAGATGTCATGAAACATCGTTTCATAGAGATTTTCGTGAGACGTGTAATAATTCTGAATGTATTCACACATAATACAAGCTGCATTCAAAACGAAATAAAATCAATATTATATTAATAAACTTATCCAGATATGTACTTAATTGTAGGGAGTGTCATTTTACGTGTAAGTCATTAATAAGTGTAAGGATTGTAAATAGGTTTTTGAGCTCTTTTTCCTATAATGCTGTAGATTAACATTAGAATAATATAATACTATGATTACTTACCAAATTAAACTAAATTGTAAAATAGAAAATGATCAGTAGATCAGTAGCTATTAAAATAGATATAAGATGTATTGTGAACATAATTTCGTAGTAATAAAAAGCATTTAAAAATCAAAAATCATTTTACGCTAAAAATTTAAGCGCATACATCGATGAGAATGCAGTGACCCGAGATAATATAAAAAAATCCTATAGCTAATACGATGTTTTATTTATTTTTGTGCCGCTTTAATTTTTTAGAGTGACCTACATCTACAGTGACATTAATACCATTATTACAGATACCACGATATAAAGTGTTTATCCGGATTTGTGATTCCGTATGCGATCTTGGATAATCTTTTACTACATACATATATAAACCGTAGCGTTAAATTGAAACTGCGTGTGAATTGGACCGATAATAATAATGTACATATACATATACATACGTATCGACAATAATGTATTCATTAAAATTTTCTTTGAATCCATATACATATATGTACATAGGTATGTTTGCCCCTTGTTTAATTTATATATCATTAAAAATTTATAAGGATTCAATAAGAAACCAAATAATAATATATACATATGTAATACTGTGTAATTTAATAAGTAAAAACAAGTCTTTATTTCTATAAGTTTATTTTACTTACTTTTATTTCTGTGTGTTAGTTGAGTTTTTTTTTAGTTTAGTTGAGAGTCGATGAAAATGATATCTTAAAAGGATTCCCACCCCCTACTAAAACTCGTCCTTAATAGAAAACTGTAGATTTGAATAACATACATACATATGTAGATACATTAAATACTCATTTTTTTATATACATATTTACATACATACATATTGTTATGTCCTGACGGACCGGAGACACAAAAAAATGATATCTGATTCACAAGCAGATCAATGTTTGATCTACGAGCAAACCAGATAAACACCTTTTTGTTTCCGTAATAAAAGTCACTTGTTTTTCTTATTAGTTAGAATTTATTATATTCTTTAATAATGTTTACAGTATTAGCCTAAGAGATATTTATAGGCACCCTTTTATAAAAAGGTCCAGATCACTTCGATGTTTTAAGTTTGAGTTGAAGTTAAAGTTTATAAATGCTAGTTTTAAACAAAGGAATTTCACAAGGTTTTTTACTAGGCTTTTCACAAGAGTTCACAAGGGTTTCACAAGGGTTTTCACAAGAGTTTTCACAAGGGTTTTCACAAGGGTTTTCACAAGGGTTTTCACAAGAGTTTTCACTAGTAGAGTAGAGTAGTTATACGTGGTGTTGTCTGAGGTAATCTGCCTTATCGGGGTTTGTGTATCCCCTTTTATACAAAAGAGATGACGCCATTTCTTGTGTTATCTAAAGAATGTGGGATCCGTTTTCATTGCTTTGACGGTTCGCACGGTTCGTAATCTAATTCGTCTGATGCGACCGTATGTGGTTATCTTTGGTGGGAAGCAGATAAGGCTTCCGTTATAAATATCAATGCTATGAGGTCATAACAATATGTATGTACATCATAATGTATTTACATATTTATATTTTATGAATTTACTTAAAGCTTTTAAAATTGAATTATTATATTCCATAGAAGTGTTAGTTTTTCTGGGAACGTATTCAATACGAATAATTAACTTTATTTTGAACACGGCTTCGTAGTTATTTATTTCCAAGAAGAAAAATAATACTCGAATAAATATGAAAATATACCTACAACCAGATGAATTATTAATGTATAGTACTAGCACGGTAGTATTATTTTTTAATAATTTAAAAGACAAATATGAAATATGACAAATGAACGAAGCAAGCCATATTTTTTTTAAAAAGATTTTTATTAAAAAAAAATTTTAAATTGAATTATATCAAAAAGTATGTGTCTTTGTATTTCAAGAAATAAATTTGAAGCGCTTGAAAAATGCAATAAGCAACATTCATTCGTTCCGTCCCAAGGTATTCGTTTCAATTTGTAGACGAATTGACACGTTTGATTGAACCTACTATCACGAAACCTAGCCTAACTTATCACGAAACCTTATTCTAATTTTAAATAATCTATTATATGTACTTAAAATTTTTATGACCAATATATTGAATTATAATATATCAACTTATATAATTTAATATACACAGCATATGAACCGAATATTGAATGCCAATATTGGATTTATTGAAATCTGATCGTTGATAATAGTAGGATTAGAGACCGAATAAGCAATGTCGTCTCTCGCATTGTCGACGTAATTCCTTTGTGCGACGTTAATAAAGACCATTCAGTGCAACGCTCCGCTAGATTTAAGATATAAGATAGCTTCAACCTCCAGCTAACATTGTGCAACCCTCCTCGCGAATTTTCTTCGCACAAAGCCTCTGTGAAAACTCAAGACAACAAAAACTACCGCCTTTTCCTGTGCAGGGGTTGAAATTTCACGTTGGAAGAGGTCGAAGTGTAAACAGTGTTCGACCCGAGACACAGCCTGGTAGTAAAAATGTGTTTTGTATGCAAATTCGAAGCGAGATTTACCGCGGCAGAGAGGAAGAAATTTTTCGGGGGCGCCATAAGTTGCGGGTCAAAGACGGAAGCCTTCAGCCTCCGCAACCCTTAAGCTTATGCAGGAGTGATTTCGTATAATATTTCATTGGAGTATAAATTATATATGTATATAATTTGGATAAAAGAGAAATGCCACCGAGATGGTATTCAATTACGGCAAACGGCGCACCATTCCACAAATGCAATGCACTATATAAAATGCACAATGCACGTATATATCCACAAGGCTGGCTCACGTGGCAATGCAATTCTTTAGTTATTGGAATCCCATTATTTTCATTCCAGAAATATTTTATTCTCACCGTGTCGGATATGAGTTTGAGTTTCGTTCAATATTATGAAATTATTGTATTGATGTGTACAAACTGCAGACTTTCTGCAGTGTGTTCTTATTATTAAAACATTGAAACTTTAAATAATGGGTTCCCAAACGGTCGATCGCGAATCAACATTTGGTCGACCTGAATATTGTAAATTTTGAAAATTATAATGATTTCCATGTTTTAAAATAAAATATAAATTTTATCACTTGTAAAACGTTTCAGAGAAGAAAATTTTTAATTATTTTGGATTACCTGTATGAATTAAAGTATTTGAGCAAAGGGTGTGTTTTTCTGTGGTTTTGAGAGTCAGGTATTTATTGTCTGAAATAAAAACATTTTTAATTGAGAGATAGAAAATAATGCCTATAATAATTCAAAACAAGGAATGGCTTTTAAAAGAAGAAATATTGGATCAAATTAAAAAACGCAAAAAGTTTACAGTTTCTTATCATCACCTTTAAATATGAATGAAAATTATATCCAAATTCTATTTAATTAAAAATTACATACAGTTGATTTAATTGCGAAATGACGTTCCATACGTTGACACAATTGAAATGTATTGAATCTAGAATAATTTGTATATAAAATTATTATTTTGAATAAAAATGTCAATAATTTTATTTTACTACCGCCATCTATGTATAAAATTAATGACTACGAGACGTCACCGAGATTAAAAATTTTCGGACTTGTTTCGCTTCTTAAACGATATTTTATCTCTATCGTAATGGCGGAGGATCCATTTACTTGTATTAATGACCAAAATGAGCAATATGACAAAGTACATATGAAAACGATCGGATAAGAGGCAAACGTTTTCCTGAATTGTAATCGTAAGTGAAACGTAAAGGAGGTATGTAATAAAAATACCCGCATTCAAAGGAAATTTATGAATATTTTAAACAAAAATTCTTAATACAAGTCGGTCGCTACGAAAATGTATGTAAAAGGTAACTCCCAAATTCAAAAAGGTTGGGTACCCTGGCTTAAAGCATATTCAGATTATGAATTGTGTGATATATATTTTTTTTAATTTCATGACTCGCTTAATTTTTTTAAAACATCAGCTATTAATGGTAAAAAATAACTTTCTTTGAAAATATAAATAAGAAAGACATCTTATTTATGGAACCTAAATCTTCAACGCATTTATTTATGATATTTTAATTGAAGGAAATTTTTTATATTGTAGTATGTAGATATGTACAAAGTTGTCTATTATTGTTGCCTTGGGGCAGTCCTGTAATGACACCACGGTAAAATAAATAAAGAAAGGTGATATTTATAGTGTATTTATATGTGGTTTCCGATAAGATATTGCATACAATGTATGTATGTATGTATGTATATGTTTAATGAAAAATGCGAATCTATTTTATTTATATTTTCTTAAAATACTTAATTTTAAAGATTTTTTTTCATAAATTATATTTACTTAGTTACTAATCTAGTGAACACTATTTATCCCTTCACTTTGTCAATAGTTAAGAATCCTATTCCATTATAATTCTTGCCAAATAAGAGTAATACTTCTTGTTGTTATTTAATGACTAGGCGGTCTAAATTAAATAGTATTTAGGTACTCTTAATATATGTATGTTTCTAAAAATGTGTAGAAATAAGGTTTTAATAATTTTGGCTTCACCAGTATTATATATATGATATTAATCAAATTGAGTGTTTTGCGATAGAATGTGTGCCGTGACAGAAAAGCTTCAGAAAAGTTACATAGTATTGATTGAAATGCTCGTTTAAAAATGTTGAAAATTATATACAATATACATATGTACATATGTAGGTGATAATTTTTAATATTCGAACATTTTACAGTGCATGAATAAAATGAAGCTCATTGTGAAATGGTATAATGGAAAATTTTCATTGTGAGAGAAGAGTTAAATTACTTTCCTGTGTACTTCCTTACGATTTAACAATGAGCATACGTGTTGGAAAAAAATGATATTTTACAAAGTAATAAACGCGTATATGATTTAATACCTCCACAATACATAATATGATACTTTCAAATTAATATGCGTCAATGAAGATTTTCGAAGCCGACACAATCCCGTTTTAGAAGTTTCATCCTATCTAGGGTTAAGAATATTAACCTTTGGCTTGGGGCTAGTTTACAGCACGTACAAAGCCCTTCGCATATAGTCAACTAACTTTAAGTGGCTTAACTTGTATCTATCCGCTTTTAGATACAAAGCAACGACGATAGATCGTCACTGGAAAAAGTTCAAAGATGCAGAGTTTTATTTTCTCTAAGAATGTCGCGGTGTCAAATTCGCTCGATCGTGACTATGCCATTTTATTTCCCGAGTTGGTGCAATTGCGAATAAAATGCATCAAACTATCAAACTACTCCTCGCTGAAGTTCAAAACAATCCACACAAGTGAATTATAATTGGTTATTCAATATTAGAAATGCTTGAAGTTCTTCGGAGGAAACATAGAAGACGTTGCATCCTGCGTTGCGCTAGAACTATAACAAGTTGCTCAAGTGCAGGGCTAACTTCAAATAGAGCCAGTTATTACACTTATGTACATATATTATAAATATGTGTTTCAACATCGATCGGCCGGAGGTGGTTTGTGTGTGATTTGCGAATTAAAGTTGCAAATAGGCGTTGTAAAACAAGACACACGCGAGAGTGTGCTCTCGAAGCATTTTATAACTTTTGCCGAGTTTTACGAGTGCCCAGATCGGCTTTCGAAAAAGTTTGCTTTTGTGTAATCTTGTGAGTCTAGCGAGTTTATGCTGCCACTCATTTTTATGATACGTTGTAAAATTACACCAAATGGGAGATCTCAATGTTTCAAGAAGTATAAAAATTTACATACGACACCGAAAATTACGATTTTTTTTAAATATTTCAATATGTTAACGCACAATTTGAACTCGTACATATATGTATATATAATTAATGTTGCACTTGCGTTTACTATACGTATCATAGAAACTTCCATAAAGTTCTCGTGAACTTTAAGAGCCGCCATTACAAAATAAAGTACAACTATAATTTATAGTCACTACACGTAAGTGAAACTTAATGCATGTGAATGTATTATATATGTATATGTAATTAAAATATAATAAACGCTAGTTTGAAACCGCGATTCTCAAAAGGGATTGGTGCACGATGATCGCGCTAGAAAAGTTTTCAAAACATTTACAGAAAGCGACGTAAAAAGGTTTCAAATAATAATGAGAATTCCGTTTTTCCAGAAAGGAAAGCATTTCGCCGGCAAAACGGAAAAGCTCGCCGAGTGTGAATTTTGGGGAGCGACCCGCTTCTACGTCACAAAAGATTCCCGTTCGAACAAAACGTTCGCGAAGACCTATTTTCATCTGTTCTTGTCAGATGCTAAATTTGAACGCATAATTTAATACTTTTACAAGAAATACAAAACACACACAATACACGCATTTATTTTAATATTTCATTTTTTGTCGGAGAAGCACTTTAAATTTAATTTTTAATGATATTCCAAGCTTTACGATTATATAAAAAATTATGCTTTTTTTTAATAAATATTTACGTACATATATTATAATTGAACCAGGACTCTGGAGTCGGATCAAAATTTACTCCGACTCCGACTCTAACTCTACATAAACTCCGACTCTACATAAACTCGATTGATTTAAGTAAGATCAACTTTTCTTGCCAACGTATAAAATTATTAGTTATGAAAATAAAAGCTATATATTCAAAATATAAAAAAATAAGCAATTAAAAAAGTCACCAAAAATTGACACGTAAGTCATTTAATTTAATTATTGGTTATGAAATAAGGATAAATAAAAAAAGTAACTACATTCATAGCGTATTTGTATGAATTTCATACATAAAAAAATCAATTTAATATAGAAAAATAAGGTTAAAATGAAAATAAAAAGGTATATAAACACACGAAATACGTTTAATTTAACGATTTTATTTTGTGAAGTAATTTAAATTCACGATTTTAATAAAGATATTAATAAATTTGAATTTATTAGTGGATTAACTGCAATATACATAATTGGAGAATCTAGTTGACACATACTGTAATAAAGAAAATAGTAAAAAATAGCCAGAGTCAATTGATTACTTACGACTCTGACTACGTCTCTACTGGGTCGAACACATTAAATAACAATAAAAAAAATAAAAAATTCTTTATCCTTCTCTTGATGCCTTTATAAATATATGTATATACATACATATATATATATATATATATATATATATATATATATATATATATATATATATATATATATATATATATATATATATATATATATATATATATATATATTTATATTTAACTTAATTTTTATATTTAATTTAATTTAACGTCAAAACATATCCAGGTGCAGATTGCGGATCGGACCATAACTTACTTGTTGCTAAATTTCGACTGAAATTGAAAATGATTAAAAGACATCAAAATAAAGCAATTAAACTCACCAATGATGATGTAATTAATTTTGGCAATGTAATCAGAGAAAAAGATGCAGAATTCCAAATAAATCCTAATGTAGATGTAGAAGAGTCTTGGAAAATTTTTAAAGATCTCATAATTCGGTATGCCAGAAAACATCAAACACCGCAAAATGAACATCGTAAGTCTTTTATCTCTGATTCAACTTGGGTTAAGATAAAAGAACGTAAAAGACTTAAACAAACTGGCATAACATCGACAGAATATCTTGAAAGGTATGCAATATTACATAAAGATATTCAAAGGAGTTGTAGGCGGGATAAAGCTAAATATATAAATGACATATGTGAGGAGATAGAAAAACACGCATTAAAGAATCAGGCAAGGGATATTTTTCACAAAGTAAAAATCGTCACTCAAAAATTTTCACCCAAAACTTGGACAATAGATGATCAATTTGGAAACACGCTTACAGATATTGATGTGATACTCAACCGATGGAAAGAATACTGTTCGGAATTGTACAGTGGTAGTTCGTCGACCTCAATTGTTTCCCTAATTGATGATGTCAGGGAGCCTGACATCTTGACATCTGAAGTTGTAAATGCCATAAAGAAACTGAAATGTAAAAAGTCTCCTGGCAGCGATGGTATACAAGCTGAACTTCTGAAAGAGCTTGGTGAAACTGCGATAAAGGCGCTATGTAATATGTGCAACAAGATCTGGGTAAACGGAGTATGGCCGAAAGATTGGGTCAATTCAATATTCATTCCCTTACACAAGAAAGGATCTACAAAAAAATGCGAGAATTACAGGACCTTAGCCTTAATATCGCACTCTAGTAAAGTATTGCTGTATATAATTAAAGATCGTTTGAGCAGTTACCTTGGATGGCAAATACCGAACGAACAAGCAGGGTTTGTAAAAGGCAAAGGGACGAGGGAACAAATACTGAATATACGTCAACTCATTGAAAAATGTCGGGAGTTTCAAACTCCAGCCGTTCTTTGTTTTATAGACTATAAAAAAGCTTTTGACTTTGTGAACTGGGACTATCTGTGGAAAGTTCTACTGGACATGGGAGTCCCCATGCATCTTGTAAAGATAATACATAACTTGTATAATGATAACAATGCAGTAGTTCGAATCAATTCGCTAAACTCGACAAATTTTCGAGTACAACGTGGAGTAAGGCAAGGGTGTATATTATCTCCAGACCTATTTAATATATATGGAGAGTATATAATGCGTAGAGCACTGGATGGTTGGAAGGGTGGAGTGTCCATTGGTGGAAAAAAACTATCCAATCTTCGGTATGCGGATGACACAACGCTCATAGCTAATAATCATGAAGAAATGGCCGAACTGATCCGTCGTGTTGAGACAGAGAGTAATGTGCTTGGCCTCCAGATAAACCGCCCCAAAACAAAAATTATGATAATTGACCGTCACCAACAGCTGCAAAACAACAACTCAGCTTTAAACGGTATAGATGTGGTTGATAATTTTGTCTATCTGGGGTCACTCATATCTAACAACGGCGGCAGCGAATTGGAAATACGGCGCCGGATTACATTAGCAAAATCGGCAATGTCACAACTAACGAAGATTTGGAAGAATAGAGCCATTACAACTGCTGTCAAAATCCGTCTCGTGAAGAGTCTCGTTTTTTCTGTCTGCCTTTATGGTGTCGAGACGTGGACCATGAAGGCGGCGGATAGACGGAGAATCGATGCCTTCGAGATGTGGTCCTGGAGACGGCTACTGCGCGTGCCTTGGACCGACAAACGCACGAATGTGTCTATTCTTGAAGAATTGAAAATCAAGGATAGATTGTCAACAATATGCCTGAAACGTATATTGCAGTTCTTCGGCCACATTGCACGAAGAGGTGAGGAGAGCCTGGAGCGGTTGGTTGTGGTTGGTAGCGTCGAAGGCAGAAGAGCCAGAGGCAGATCCCCCGCACGCTGGACTGACCAAGTATCTGCAGCGACGGGCGCTTCCACGGTAGCAAGTCTTCGCCTGGCCGAATTTAGAACTGAATGGAGGCAGCTGGTTGACCGCACATCATAGTCACGATCCTCAGTGATGAGGGAACCGACAGCAATATATATATATATATATATATATATATATATATATATATATATATATATATATATATATATATATATATATATATATATATATATATATATATATATATATATATATATATATATATATATATATATATATATATATATATATATATATATATATATATATATATATATATATATATATATATATATATATATATATATATGTATATATATGTATGTATGTATATACATATATTTATAAAGGCATCAAGAGAAGGATAAAGAAAAATCCGAGCGAATAAATAATATACATATTGCGGTTGTAAAAATTATCCCCAAGTATATATTATATATCCATTCCAGTTCATCACCTTAAAACGTAAAGAGAAAAACTGTCCTTTGTTTGATTTTCTCAAGGGGGCGTTTTATATACACGAAATGGTCCCAGTTTTGATTGATGGCCAGCGACACAGGACCTTTTTGCCGTAAGGGAGGCAGGCCATAATTTCGTTGTCCTTTTACCGTTTGCCGATGATTTATTGCCTAAATGGATTAATTTCAGCTGCACGCAGGTTAACCGTCCGTAATACACAAAACTGATTGAAGACTACCTATAATACCTTCGCTTCGGCGTGTTTGTTCAGAAATTGACCCCCAGACGACGAGACACAATATGAATCGCTCTTGTGGGGCAGATTAATTCAAACTAAGAATTATTAATTTCAAACGATCAATCCCTAAACGATCACAATCCACTAGGCATTGATCCGAATTTATTAACGGCTTCATTTATTTTTTTGAAGACGGCCAAACTGTGTTCAAAATTCAATCTGCCGAATTTTTTAATATGCAATATTTTCGTGTGAAACGTAATAAAGATAAAATTCAGAAGTATCACAGTTATAAAATTGTCTATGTGGGTTATTAATTCACCCACCGTCATTGTGGCAGTTTAATAGTTTGTTCTAAGCCGTGATGTTATGTGCTGGCGATGAGTTTTTGTTCAATCATTGAATTTTTTTGGTGAAATATAAAGCTATAAAGTTTTTAAGCTAATTGAAATAATATACGTACACACACATCATACATATTGCGTAATATTTATTTGTTGTGAGTATAACACGATGAACATCAATCAAAAGATTGAACCCACAATGCTTACATTTGGAAATGCATAAATATAAAGCTCATATTCCGTATTCTATATTTAGTAATGCATGAGAATATTAATAGCAAACTTTATCACCGTGATACCTAAATCTGTAGATTATACCCTCACAAACTGTAGGTCCAATGTATAATAAAATATAATCTTGATAAAGTTCGATGGATTTATGAAATTTCTTCCTTAGAATTTACCATATACCTGAGAATACTATCAGAATCTCGAATAAATGGATATCGTTTCATAAACCATTTTATTTAACTTAAATGCATATTGTTTATAGTTTCTGCCAGTATTCATAGCCTTTCCATATTCTTCAAATTTTTCTTAATTTTAGCTGGCAACAAACCGACCATCCCAAAACAATGTACATACATATAAATATGAATAATGGCATTGAAATTGGTTCTGCAAATAATATCTTATTGCACTTATATTTTTATTTATATTAATATGTATAATATATACTAATTTGTTCATACACAAACCAATTTGGCCAGTTATAGTGAACACAAAATAATAAATTGACAAACCGACTAGTTTGTTCATGCACATACATATTCGACATAAGTTTATTTTTTATTTTTTTTACATATGTACATATATACAAATATACCAGGAAGGCTTAACAGGTAAACCGCAAATGTGCCTTCCTGGTCCACATAATTATTACATAGATACATGTAAATCTAAAGAATATCTGACATCTATGGTCAGATATTACAAACATCGTATGAATACGATAAATAACGATGAATAACTTTCATGTAGCAATACGAATTTTTATATTTGATAAAAAACCACAGAGACATCAATGGTTAGCAATATGGCGAAACCTAAGATATAACAATAACTAAGGGTTCGCAACAGAAAATTGGGAAGGAAAGGAAGGAAACGCCAATTTTTACAGGAACCGTTTCAATGAAAATCAGAAAAATTGTAAAATTCTGCTAAGAAACGATCGACCTCGACAAACCAAGGTCTGGCCAACAATGAGACTTAGTGTGAATCGAACCCGTAACATCAAGTACGAAATCATTCAAAATCACCACTAGACCACGCTGCTGGTTTTATGCTTACTGGTATCAAATATTTTAAAAATGAGTGGAAATGGGAATTATAGCAACATTGTAATGTGGTTTCCATACGATTTCTCTTTTACACATCTACTTGGCATTTTGACATTTTAAAGGTTCTGACAGCTAAAATTTTCTTGCGACACCTGGTGTGCATAGACAAAAAATTATCTTATAATAGTTTAAGATAATTTTTGACCGTAAACACTCAAACTAAAAACAATAGTTCGTATATGAACAGACTAGTATGTTAATGAACGAACCGGAGTGAACACAGACTGTAACATATGCATATATATACGTACATGATTATTTTTATTTTCTTATTAAATGTAAGCATGATTATTTTTACTACGTGTATTTATTGGCAACCATTTAATCTCTCTGTTATTCCTATACATTTATGTTTTTTCTTCATTTCTTTACTTAATCCCACGTTATTACTTTGTATTTTGTTCTTAATATACATACACATTACTACCCGTATTTTTTACCATGGCAACGTATTGGAAATGGGAAAATATGAAATGAATAATAAATGGCCTATGGGCATAATATGATGGCATATTGACGATATTTTTTGTTTTTACGTACATTTATACATACATACCAGACAGCGCATTCAATTACAAACATCGCTAAACAATGTATAGAATAATTTTTAAATAGCTTCATATTTGGATAAATTTTGATAAATTTGCAATTTTGTAGCATTTTATAAATCGGTGAATTTCGAGATGCTGAAAAACTAACTTTGCGAGAAATAGATAAAGGTTCCCAATTTTTTGGATTCGTTACAATGAAAATCAGATACATGGGCAAACTCTGAGTGATCTGGAATCACAGCAGCATCGGGCAAAGATTTAACCTGTGACTAATTGGTACATATGTACATATTTTTATTTATTTTTATTTTTTATTTTTATTAATTGAAAAATCAACAGACAGGATGTACAGAGATAGGTATAAAAAAAACAAAAAGTAAATAAATAATATATGTAACATCCGAGTCCAATAATAGATTTTTACAAAAATGAAAAAGATAAATATAAGGAAAACAAATTAAAAAGTAAAGAATAAAGGCATGACAAAATATGTAGTACATTGCATAATTAAACTATAGTATTAAAATATTTGGAAAAGGTTATAAGATAGAATATAAGAAGAAATTGAAATTTACAAATATAAAAAACAAATGAAAAAGGTAAATACAAAATAAACAAATGAAAAGGAAAATAATGAAAGCTATAATATGATTAAATAGCACATTACATAACTAAACTAAAGTATAAAAATAATGGAAATATTGAAAAAATAGAATAGGAGAAAAAATGAATCAATCGGTCAAGATTCTCATATGTATGTATGTTGCTATATAAAATTAATTCGATTAAAAAATATATAAACATAATAAAATGTGTCATTAAAATTCATGAATATTTTGATTAAAGATAATCTTACAAACGTATATGTATGTTAAACATTTCGAAAGTGTATATCCGTTTGAAATTATGAAACCGGATCACGTTTACGCGCGATTCCCGGAATCTCCGGCTCTGGGAGCAAATGGGTCGTCGCCATAAACGTCATCCATTTGACCCTACCCCATAGGAAGGACCGTCGTTTGATTTATTTGGCAATTGAAATAGCGCCGACATACATCATGCAAACACGAAACCCTGATAATATTCATTGGGAACCAACCGACGATCCGACCGTCTACGTCATACAACCGGACCGATTTCACCTTTGGACCAAAACGCTGCCAGATTCTGCGATACGAAACCCAATAATATCATAACGTACAACGTACAATGTACATATGTACATCCATACATTCATATGTACGCATACTATAAAAAAAATGAGTGACACGATCCGAACGGTAACCGAAAGGATGAAGTTTTCCGTACTCAGTCTCCGAGCGTTGTTTATATAAAATGTTTTTCAGCGCAATTACTTTCGGCTTTCTTGTTTATTATGCCGATCAATATCTTTCAGGGTTCGGTTTGAGGTCGCCGTTGAGCCTTATATATTGCCGATATTCGTTTTGCGTGTCAAAATCCTAACCGGCCCTCATTCTTCGACAAATGTAGCGTTTTATCAAAACTGAAGTATAATCTTACCGTCGTTATGGCGGTTTAAAAAGTACACATCGATTTGTATTAACCACGGTATCAATTACATTCTAATCCGGCGCAACGTTCAAGTAAATGGTCGATGTCAATTCAACGTGTCAAAATCGAATACATCAACTGATCGAAAGTTCAATGTTGTGTTTACTATTGTTTGTTTAATTGATGATAAGTTTGAGTTATGATTTAATTTCCTGAAAATTGACTTAGAACGGTCACGGTCTCCGTGAAGCGAAGTTCGTTCGTTAACTGCAATGTTGAAAAGTTACCGTGAAGAATTTGACCGTTAAATTGCGTTTAACGTAGTGCCGGAAATTTACGTCAAATCACAATGAAAAGTTCCGCCATATTTCCGAGTGAATTATGGGGTAATTTTAATATTATTGAGACGCTTGTTAAGGAAATTCAAAAGATTTTATTTGGTGAACTTTTTTCCGTTCACGTGATATGAAGCAGTTATTTTTTAATAATCTGGAAGATTTTCATATACTGATTCTTACGGTGACATTTTGATATTTTTCACCAAAATTAACGTTTTTATTAATACTACAGGTTCGTGCTTTAAAAAATAAAAAAATTGTATGCAGCTCATTTCTAGGTTGCATTTTTTATATATGTATACATATGTATATGTATGTAAGTATATGCATGCTTCTTATGTGTGTATTTTTGATTGATTTTTGCATTAGTCCAAATATTGTTCACTTATGAAAATAACCGTTAAATGGGGGCATTATATCCAGGAAGACATAAGGAAATTTCAACGATTTTTAAAATGTTTTTGAATGGAACTTTTTCATCAGTGAAATTATTCAAATCTTTCAACTCACCTATGTTGACAGGCCTTGTAATTTTATCGCTATTCTTTGATCCTTTTATTTTTGAGATATCTTTTAATATACGAAAATTTATCCGATAATTTTCTGTCAAGTACATACTTATATTTAAGGTCCAGTGACTTGAAATAAACAAAAAGCTTTCCTCAATCTTCGTCCACAAAGGTAATTTCCACGAAAAAAAAATGAGTTATTTAAATGATCGATAGAGGTTTGATAAAATTTATGAATTGCATTTTTAATTATTTCAGTGCTTATATTTTTAGTCGCACTACAAAATAACGGACAAAATGATAATTTAAGAAAATAAATAAATCGGCGTTCTGTTTATTTAAAATGAAATTCATAAGGTGCTAATACCTTATTGGAAAATAAAATTTTCGAATGGTACAATTCTTCAAAAAGCAAGTACGATCACTTTGAAGATGTGTTGTGAATAATCGAATATTGATGAAAGCTCCCGTGTGATAGGGTAGGTTTTGCGTATCTCTTGCCCGAGACAGAAAACACATGAATAAATTTAACTTATATTTATTTTTATTTTACATGGATATATACCAGGATATATACTTGACAGAAAGAACCCAAATGCGCCTTCCTGGTCAATTAATTACACACAATGCAGCATTTTATTATTACATAAATCACTGTATTTCGAGAAGATGAATAACACGAAATAACAATTAATTCATTAATTAATTACAGAATTAATCCATTGAGACATTTGTGGATTTAGATTTTGTACAAATTTTTACAAATTTTACATACAATAAACACGGAAGATTTGTGAGAAAGATAATTTTTTTGCCAATTTCGAGTAACTGTTTCAACAAATATGAAATAAAATTGAAAATCTCTGATAAGAAACGATCGATTTGGAGTCACAAATACCCCCAAATCTAACCAGCAGTATAGCGGATCGAACCCAATGATCAGTTGGTGCTAAACATACACGCTACCATTCAGCCATACTGCTGGCTAAATATATATTTTTTTGATTTTTAAATGCTTTTTATTATTACGAAATTATGTTCACAATACATCTTATATCTATTTTAATAGCTACTGATCTACTGATCATTTTCTATTTTACAATTTTAATTTAATTTGGTTAGTAATCACAGTATTATATTATTCTAATGTTAATCTAAAGCATAATAGGAAAAAGAGCTCAAAAACCTATTTACAATCCTTATAAATGTTCATAATACATCTAATACATAATATTAATTAAAGACTATCTAAAGTCGATGACCTAAAGCAGATTGTGTTTAGGTAATCTGTGTTTATACCTGAAGGGTAAAGACATTTTGTTGTAATCACCGAGACTCTTCACAAGTGTGTTAGTATGGTTATTAGTGATTCTTTCATAGAATCTACTGGTTAGTTTGTTAGTAATGTCTGTAACAAACGGAATATTATATATAGCATGCAGTTTTTTCAGGTTAGTATATATGGGTGTATTATAAATTATTTTAAGGGATTTATTTTGTATTACTTGGAGCTTGGAAAGGTTAGTATTCGAGGCGTTATTCCATACAGGTGAAGCATAGGTTAATAATGGTAATATGAGCGCGCGATATAATTTTATTTTATTTAGCGTTGATAAAGAACTATGGCGATTAAATATTGGATATATTGAGGATATACCCCGCATCGCCTTGCATTTCACTGCCTCAATGTGAGGTGCCCATCTCATTCTTTTATCAAACGTTACTCCTAAATATTTTATTACTGACTGCCATTTCAGACTTTCTCCAGAGGGGATTTTCAGATCTGAACTTGGCTTATGTTTTCTAACACTAAAGAATATGGCGTCTGTTTTGGTTTGATTAATTTGAATTTTCCACTTAGTGAAGTGTTCAGTCATTGTTTTAATTGCAAATTTAAGATTTTTAAGAATAGTGTCTGGTTTTTTGCTACTTGTGAAGCAAGCTGTATCATCTGCATATAGGGCTATGTGACAGTTTTTTGGGATAGGTATGTCATTTATATATATGGAGAACAAGAGTGGGCCAAGCAAGCTCCCCTGCGGAACGCCAGCTGCGATTATTTTTGGAGACGATAATTCATTATTTACGCTAACCACTAGCTTTCTACGAGTTAAGTACGATTTGATGATGAGAATTAGGTAGTTTGGTATTTTGTTAATAAGGAGCTTATGAATGAGTCCATCGTGCCAAACCGTGTCGAAGGCCTTTTCTATGTCGAGACATACCATTCCGGTACTTCTCTTCATATTAAAGTTCTTCGTCACGTGTTCAGTTAGTCTTGTTAGTTGTTGGGTCGTGGAATGTCCAGTGCGAAATCCAAATTGTTCATTTATTAATTTCTTATTTACGACTTTAAGTAAACGTGTGTAGATTATTTTTTCCAGAATTTTTGAAAGCGTGCAAAGTAAGCTAATGGGTCGATAATTGGCCGGGTTTTTTGAGCTTTTATCGGGCTTAAGTATGGGAATTACGTTGGCTGTTTTCCAGTATTCTGGGAAATACCCGGTGAGTAAACATGCGTTGAATATTTTAGATAGTGAGACTAAAGCTTTAAATGGAAGTTGTTTGATTGTGATGTTATCTATTGAATCTCGCCCAGGTGCCTTTTTATTTTTTAAATTACGTATTATATTTTGGATTTCACACGGATGCACCAATTTTATATTTTTAGTACTGTAAGTGGGAGTTTTTGTGATGATTTTGGAAGGATTTTGATAATAGTTCTGCTTTGTCGCAATCACGCGTCACTGAGATTCCTGCATCATCTAATGGAGGAATCGAGTTTTTTGTCCTGCGAATCGCTTTAGCTAATTTCCATAGAGAGCCATCAACTGAGCTCAATTTTTCTAATTTTTTAGACCAAGCTTCATTTTTGATTTCTTTGATTCTAATTTTAATTTGATATGTGAGCTTATTAATTAATTTTTTCAATGCTGGATTTTTTGATGTTTGCCAAATTTTACGGAGTTGATTTTTACTTTTAATTAGATTTGCAACAAAGTCAGTTATCTCTAGTTTGTGTTCAATATATTGTGTCTTAGGTATGTGAAGGTGTTTGGATCGAGCTATTGATTCCGTCAGGTGTATTATGGAGCTGTCGATTTCTGTTTTGTTTGTGAGTGTGGTAGAAGTTAGAATAGTTTGGTCGTTTATGTACGACTTGAACTCTCGCCAGTTAGCTTTCCCGTAATCCCAACTATGCTTGATGATTTCCTCGAGTTTCCCGTCGATTGAGAAGATTATCGGGAGATGATCAGACGACAGGGTTTGAAGGGCATTTGGTGTCGATATTTTTGGGCAGTTCTTGACGAGGACAAGATCTAGTGTGGATGGTTGTGAGTTATTTGTGGGATAGTGTGTGTATGTATCCGGATGAAGTAAGATTGTATCTGTTAGTTGAATGTATTTAAAAAGAGTTGTGCCTTGTTGGTCAGTGTTTACGCAACTCCATAACGGATGTTTGGCATTAAAGTCACCAGCTACCACTACCGAACTACCAATGTTAAATATTTTGTTAAGATCGGATGCCAATAATCGTTTTTGGGGAGGATTGTAAGCGGATGCTACTATGTGACGGGTGTTGTTAATTGTTAGTTCGATGGCGGTTAGTTCTAAATTTTTTAGTGGCGGAGTTATTACGCGACAATGTTTAATTGAGGATTTTATAAAAATGGCAACTCCCCCTCCATGTTGTTCTCGGTCTTCGCGATAGCAGTTAAAGTTAGGTAGGTTAATACGGATATGAGGTTTTAATAAGGTCTCAGAGATTAAAACTATGTCAACACAGTACTCACCGATCGCCGACTCTAGTTCGTCAATCTTATTCTTAAGTCCACGAGCATTCCAAGCTAGAATGTTCAGGCGCCTCCCGTTAATCAAAGACATCGAGATATTCGACAAGCATGAGTGCCAGCTCTATGTTGTCGGTGCAACCGCTGGCCTTGGCACGAATCTCCTGGAGGATCTTCAACATCTTCGTCACAGACGCCATGGAAGTTAGGTCTGTTGTTGGTTGAATGTTGGGATTGGTTGGTTGGTGGGGTTTTTTAGGGATATTTGGGATATTTGGTGAAGGAGTTTTAATGGTCGGTAGCTTTGGGAAGTTATGATCGTTAACGACCGGGATATTTTGTGGCTGCACCACTGGGAGTTTCCAAGGGTTGGCTTTGACAATTGATGCTCGATTCTTCCTCGATTCCAGCATTTTCAGATAGCTCTGTCTTTTTGGACAGTCTTTGAAGTTAGCGGGGTGAGATCCTGAACAGCCTGAGCAGACAGCAGGGGTAACTATTCCTTGATTGCATTGTGCGGTGAGGTGAGTGCCGGCACATTTGACGCACTTGGCCTGCCGATTGCAGTATTTTTCGCAGCGTGTCCATATTCTTGGCATCTGAAACATTGAGTAATATTTTGTGATTTACTAGTATATTTAACGACACTGACCTTTGTGTAACAGATGTACCGGATTTCTTTAATCTTCTTTGCCGATACCGATGGCTCGAAGAACACCAAGTATAGCTCGGTGGCGTTGCTCCTAGGCTCCTTCGTCTTCATCTGTATGACTTTGGTTACAGGGAATCCCTGTCTGATGATGTCATCTTTAATATCAGCTTCCGGCAATTTCGGCAAGCCACGTACGATACTTTTTATTTCCTTTTCCTCCTTCCTGGAAAAGGTATGGAATTGTCGGTCTGGTGTCAAACCATCCCGAAGTTTTTTAAAGTCTTCAAGACTTTTACATTGTATCTTGACATTATTTTGACCAATGTAAGTCATTGTGAAGTCTTTTATAAACTTCTTGATCGACTCGATCATGCTGCCGTGAGTGCCAGTAGCTGTCATGATGATGGGCGGGATTCTTCCACCGCTTCTGGGGACATCGGAAACTTCCAAGAGCCCTTCAAATTTGTTTTTCTCCTGAATTTTAAATTCAGGAGCAACATCTTTCACGTTCTTTGCCGTATGTTTTGGAAACTGCCACTCGGTCTCCATCTGAGCGGTCTGAGAGCAGCCTGGTTGAGGAGCTTCGGTTGTAGTTATCAGTGTCTTCTTAAGTCGCTTTTTCAGGTTGGATCCTCGCATGGTGCCAACATGTGTTCTTTTGGTGTTCGTTTTGTGGGGGGTGTTTGTTGTGTATGTTAAAAGGTGTGGGTTTTTTGACGGTATGGCGTATCGCTGTATTATGAGCGCTCGCACAGAGAGTACGTCTTTGGCACGTCCGTTCTCACGGAGCGTCGAGAGACGAGTGACTAAATATATATAATATATGTATAGTATATAGATTATTATAATTTTCTGAAAAGCATCTATTCCATTCAAATCTAAATTAATTTTAAATGGAAATCCTTCTATCATTCCTTTATTTGATGAAATATCCGAACTTCGATTGTGAAAGACCTATCTGTTATTAAGACTTTTAAAGCCAAACTATATACTTAAAGAAAATAATTAGATTTTATAGAATATCTTTAAATAAATTTTCATCAAATACATTTGATTGAAATGAAATCGATAATTAAACAAACGTACAAAATCACAAAGTTATTTCAAAACGAACATTCTACTTTAGATGTTGTGATATTCGATATTTTACAAAGATTGAAAGGTTCGGCAACGGATAACGGTTGGATATTAAAATTCATCCGTTAGCATTATTAGAAAATATCGATATTAAAAATCGAAAATATATTATCTTAAACTTGAGAGCCTGTCAAAGCAGGAAATAAACGCCAGCCGCAGATAAAGACGAGACAGGGTTTTTCCTGTTAATAATACTATATCTACGTATACAACGAGTCGTGATACCTCACCCCATACATTCTCACAAAATGAGTGAAGATAAAAAAAGAAAAATAAAGGAAGTGAGCCGAGCTAGAATGAGTGTGTGAGTGTTGGCAGATAAAAAAACGTCGCTGAAAGAAGACGCGATCAAAGGCTGGTTCCGGGACAAAGGCAGACTTGGGACGCTGCCCAAACTCACCTGCAACCTATGTATATGTATATGTATATTAACACAGTCTTTCACGTTAAAATATTATGCATATAATTTCATGTATACATATGTCGTATATATGTATGTACATATATTTAATACATTAAAGTTATACAATAGATAATAAATATAAAAATAATTTTAAGGATTATATTTTATGTGTAAAGTTTGTACGCATCACTTCTGTGCAACCGGTTAAAATTCCGATATAAATTCAAAACAGTTAAAATTGCCATGAAATTTAATTGCAAAGACTCGAGTCACAATCGTAACGCAACGAAACGCAATTTTACAGATTCAATAATTGAACCGCCGTTAATTTGCAAAGTTAATTAATGGATAACATTAAAGCCTTTCGACATTTAACTTTAGGAAATTAATGAAAGCGGAGATTGAGGGTGAAAAAGCATTTTACCAAACAAAATTTTATACTCCATCGTTGGAACAATTATCACACAAATTTACACGTGCTTTTCAGCCCGCCTGTATAATATATATTAAAAAAAAATTCATCTCCCAGGAAAAAGTAATCAAATGCTGGAGGTTGATTAACACTTTTAATAAAAATAAAAGATATTTTTAATCACAGCAAACCTTTGACTGAGGAAAATGAGTTTTTTCAGATAGGAGCACTGTAAATGCGACTATTGTAATCAAGACTTTCATAATGATCATCTTTGCGATGACGATGAAAAGTTAGAACTAAAAACTTAATTGTCATAGTGCACACTGCACGTTACATGCTATCTTATCAGATCGAATAGTCACATTTGCAAGTCTCACTGAATGAGTAGGTGGCTTCATAGGGGGTGGTAAAACTTAATCCCCCGCGAAAATTTTCACTGGTGGAATATTTTGGAAATGACACCATAAAGTCGGATTTACGGCGCAGTTAAATTATATTTGATTACTGGCAACATACTGAAAACGCTTCGCTCCGCGGTGTAATGGCAACACTTTGCAGTTATAAGAAGTTATGTCAACGATTCTCCCCTCTCTCATAGACAACATATTGACTCCGTGTCGATACCTTGAACCGGAAACTTGCTCCCCCTTAACGATCGCAGACCGGAAGCTGCTTATCGCCAGATCGGCGGGTGAAAAACCCATCTCACGTTTGATAATTCTAAATATTTGTGAATATAATCGGAACTTACATATTTGTTACACACATATGTACATACAAGAGGAATGCACGAAAGTCTTCCACGTTATATGGCACTCAAGTTTACGAGTTGAAAGTAAGAGGTGAAATGTGACGTTGGAATCATTCGACTAGAATACGTCGTATAATTTTGTGATTCAACATAAAATATTACTATATTTTACGGCGTACAACATAAAATAAGTATTACCAATCAAAAGTTGAAGTTATCTGCATAAAACAAACATAAACCTAGCGATACGTGCATACATACATAACTCTCCAGTGAAATGTATTAATTTTAAAACTGCATCGGCATGTGAGATTACACTGCAATGCGCATTATCCCAAAGGTGAACGGATGACACGTTTAGCAAACGATTTCAAAAGCCTCAGTCTCACATTGTACTCGTACAATGTGTATTCAGTACTTACTGGTTGTGGTCCAGTGTTCTGTTTCATCAAACATACAAAGCGGTGATTTCCAAACTGTAATATCAATCTCCTGTAATTGATTCACTCCATTCTGTCAGTGGTTTTCAAATTTGCTTGTAAATACCATAGCTTAAGCATATGTACATATGTATGTATTTACGTACTATTGCAATGCTTGCCCAGTATTATGTTTATTTAGAACTGTTTATTTAGAACCAGCAGCATATATCAATAGTTAGCATGTAATGCTTTCAATTCTGTGGTCACGGGTTCTATCCCGTATGCTGTTGGTCAGACCTTGGATATGTGACTCCAATGTATATCGTTTTCTATCAGAGTTTTACAATTTATCTGATTTCATTGTAAGGGTTCAAAAAAATTGACAACCCTGTCCTATCCCTTTTGCGAAAAGTTGAGTTATCCAGCTTCTCAATTTGCACTGACTTGAAAATGCTCTAAAAAATTGTCCATAGATGTTTCAGTGACTGTTAATCGTTTTATCATAGATATCGTGTTTGATTAATGGGTGTATACTAGGGATCCCAATCAAATATTCGAAAATTCGAGTATTCGAATTATTCGTCTGATTTTTCAGCCATTCGTTATTCGAATATTTCATCAACTATTCGAATATTATTCGTGTATTTATTTTTTTATAAACTAAATACACAAAATCAATATGAAAAGATTGATGACGAAGAAGCCGATGATTATGAAGAAAATGAAATATATAATGGGGTTAATTGTGATTAAAATGAAGATAATGAATAAGATGAAATGTCTACATGTGAATAAATGGATTTTTATTCATTAAATTCGGAAATGTTTGAAGAAAATCACTTTTCGATCGATAATAGTCTCTACGAAATTTTAGAAAACATCAGAAAAATAATACGAATATTTAAGAAGTCACAAGCGAAATATAAATTTTTACAAGAAATCATAATGAAAAAAGAGAATAAAAAATTGAAATTATTATTAGTTAAAACGCGGTGGAATTCAATGGGAACTATGATAATACGATTCATTCAAATTTATGCTTAGTATATATGTATGTAATTAACTTTTTTTTAAATTTTCGAATATATTCGAATATTCGATTAGCTCTTGATTTACTATTCAATATTCAAATAGTTCAAGTCGACGAATATTTGGGATCCCTAATGTATACTTGTTTAAATAATTAATCAATAATTCTAAATCTGTATGGCACCCTCGTCACGTTGGAGCAATAAAATAAATAAATAAATATTTTAAACTGTAAGTCCTTATAGTGGTAACATGATCATTTACAGCCATTCACTATTAATTGCTGGATAAAGACCTCTCTAACACACTTCCATTCGTCTCTATTTTGCGTAACTCACCCATCTCACACTACATATTTTCCTAGTTTCGTCTATCCAACTTACATACTTGCGGCTTTTCTTTCACACTTTTACATTCTTTCGGGTACCATTCTAGCACTTCTA
This sequence comes from Arctopsyche grandis, assembly GCF_051622035.1. Lineage (NCBI taxonomy): Eukaryota > Metazoa > Arthropoda > Insecta > Trichoptera > Hydropsychidae > Arctopsyche > Arctopsyche grandis. Next base: position 17,746,001 of record NC_135359.1, on the reverse strand, counting down.
GCAATATTGAACTAAAGGTGGGCAAAAGTCCACCTTTAGTTAAATATTCGAGCTACGTGACCCGACCATTTCCATCTCTTCACTCTATCAAACTATATACACTACCCTTGTCATGTGTATTTCTCACCCACGCATACGTGTATAAAAATCAATAATCACATCAGCAATCCATTACATATTCGGATATAATACAAATATTTGTTTATTACACATCGCATGTTGTGACTATGGAAATACGGAATATATGAAAGAAAAACCTTTATCGAATGAAATTTTTCCACTTGTGCAAAACCTTGTTACCGCGAGAAGAAAATGCGAAAATGTGAGGTGAAAAACAAAGGGGGAATACCTTTAACCTATACTTGACAAAAACGTAGAGAAGGAACTGGAAGAGATATTGGGAATTTTCATGTTTTCATCGTAAATAATGTATCTATCGACACTTTGTATGATACACATACATTATACATATGTATAATATATATGTACATGGATGAGGTAAAAGTTGATTTTCTTTTCGAATTGATTATGCAATATTATATCATTGAGTAAATTCGTGTTACTTCATTGTACAAATGTATGTTTGAATAGAATTTCAATTTTATATATCGTCCTAAAACTGAACTGTAAAACTTTAAATAAAAAATAAATTGAATTCCTTGAATTTACATATCGAAAATATCGCACACGAGACGAATGCCAAATTGGATTTTATTTTTATTTTATTTTTAATGACATTCCACTCCTTTTTAAAACGAGATTTTTATTTACGTGCTTGTAATACTGAATTTTATCAATATAAAAACGAGTTTCAATAGTGGCTTACTATCGTTAACTTTTCAATTTATATGCGTTGTAAAAAATTTGAGTGAGCGTTTAGAAAAAAAATGAATGGAGGTCAGAAAAAATCTCTGTTGCAGTGTACGAATGATATTTTTACAACTCTGGGATCACCCAAAAGGTCTCTCTGAAACAAAAAAGTTTCTTTCACATATGTTGAGCTTTATGGGATCCTTAATATACGTGCCGCGGTCCCTCGAGGTCCGACTGACTGATCCGTTTAACTTTGTACTACTCGAACAAAAAGGAACCCCAAACTTTTTTGCGACTTTCTGATTATTTTGTAATTTACACTAAAGCTATGTACATACATATATCAGGCGTGATAAATAGAATTCAAGTTAAACATCTGTTCATTATTTTGAGTGGTGTTAAAATATATTCTTTTCGTTTCAATCTACTGAATTTGTATGGAATATAAAATAATAAATAAATTTATGTAGGTATTTCGGTCTATTTCGGTACGAAAACCTTTACAAATACCTAAAATATTATTTAATGCGGTTCTATTGAACTTCGAGCATACGATGCAGAAAGTTAGGTAATTATATAAATTCGATATAAGAAGTTATCGATATCGGACGCGTTTTAAGAGTAAACATTATAATATACACATTTCCGATGGCAGACAGGAAATACGTTGGTCATAAATATTGAGTTGTTATCGAAAGTGGAGGAAGTAACTGAAACATCCGCACGCAATTTATTTTTTGGACATTCGAAAACAAACATATTAAGAAACTAAGAAAAGTTTCATCGGAGAAGAATATAATCTTTGCTCTCCTTTTAGTTTCGCTAAATTTTTTGATAAGAAATGTATAATTTAAATTTATTTTCCAGTATTATTTACCTAACAATAATGTACTAGATGAAGTTTTCATTATGCAAAGGTTGTCTAAATAGTTGATAAAGAATAAACCTTTTTTTTTTCGGGTTTCATTCATCCCTAGAGCATGGTAAAAATATTTGAACTTGTGTCAGAGTACAATAAAAAAGGATGACAAAGATTTCGGTCAGGAAAGGTCAAAAACACTTTGTCATGCGACTCGGATACGTTTATTTTTTTACCTGTACCCTTTTTTTACGTGATGATTTCTGTCAGCTACAACAGTTTCAGGGAGAAGCAGAAACCCTCACATTGAGAAAAAGTTTTTAAATAATTTTACAACGGGAATATATCAAGCGAATGCATCACATGTAAATAAAACCAAAGTTGCTATTTTATTTAGATTTTGTTGCAAAATTTTGGAAGGGGAAAATACAGTTACAATGCTCTCATCTTTTGGAGAGTATATTCAACGTTTTGTGTGATTTATACCTGACACTTTTTGCCACCTGTGCAGAAAGCTCACCCTTAACAGCCGCGGATGGCGAAAAAGCCCCTAAGAGAGGGGGGGAGGAAGTGGCAAAGGCTGATGAGGGCAAGATCCTCTGGTTTTTCGTGTTCATTTTTACAGTCGCCGTTTCGGCACTTAGTTATTTCAAGACGGTCGTTTTTCACCAGGCTTAACTCCTCTTAGAAACGAGGGTGTCGTAAACGATACCGTACAATAGCACTATTTGAATAAGCAACACGCTTTAGTCGTATAATATTTCGTTTTAAATATGCATAATTATCACTATGCACCTCTATCTAATAGCTTAGTTTATTAGTGAAAATTTATTTTCAGCGTGGAAAGGGTTAACGGTTGGTCGGTCGATGGACGCGAACCCATCCCCAGAGAGAATATTTGACCTGAAAGTTTATATGTGAGGGAAAAACACGGAAAATTTGGCCGAAAACTGAATTCGGAACGAACTAACGTTCACCTCTGAAAATTGTTCCGTATATTCGCAAAAATGTTCATATGAAATAATCCAATCTACTTATAAACAGGTAGAAGTACATTTTAATTCAATTTCTAAATTATATAATGGAGCTACATACATACATACATACGTACGCCCTCACACCGGTCGGAAATGGGATTTTTCTACGAAATACTTTCAACAAGTTTTCTGATTTATTTCTGAAAATGTTCTCTTTATAAAGTGCTTTTACGAATAGCAGTCTACGGTGCAATTTTCTTTCCCCCATTTCGAAAGTACTACATCTTTTTTTGCGACAATCGCCTCCCCTTATACCCACTCCTATAGACATATTCCCACCTTTGTTCACTTTGCAGCAAAAGCATTGCCTTTAGCACTCTTCCGTCATGTCTTCATGTTCATTTATACAGTTTTCCCTCTTTTACCCGTCATAATTTCAAGAAAATATTCTCGTTGACTAAACTTGCTTATTCGACTATTAAATTTATAAACAAACACCAAAGCGGCCGTCAGGGCATCATAAATTCAAAAAGAAAATTCATACATTTGTAATATGTACATATATAGTTTTTATCGAATGTATTCTACGAATATTCTTTTCTCAACTTCAGTTACATTCACTTAAAAAAAACAAACAAAACCTCTTTTATGAGACGACACGACGAATTTCAGTTACGTCAGTTAACAAAAAGCTTAAGAGATTTTTGCTCAGGCTTTTTATTTTTTTACGGAGCGAAAAACAAAAGTTTTCCGTAGACGCAAAAGCAAAATACAGCGAAATTTTAATATTCACACAATATATTTTTAACGATATAAAAATAAATTAAATTCTTCATGTTTTGAATTTAATTATATACAGGAAATACTTTGCTTAATATCATACATAAATTATTTATGCTTTGTATTATTTTCATTGTTCGAATTGTATACATATATACAAACATATTGGGCTTCATACTGCGTACAAGTAAGCCTTTCCGGAGTGCGTAAGTACTCCGTTTCCTATATGATTCGCTAGTACAAAGCATTCTTGATTTTTCGTCTATTATATGGAGACCTAGTCATAGGATCCATTGTTTGAGAATCGAGAGAGTACAGAGGAGTTTTCTCAGATATTCATACCTAGGTACACGAAGGTACGGTCGCAATCCTTGGCTCTATCCTACTGCTTACCTGCCGGAATCACTAGGTTATAATTCCCTGGAGTCATATTTTTATAAAACATTTTTATAAATTACTGGTTGGTTTAGTGAAAAATACTTCTTGTATAGTCCAGCTTCAATGTTCCTAGCCAACTCAAATACATTAGATACCGCAATTTAATCTCCTCCTGGAGCACGTACCAATTTGATGGTTTCGTCTCCTGTTGCCAGGGGCATCAAGCTCCTCAACCAGATTTCTGTTAACTTGGATTTATTTAATCTCAAATATGCTGATCTAATTGAAGGACTGTTTAATTTGAGATCGTAACGTTTTCTATTATTGCATTTGTTTTATATTTATGCAAATTTTTACTTTTTATTATGTTTTATTTTTTTCTCATTGTATCCTTTTTGTTCAGCCATAGTGACGACTTTGAACTACTGTAATATCAGAATGGCAAAATTTTAATAAATAAATAAAATTAAAAAAAACCCATCATCACACAAATGTTGTTTTTACCTATTAAATGTTTATATTTACTCTATTCAGACTATATAAAAATATGAAAACGTGTGTTTTTCAACCACAATCTACGCAAAGTTATCACAATAAATAATACGCTGAAACATCGCAACGCGTAAATTTTTCCGCAGGATTACGAATTTTCCCCGTTACGTGCGCGCTCGGAAAACTCACGGCATATGCCATTCAGACGGGACGGGACGGAACGCTCACTTTCCAAAAAAAAAAAAATGTAACTGTGTTTTTTTTTTTTGAAGAGGGATGGGGATTTGCGGTCCTGATTATTTGGCCAGTGTGGGTCTATCGGTCGGGCTTAGCCCCCATATGGTGTCGCCTCATAAAACTGTTGGGAATTGAAGTCCCAATCCAGCCCCGAAAGCCTTGTAGACCGCGACGTGATACGAAACCAAAATTCTATAATTTCATTATATAAACTTTGCATTATCGACACGTTTAACTGCGGCGTATTAAAATAAGATTATACAAAGAATTAATTGCAGGTAAGTATTAATTTCTAAAACTGTGAAATATAATACCTATATAGTGTAAAATAATCAACTGATTATTCTTATATTTACTTTCGTTCAATTAAATTTGTATAAAATAATCCCTTTAAAATTTAATTTATATTTTTAAGCCGAGTGCTTAAAATTTCGAAGAAATTAATTGATTTTCGTATCAAGTTTTCGACGTAAGTATAGTAATTATCCTTAATGATGTTTTTATAAATGGATTGCTTAGTTACATTTACGTAGTATAAAATTCATAACGTATACATTTTATAAGCTAAAGGTATTAATATCCAAAGTTCGGGTATGTGTGGAAAAGTAAAATCCTTTAATTTTGAGGGGATTCCATAGTCGTTGTATTAAGTTAAGAAGCTTTTGTGAGGAAATTTAAGCGACTTTCTCAATACTTATAATCGTCGACTTAAGGCGTCGTATTATGTGAGCTGAATTTGACAAGAGTTTGCGTTTATAATTTAATGAAATCTACCTGCGTATCTTCATACATTCAAGTTTTCACCTTATTTTAGCGCGAAATTTTCATTATCATGCAGTATTAGATGACAATCCATTTTCAGCTAGTTTCACTCTAATATTTAACATATTCCATATACGTACACACATACATACGAGAGCGTATATTTTTATTCAGACCCAAACGCATGTTTCTCCGTTCGCTATATCAGAATATTTCATTATGCCCTTAGGCCCTCGCCAGTGTATATTGAACACTCGATCGAGTCGATACCCACTTTGCTTTAGAGACTGGAGAGAGGAGGCTGGGCGGGATGGGAGGATACCGCGAAAAATGGAATATTCACGTGTGTGAAAAAAATGGTGAATCGAGAAATTTTCCCTAGTGTGTATTGCTCGAAAGCATAGGTACATATATTCGACGCATCTTCAAGTATTCTCGGAATAGTTCTAGGATTTTTGGTGAGATTACACGCAATTTTGTTTCCAGATGTAGGCTGTTGGGATTGTTTCAAAACCTTAAATCTGAAAATTGACAATTTCAATGATCGCATCGATATTGCGCGTCATAAGATAAGACAATTTTATTATGTGTAGGGGTTCGTATATGCGAGAAAATGCGCGATACAAATTGAAAATTTGAGATATTTCAAATTACGACGTATATTCCGAATAAAGAGAATAACGTCATAAAAATATACACACATATATGCAATAACAAAGTGGATACAATTTAATTATTTTCTTTGAAATAAATCTGCCATGTCTTGAATATGCTTGCAAATTGTTTAGTATTCAATCTGCTATAAAAAGAGTTAATTTTTTATACACTATGAAAATTTTATTTCAATTCAGAATCATAAAGTTTTATATATGTACTATCTCGTAGTACTCTAACTTAAGCTCTAGATGGTTTTTGGAAGTTTTTCGAATCGTCGTCTTAGTGAAAAAAATCCTATTTTTTACTTTTTATTTTTTTGTTAGTAAAGACCCACCCGAGCAATTTGACTTTTTACATATAATATTTTTAAATATGCTATGGTAGTTTGTGCATTTTGCAGAAACGCTTCGAGCAAGTTAGAAAAGTATATGTAAACCTTCAGTGACACGTGACGCCACTCGGCAAGGTGCACTTTGTGACTGCACTTGTCCAACCGTTAACGTAATTTGTTTGTAATTGCCAAAGTTTGGCAAAAGTGAGACTACTTTTACAACGCAATAAATTCTAAGCGCGTCAAGTGAAAACATGTGACACTTTTTTTTCCACGAGAAAACATTCCTACTACCCGTTGCTGAACGAAATTATTCAAATTTTTCACTACGAAACTACGTATGCATGCAATTTGTGAAAGTGAACCGATTCTGTGCAGTTGAATATACAAAAAATGCTGCTTGTTCATCATAGTCCATAAAAAATAAAATATGCTGCTTGTTCATCATAGACCACAAAAAATGTAAAATTGACAATATAATTTGTAATTTTTTATTACAAATATTGATACCGAATTATTTAAAAATAATACAGAATTATTTCCAAATATCAATTTCAATAAAACTATGCACATAAATATTCGTTAAAATGATTGCTTTTAGTGTTCTAACCCTATTTTTCAATCATATTCAGTAGTTAAACAAAAGTAAACACACATACTCTAATACACAATCCTATATTTACGAAATGTCTGAAATAAAAAGTAGGATCTGTTCAATTTATTATTCGAGGATAATTTGAAAATACAGATAAATGGCAATTGAAGAGAAATCAGATTTTTTCTATTTAAACGCTATATTTATTCAGAGAATATAAAGTGGTATCAGAAATATTCTAAAATATCAATAATGACAGCGTGAACGTACTCGACACGTGTGTATATGAGCTTCGTGGAAATCCATTCGAAAGGAAATTCCAAAATGAAAAATGATAAATATAATACTATGAATATATTTAGCAGACCAAAAAAGATAAAATATTTTCATGTCAACAGTACCACTTCCGATAAGCACGCACAGAATAAACAAGTGATTAATGAACAAGATTGTTTTATAAAACATATACACTCACAATCATCATAATAATTTACAGAATATTAACCAGCAACATATGTAGATAAGTGGATAAAGTGTAATGCTTTCGATTGTGTAGTCACGGTTATATTTCTGGCTTTGTTGCTGGTCAGATATGTGACTCCAAGGTCGATCATTTCCTATCCGAGTTTTCCAACTTATCTGATTACATTGGAAACTATTCCGACAAATTGACAATCCTGTCCTGTTTCTCGCAAATTTGGGTCTATGGCATCTCATAATTTGTTGATATTTAAAAATGCTACAAAGATTTGTCCATATATGTCTCTATGATGATTATAATGTTTGATGATCGAAGTTTGTAATTGGCTTTAAAAAATACTTAGTTAATTTGTAAATGTTGACAATAGATATCGTATTAATAACAATGGGTGTAACCTGTATAAATATTATACATACATAAATAAATATTCACAATCTACTAGAAAAAGGATTTTTCAACACGTTTATCTATTTTGCACAACTCCCTAGTTTCACAACCATACGTCATCACTGGCAAAACAGACAGAATAAAGATTTTTTTCTTCTGGTCAATTGGCATTTTTGATTTAAAAATGGCGTTTATTCACCCAAATGTATTCCATTCTAATTTCATGTCTCTTTATTTCCTCTTCTTTATTACCGAACATGTCTTTTATTTGCTCTATATATAAATAATAACTGACTGTTGTTATCATAACTAGTGTTATGACTTAAAATGACATGATTTAAAATAAAGTTCCAATATGAATAGTAATAATTAATCGTAATCGGAACTGAAACCGAAATCGGAAATGAGTTATGCCAATTAAATTATGCAATCAAAAATAATAATAGAACTATAAAACCCGAAACCAACATCGAAGTCGGAATCGGAATCGGGAATCAGATAATATGAAAAGTACGTATTTTTACATTGCGTGACGTAAGCAAAAAGATTTATGAGCTATAATTTACAAAACCTAATACCCACAATTATGTATAAACAAACCTCGGTCATTGACCTCGCAACCTTGAATATTATAAATTACATACATATATATTAAATTTAGATTATTTTGTCAGCCGTCGTGGTATACTGGTCTATAGTGCAGTCGAGTAACAGAGCTGCCCGGGCTCGATCCGTAATCTCTCAATTTCATTTCATTTTTCAAATATCGTTAACATATAATTAATTTTAATTAAAAATATATATTTAATTATTTAATATGAGACAACTCTCTAAGCTCAGGTATACCTATGTATAAGAGGAAATTTTTGTTCGCGCGAAGGTTCGCGGGTTCTATTCCGAATGAATTTATACAAAGTTTAGGCTTTTTATCGATTCATTATTATCGTCAGTTAGCGTTAGGACACACACACGCAGAGAGAGAGAGAGAGAGAGAGAGAGAGAGAGGGAGAGAGAGAGAGAGAGAGAGAGAGAGAGAGAGAGAGAGAGAGAGAGAGAGAGAGAGAGAGAGAGAGAGAGAGAGAGAGAGAGAGAGAGAGAATTGCGTCTTTATATAATGAAATTCTATCAGACATGTAGTAAAATATGTACATATATATAAATACATACATACTCGTATGTATGTATTTATCCCAACTTTTAAAACGTAGAATAAATTATCATTGTTTAAGAATTTGCAAATAAATAAGAAGTTGTTAATGTAAGTTAATATTTTAATATTGCACCCACCGTGGAATAATTAGACAATGCCGCCAAAGTGATCTTATGAGTTGCGGGAAATGTGATGAGGGAGGGTCTTTAATTTTGTGCATTTTACTCTCATCGGCGTTGATGAATGTCGACAAAGAAGAGAGTTAGCTCCGTGAAACTTGGGATACGAGGCACATTATAATAAGGTTAATTAAGACGAAACCGCGATATTAAGCCGCGAAGGCGGTGCGACGCTACGTGACGAACTCCGGATCCAGCCCTGGAACTCATACACTGTGAAATATTAGCCCAGTGCATGACTTCATAACCCCTAGCTATCGCACCATTTAACCTTATTTGGCTACGATAGTGTAAAATATAAAAATAAATATCCGAAAGTCCGAACATGACGCGATAAAGAGAGCCGATTTTAATTAATTAATAAATATGATTGGTTAAAAATAAAAAATAAAAATTATTTGTAATTAAGAATTTACTTTATTGCATTTATATAACTAGTTGACTAGCACTAGTTGTTTTACCCGGCTTCGCTCATTATTTTATTATTACTAAATTATGTTCACAATACATCTCATATATATTTTAATAGCTACTGATCTACTGATCATTTTCTATTTTATAATTTTAATTTAATTTTGTTAGTAATCATAGTATTATATTATTCTAATGTTAATCTACAGCATAATAGGAAAAAGAGCTCAAAAATCTATTTACAATTCTTATAAATGCTGATAATACATCTAATACATAATATTAATTAAAGACTCTCTAAAGTCGATGACCTAATGCAGATTGTGTGTAGGTAATCTGTGTTTATACCTGAAGGGTATAGACATTTTGTTGTAATCACCGAGACTCTTCACAAGTGTGTTAGTATGGTTATTAGTGATTATGTCATAGAATATACTGGTTAGTTTATTAGTAATGTCTGTAACAAACGGAATATTATTTATGGCATGAAATTTTTTCAAGTTAGTACATACATGGGTGTGATATAAATTTTTTTTAGGGATTTATTTTATATTATTCGGAGCTTGGAAAGGTTGGTATTCGAGGCGTTATTCCATACAGGTGAAGCATAGGTTAATAATGGTAATATGAGCGCGCGATATAATTTTATTTTATTTTGATTTGACAAAGAACTATGGCGATTAAATATTGGGTATATTGAGGATATACCTCACATCGCCTTGCATTTCGCTGCCTCAATATGAGGTGTCAATCTTATTCTTTTATCGAACATTACTCCTAAATATTTTATTACTGACTCCAGAAGGGATTTTCAGATCTGAACTTGGCTTATATTTTCTAATACTAAAGAATATGGCGTCTGTTTTGGTTTGATTCATTTGAATTTTCCACTTAGTGAAGTGTTCCGTCATTGTTTTAATTGTAAATTCAAGATTTTTACGAAAAGTGTCTGGTTTTTTGCAACTTATATAATTCATATTCTACATATTTGCTACTTATATAATTAAATATTCATTTGATTTTTATTAAATTTATTTAAATCAAAAAAAATAACGAAACGTCATCATAGAAACTTTGATTTGTTTTCGATGTTACCAAATAACATTATATACATACTAATGTACATAGTTACAAAGTATCTTTCAAAATTATATATTAAATTATTCACCTGAGATTTATTTTTAATTATTTACGATTCAATCTAGATTAAAGTTTTTTAGGAAAATATATAACCACATACAGTTATCATATCCACGGTTTTCCCAAAGTCGACATATAATTATATTGTTTTTTGGAAACTGGAACGGGTAGTTTAAACAAAATCCTTAAGACTTTTTGAGATGCAATTGACATTCATTTAATAATTACCACACAGATTTTTCCGCCTTACTCTTGAAATTGACATAAGTAATCCAAACACGTCGATAAATTGAAAAAATATAAAAAGCTATCAAAATACGTTAAAAGAATATATTAAATTTGAAAAATGGAGAGAAAAAAACACAAAAGTCACGTATTTTATGCATTATTTATCTCGTTGTGTCAGCAATCCTAACAACAGAGAAAATCCGTTGCACAATCGTATACGCAAACGTGTTACTATTATTTCAAATTAGTTTAATTACATAAGTGCCGTGTACAAACTACTAAGTTGACTTTCAATTTATTTCCATATGCACATATGTATGTATGTATGTGTGTATATATGATAGATACATATTAGCGTAAACACGAACTTTGACTAAATTCTATCTGCGTCTCGGGTTTCGTGGAAAGTTTTCGAATTAAAATCGCAATAAACTTTTGAATGTCAATCGTCGTATTAAATTTCCTATCGACGTGAGTTAAATTGAAACTCTGGAAATTATTATTTATATTTGTGCTTGTTTCGACGCGGAGCGCTGGTTCGAAGATATTCCGATCGATCCAAATATATGTATATATGTAAAGTACAATATATGCAAACGTATTTTCCTTTTAAAACTTTACATTTTAAGGTACGTCTAAACACAAAAAAAATGTAACGTCGCAAGCTGCGCTTCGCCGTGGGGTTTAAATCTCCTTTATTCGACTTGCTCCATTGCCGTCGCCATTGCATAGTGGCCAACGTTTTCCGGTAAGCCTCCAAGTCTCCTAGTTTAAATCCCAACTGCAAACCACCGCAATAATATTATGCTAAGCGGCCTTTGCTGCAGACGACTTTTAAACGTGGCTTTCATCCGATTTTGTGGGCTAACAAGCGGTCACTTGTTGACAGTGAACCCCTAAAATACACCACACTATGTTAATTTATTCGGTGACGAGTTCCCATTAACGATTTCAATGTCTCTGTTGCGAATTCTGAAAGATTAATTTAGATCCAACTTTATTGTTTTGATACTAATGCTTCCATTTGGTAAAAAAATCATCAACATCAAAGAACGACTTTTTACTTACTACATATATATGTAGGAAATCAGTATCTGATTTTTAATTATTTTTTATAAATTAATTTTTCACACTAAATCATATTTTATTTTTATACATACATATGTATACCAGGAAGGCCTCACAGGTCAACCCAATGCGTCTTCTGTTCAATTACAAATATCGATAAACAATTATATTTCAACTATATTTATTATAAAGACACCTATGGACAAATTCGAAATACAAGCAAATTTGTGAGAAATACTCAACACCAAAATAATCAAAAAATTCGAGATACTATAAGTATGTTAGATGAATTGAAATGGTTGGATATTAGAAATAGTCTTAAATTAAGCACTTTAAAATTTGTATATAAGATAGATAAGAATATATTATCCAAATATTTTAATAATTACATTGTTAGGAATAGAGATACATATATATGTACATTATTATAAAACTATAAATAGGAATAAATTAATTATAGGTAGAGTTAAGGAAGCAAAAACTGCAGGAGGTGTTTTCCACAGAGGTGTTCAAATATACATATAATGCCCTTCCTGAGAGCATTAGAGGTGCGAGAAACATTGGTGCTTTCTTGAGGGGTGTTAATGGAAACCTATGTGGAAGATGATGTAATTACATATACATATATGCAAGCTTAATGAAACGTAATGTCTGGAATGATATTATACTATTTTAGGGTTACTAATTATAGTTTTGTTAATTTTGTTAACTATGTTATATTATAGTTGTTTGTTTTAGTTTAAATTTGTTAATTTATTGTTAAATAAGTCATTACTAATTTGCTATTCAATAATAAATAAATAAAATAAAATAGAATTTTCGAGAAACGACATAGAGTGCTAATTTGGTAGAACCGTTTAAACAATTAAATCAGATAAATTTGTAAACTTTGATAGGAAACGATCAACTTGCAGTTACATACATACATACATATGTATATAATACATACATACATATATGCATATGTACATATATCCAAGGTCACAAATTCACAATATAACATACTTTTGTATATAAGCCACTGTTGAACGCCAATCGTCCAGTTAAAAATTTATGTTTTAAATTAAAATAATGCAAAATCTGTGAGGTGAATTATTTTAATTAGCTGTAAAAATCATTTCATATTGTATTAAACGTAGAATAATATAAAATAAGTGCAAGAAATAAAAAAATATAGGTTGACGCAGAGCCGTGATTCCAAGGCGGATATCATTCTCACACTGACCGCTGAGCGTGGCGCGTACTGAATTCCCCTTCTCTCTCTCTCTCTCATCTGTGAAGCACGTGAACAAGGGGCTTCCCACGAAAAAAAAACCACAAAGGCTTTGATAAGGAATACATAAAGTATGAAAACATATTTTGAGAAATAAAATAAAATGTCAAAAAAAGTCCTGGTCACTCGCCGTCTACCATAGTGCAAGTGTTAAAAAAAGTTAAACAAGTATCATTATACTGTTTGTCTATATCTCCTAACAACAAGTTCCTGCAGTTTATAATTTTCATTCAGGAATTAATGTGACTTGTTCGTAATTACGATCTGTAAGTTTGTAGAATAAACACGTGTATGTAACAAAATAAAATGTATAATTATGAGCTTGTGGATCAATGCTTGGTTTTAAGCAGCCACCTTGGAAGTCTTCGATCAGATAAAGTTGAAAAATTATGACTGGAGGCAACCGGTAAATGTTTCCAGCAGCATGAACTTGAGTCTAATATTTTAATCTAAAAAAACTTTTCGTCAGATCGAGATTTCAACTAAAACACTCTAGAAAGCGTTGTTCAAAAAAATGCTACTTTAAGTATTTTACAGAAGGAACATTTTAACAAGACAATGCCTTATAATAATATTTTTTTTATATCATTAATACGATGTAACGTACGTACATGTACGTATAATACGTACATGTATGCATGCTTTCAATTTAAAAAGCGACCTTTTCTCCACCTGGTGTATATTATATTTTCATCGTTATTTTAATCGCACCTATCATCGAAAAAAAAACTTCGCTAAATATTCATTGTCGGAATTTTTAAGGAGTTTTGCGAGTACGAAAATTAAAATTCATCGTGCAAAGTTAAAATACTGTTACGCAAAGAAATGACGCAATTTTCATTAAGTTGACTCGCGGCATATTTTTCATCGGATTCATCCCCCGCGTCTCAACCCCCTTTCTCCAAGAAAATAGACGTCCTCGAATCTGAGAGTCCATAAAATGTCTTTTACATTATTATCTTTGATGTAAAACTTTAAGTACCCCCGAGCTTATTGAGTGGATTACCTCAAGGGCTCCGAGGAAACTGAGACCGAAATGAAAAATCTCAACGGACCACTTCTTAATATTTACATTTATTTATTTTTTTTATTCGGAATCCTCTCAAAAATTGGAAACATCTTGAATACATTATCAAAATATGCAAAAACTTTTATTTAAAAAATTTTAATTATTAATTCTTTTTGATTTTAAATTTTACTTACAACGATGCTTTGAGCCAAAATCTTTTCAAGAATCGTCTACCGTCTACATACATATAATACATACGTTTTTTTATACAATCTGAACACTGTGCTCCACCACACTCTTTTCTGGATACTTGTAAATATGTATATATCGACAGGGTCAACAATTTACAGGAACAAAGTCGAGGGAGTTTCCAAGGTACTGAGCGGTCACACCATGCTTCTATTCCCAACACTAGAGCCCTTTAGGCTTGATATTCACCCTCATTTCTTCTCAAGGCACTAGACACCTCTATTCAGGGGAGTCCACATTTACATTGTGTAAGCGTTTCGGGCAAACACTCCTGAGTGATGTGACGGAAGAAGGTCGTGTCACCATTATTTTTAATCGGAAGCCATAGTGAGCAGCAGGGAACGGGAGGTGTCCTACACTTGATGACGCACAATGACCGTGCTCGAAAGAGATCCACCATTATGTGGAAACCTCTAAAGGTGTTGAATATATGTATGTGCATATACACGTAATAAAATATATGTACATATATATGTTTACTATCAGATGTGACTGTAAGATCGTTGGCCATCTAAGGATGTATCGTACGATCAAATTAGTGGGCATCAGTACATTTTTATATGTATGGCAAAAACAAATTAGTAAGCATTTTTCAGAAGTATAATAGTTTAAATTTATCAAAATTAAATTTTTCATTTATACTGAAATGCGTTGAAATGTTATTGACTTGGTAATAGGAGTCCAAATCCGTGTATTCGAATACTTGTTATACGAACTTATTTGTTTTTCATTATTTCTGCAGCATATTTCATTAAATTTACGTACCAGATGAGATTGAAATTTTAATAACATCTTAAATTTTCTTAAACTTTATCTAAATAACTCAAAGCTAACTATTCTGATATTTGGAAGCCAAAATTTACAATCTATCATCATTTTGGATGAAATTAATACACTTGTTTCTAAATATGTACGTTAAGTGAAGTACATATGTAGTTAAAAAAATTCGAATGATACATATGTACATAAATATGTACACACACTCTGACATTGTACTTTGCACTATTTATTCAATACTATTTTAAGATATGTAAGTGGAAATAATTGGATAACACACATATATATTTTATTTTATTTATTTATTTTTATTCTAAACAGACCATTGTGGCATAACAGGAATTCCTATAGCGCCACAATGGTCAAAAAACATAACACAAAAAAAACAAAATAACAATTAAACACAAATCAATTCACAACGAAAATAATACACCCATCAATTATACATAAAAAAAATACATCGAATTTTCGCGAGGCAGTGGTAGAACAGGAATCGTTTTAATGAAATCAGATAAATTGGCAAACTCTGATTGGAACCGATCGGCCTTGGAGTCACATATCCAAGGTCTCGCCAGCAGCATACACTAGGTATAGAACCCGTGACCACACAATTGAAAGCATTATATGTTAACCATTGAACTAAATATGCTGCTGGTTAACAACTACAAATTAACAATTTTCACAGTTCTGATTCAGCGAAAGAAAAAAATAAAAATAGTTTCAAATGTTTTCAATATCTATCAAAACACATACGAAATTCCTCAAAAATATTCCTAAATTATTAGCATAAAAATATATTTTGACATTTTATTTAAAACTATTAGCATATAAATAATATTTAATCTAAAAATGTCAAAGAGTTTTCCCAAATTTTCCGATTAGAAAATCTGACACTTATGCTATAAATATTAATGTATGTACACAAGTGTCAATGAACATGAAAATAATTGTATTCTCAATCAATATTCATATATATTATATGTATATACATACATACCTCATTATAAAGATAGATACAATTGTAATGTTTCAACTGCAGAACATTGACATATTTATGCATTGCACGTCAGCTGCAAGCGTTGCATCAACAATAAACCACATCGCCGTCACCGCCTAAGTCAATTAAGGAATTAATTCTGCACTGAACTGATACTAATGCCTATTTGCAATAATACTGGGTTGTAGATTTGTCAATGTACAAACATTAGACACTGTAATTATAAAACCTCTTGAACGAAAATATATGTATTACATGTTTATACAGGTATGTTTAGATATTTTGATTACATTAATTCAAAACAGCTTAACTTGTAGTGTGAATTCTTGATGTACATATTTGATTACAGTTTTGTCGACGTTTCGGCGAATTTCTCATCGTCACGCAACACCAACCTCTGCGCCGTGTTTAATTACGTTTCCTTTTCAGTTCACTTATTTTATTCTTACGCATTTGTACGGATGTGAGGACAAATTTGTGGACTGCCGAGTCTGTTGCGGATCCGCGAAATTCCCTCACGCTAAGGTTGAGTTTCATTCGCGATCCTAATTGGAAACTTAATTGAAAGTCGCAGAGAATTCCGTTTTACTCAAATAGAGTCATGGCCGAGAGCGTTTTTCGCAATGGTCCTTTATTTTCTGGAATATTTCAACCAGATCTCAGAAATAGCCGTCTGCCAACTTTGAAATATTGCTGTACTATTTTCGAATATGTTTTACATATGTACAGTATTTATGTAAGGAGTATCCATAACAGGTTTGACCAATTTACTATGTACACTTATGTGCTAGAATGTGAAAAAAATTACTGTGGTTGCTATTCAAATAATTTATGATTTGTTTTACATACATATGTAGGTACATGTGTTCGTTGATGTTCCAATAGGTGGTCTTGCAAAAGAATTAAGAAATGATTTGAAATCATTTTTTTTCCGAAAACACGTTTTTTTAATAAAAATTATATTTATATTACGTAATGCTACAGTATATTTTTTCAGATGCTACATACATATCTATTTTTTTTTCAGCAATGCCTAGCATTGAAAGTTAAAAAAAATCGCTTCAAATGGCTCTGACTAATACTAAAACCCATGTAAAATCTAAGTTAGGTTACTATAAGATTATTTATAATGTATAGACGCTATATACATAAATCCAAATTTGGACCACCAAATTTTAGACACTATCTTATGGTACCCTAACTTATGTAGATTGTACATGGGTTTTGGTATTTGTTATTAGTCAGAGCCTTTTAAAGGACTATTTTCTAGATTTCAACGCTAGGAATCGGCTAAGCGAGTGTATTTTTCCGCTATGGAAAAGTTTCCAATATATAGCTAGACTAGTTACTTTATCAACTTTCAAACGCCTGACTAATGTCGGTTAGTTATTTATTTTAAAAACAGAAACAAACAGTTTTACAATGTATGTACATACAATCGACACTGAAATAGTTTTTAAATAGAAATTTTAACAATGGTATAAATTAAAGATATAGAGGAAAAGCTCTGAATAATGGGAGATATTGAATAGATATATGGGATAAAGTTATCACAAGTTTTTAAAATTAGTTTTGTACGAAAAATATCCACAAATATAGTTGAAATAACCAATAAACGGTCATTAAAATAAAATCATCACGAATACATATGCATGTACATACATATTTATAATGATTTTGGCAGTGTGCTACAAAAGGATGCGTCTTGATGAATAACAGAACAGCTGTAATTATTGATGCATTCAACGATAGGTACTTTCAAAAGAATAAATATTGCATTCAACGTTCGCAGCGGCTGTACCAACTATGTTCCTAAATTCGGTTTGGTATTCAGTGCAGGGATGCAATTGGCCTCCTGTCCATTACAGGTCATCCCCTGAGGGGTGAAAATGGGGCCTATCGCACAACCTCACCGGCACACGAGCATTATTCCTGTTGCAAACTACCCCGAACCTCCCCCATCACACCCCCGTGAAAATCCCATAGGACCTATACTCCGCAGTGCAAGACCACGACAAAGTCTCTGATTGCTCGAATCGAGCGATTCAATCACAATCGTCTTAACGCTACGAAACGCGTAATGAAATTTCATTGTACAGATGCAATTCTCATCAACTTCGCTCACACACGAGATGCGACCTCGTTTGCAAGTTGAAGTGCATAATTTGTCTCTCGTTTGTTTCAGCTCAAAAAAGACCACAATTCCACTATTCCTGTCTGCGCTTCTCTCTCCGTGTGCTGAAAATTAAGCAATTCTGGTTGGTGTTTTTGAAATAGGTGAAGCGAGTTGCTCGTGTTGTTGGATTGACCTTTGTAAAGGATCGATGTTAACAATTCATTTGGAAACAATAGTGAGCAATTTCGTTCGAATGTGAAAAGCTGCCAGGCGCTCTTGAAAACGAAATATTTCATACCGTATGCTCTCTCTCGAGCACCATAGCACACTCACGTACGACCCTTTTCCGAAAGATTAATGCTCGCGTTGTTTATATCAAATATCTTTTAAACTTCAGATGAAAGATTTGAAGTTTGCGCAGGAGCCGTAATAATTCATATTGAATTCACTAGAACGGTATGTTGTAAACCGTTGAATTTTCAAATAATCAAAAATTTCAGCCCACATGAAATGAACTTGTTTCGGTATATCATGTGCCAAAAATGTAATCCTATCATTCCAGTTGACGAAATTTACATGTTCATCGTTCACCCTCAAATAAGAATAATTTAGGAATGTGAATACGATGAACTTAATGTGTAGTTGTTTATACACATGTATGTATAAATAGCATTAAAAACATTAAAAGCAATTACCTGTATGATTTTTTTTAATTTAATGTGTGATCCTTAAGCTATGTACTCTTAATACTTTTGGTTATTTTATTTTATTTTTTAAAAACAAACAAGCAATGTTACAATTTACAATAAAATAACAATGATAACAAAACAGTTTCTAAAAAATAGTAAAAAAAATGTTTTTTCAAAACTAGCTTCTTCTATATTAAGCGTAAGTATGTATGTAATGATACAAAGGCAGTCCAAACCTCTGAGTAATATATTTAATTACATTAGTTTAAGCCGGGATCATAATTTTGATATCAATCTCAAGCATTGAAATCTTTTTGATTGAAATCCTAATCAAGAAATCCCACACATTTTATATATTTATAGTTTATATTGTATTTTGCAGTATTTTCAAACGTGTCTTTTATAATTATTTTTACCAATCGTAATGGCGGGCGTCATTTCCATATATATTGATGACCAAACCGAGCAAAATGGCAAAGTTTAAAAATGATCAATGAAATAAACAATGAAATAAAATTTAAAAGCATTGAATAGTGGAAGATATGGAATACATATGTGAAACTAAGAATAATGACCAAATAATAGATATTTTAAGCATGAAAAGAAACAACAAACTGGATCAATATGAGGGGGAATATTTTTAAGAGAAAAGCCAGATCTATATAAAAAGAAATTTCTGGAATAGTTGGTAGAACGGGGATTAATGTCGAGAAATGCAGGATTACGGAGGAGTCTGATTGGACATTGGAATAGAATTTCATACACATATAGGAATAGGGGTTTGGTGCAAACGATCGAAAAGCGCCAGACAGATTGAACCACAGATTAACTGGATGGCTGCTTTAAACGCAATTCTTGACTTCATAAATGAAAAATTGCACATCAGATGACGAGTAACCTCTCGATGTGCACAGATGCAATCATTAAAATGGTAATTATTAAAATTGAGTTGGATCTTTCTGGCGTGTTTTTAATAATTTAATAAGGAAAAATTCGGAACTAAAGTATCAGAAGCACAGAACGTATACAGGGTAGGTATGTCGGGACTTCGGGTAGATTTCGCTTAGTGTAAGTGCGAGCAGTGCGCACGCATAAAGTACACGTGTCATTAATCTGTGGTTCAGTCTGTCTGTCGCTTTTCGATCGTTTGCACTGCATCGTGGAATAGGATGTCATTTATCAAGTAATTTTTTCCAAATAACAATAATCAATAAATTTTATATTCAAAACTATTAACATCAAGCACATATGCACCCTGAAATATACATTATACTAATTCATATAAAAAAGATATTTTGATTGTGTGTCTTATATGTACATATGTTTTATATTATTAAAATACAAAGTAACATAACATAATAGAAATTCTTTAACAAAATTTAATTATCTTCTATTCTGAAGGGAATGGAATTCCATATGATAAACAAAAAATTCCACATTAAATTGACTAAAAATAAACTTCTCTTATCTTTCTTTTTCATCACATTATTTTGATGCTTTCTGTTTGCTTGGTCACTAAGCATTTTTTTTTCCATTGAAATAACTTTGTTAGAAGATAAGTATTTTATTTGAATACCAAAAAGGAACTCAATTATTTAACTCTTAAAAAAAGTTTTACTCTCGACTACTATAAAATAAAATATTGAAAGACCGGTTTGAATATTTGAAACAACAAGATACTCGAAAAAATATATTATAAATTTGTAAATATAAATTGTAATTTAAAACTATAGTTATGACCAGCGTTTGCATTCAAATCCCCGTAGACTTGAGATTTTCTTCCAATTAAATTACTCTAGTCCAGCTGCTCTCAAATGCGGTCGCGGGAGAGTTACATGCGGCCAATGATAACTTGCGGCCCGGCTCGCCCGAGCATTTCCCTGTGATAAATTTCTTCGCAATTGAAAATGACACAATGCACGTACTACATTCATAAACATATGTAGTATTTTCATTTAAACGATTTAATCTTGCAGAATTTTCCAAGACGAAATTAATCCTCGTGGATAAATTAAATTGAAAAAGGTAGGGGTAGATTGAACGAACGAAACAACCCTTGCGGCGTCCGCCAGAACTTTTTGCCCTTCGGTAATAAATATTCAAGGCGTAAGTATTAATTATCATCAACTGGGTCTAATCTCACTTGTGAAATATTGCAGAAGGTCAACGCTTCTTCGGATTATTCACACTTAAATTAATTTCCCCTGCCGTTTGATACCGCGTCAGATATTATATTACAAATAATCACGTTAAACTGAACCACCTCTACATATATAAACCCATCCTTTTAGTCTCTCAATCTCTCGTCTAAGTGCTACCTTCCACACACTCTCTACTCTCACAAACACTCACTCGATGTGGAGGAAATGTTGTCGTTAAAATATGGATGTGTTTCTGACTGCTAGTGTGTTATATTATACATAATAGGCGCCATTTGTGACAAAGTGTAAATTTACATCATAATCATTTTGACAAATGTATTACTAAAACTTTAATGTCAACATAGTGTTCATACACAATTGCCACTCCACTATTCAAATTTCTACAAAATAACCAATTATACTTAAATAGCAGCGTTTTTTATAAGTTCATTTTATAGTAATATATACATAGATGTGCACATATGTATATATGTATATATATCCATTTTTATAATATCAACATATTATATACATGTGCATAAAAGCGGTCTCCGTGACGGGCCGGAATGTGAAATTACCGAAAACGCAAATATCGGAAGGCAAAGATCAAAAATCGAAAGATCTTAAGTTGAAAGATCAAAAAAAAAGGGTGCATGGTAAAATTTACATACTCACTTAACTTGCGCGAGCAGGATACAACAGGAACAAGTGGAACAGGTTTTTCCTCCCGTATTCTGCGCGTGCACATTAATACGGGAGGAAAAACCTGTTCATCTTGTTCCTGTTGTATCCTGCTCGCGCAAATTAAGTGAGTATGTACCGCCTTCCGATATTTGCGTTTTCGGTAATTTCACATTCCGGCCCGTGAGGTAGACCCGCATAAAAGTTATATCAAAAAATTACAATGATTTTCAACAATTGAATGAACACGGGTGATTTTCAATAAATATAATTATGTGCGATAAAAAAATTGATGGAAAATTTCCGTTCCGTTATGGTTCCAAAGTATACGCTTGATGTTTCCTATTCATATTTGCATGAAATTGTTTGAAAAACCTTCCACACAAACAAAAAATCGGAAACTAAGTATTTTAATTTTATTTATGTAGATGTTTCATTATTTATATGTATGTATATGATAAATATTTATATATATTATACACTAGTTCTTTTACCCGGCTTCGCTCAATATTTGTAATATAAACAGCTTAAACATGGCGAATCTAATATTAAATATTCATTTGTTTTTTTATTAAATTTATTTGAATCGAAAAATTAAATTGTCGTCATAGAAACTTAAAAACTTTGTTTACGAAGCTCCCAACCAAAGATGCTAAAATATATACATACTTACATACAAAGTCTCTTTCAAAATAATATATTAGACAGATATTATATATTAAAGAATAGAAAACTTCAGAAGAAACAGAATTGAAACTTAGATTTTGTTTTATTTTTAATTTATTTGAATCGAAAAAAGTATAAATCGAATTGTTGTCATTGGAACTTTTTTTGTTTTCGAAGTTCCCAACCAAAAATACTTTACAAACTTACATACATACATACTTACATACATACTTACATACATACTTACATACATACTTACATACATACTTACATACATACTTACATACATACTTACATACATACTTACATACATACTTGCATACTTACATACATACTTACATACATACTTACATACATACTTACATACATACTTACATACATACTTACATACATACTTACATACATACTTACATAAATACTTACATACATACTTACATACATACTTACATACATACTTACATACATACTTACATACATACTTACATACATACTTACATACATACTTACATACATACTTACATACATACTTACATACATACTTACATACATACTTACATACATACTTACATACATACTTACATACATACTTACATACATACTTACATACATACTTACATACATACTTACATACATACTTACATACATACTTACATACATACTTACATACATACTTACATACATACTTACATACATACTTACATACATACTTACATACATACTTACATACATACTTACATACATACTTACATACATACTTACATACATACTTACATACATACTTACATACATACTTACATACATACTTACATACATACTTACATACATACTTACATACATACTTACATACATACTTACATACATACTTACATACATACTTACATACATACTTACATACATACTTAAATACAAAGTCTCTTTCGAAATTATATATTAGATGTATTATATGTAGGTATGCACTATAATTTTATACTTAAATTATATATACGTAAATCATATGTACATACATATGTACATATGAACATTCAAACGAAAATTTCAATTTCCCGATTTTGCGCAACACAAACTTATGTACATAGGTTACAGCCCGAAGTACATTTCTTAGGTCATAAACATATTAGTTTGTTCATACACCAACCAAACTAATCAGTTATAGTGTTCGCAAAAGAACAAATTGACAAACGGACTAATTTGTTCATGAATATATTATGCATCAGTTGAAGTATTCTCAATTGTTTATCTCATCCTCTATTTATTTTATTTTATTTAACATATTAGCCATAGCTCCACATTACAGAGAGCTCCATCGCGTCACTGTAGCCAGTCATTCAATAATAATAACATAATCATTCAAACATAATAACAATAATAACACAACATCATTATAATCATAAAATCATAAAAATAACAATCATTCACATTTATAATCAAAATCAACCATATGATTATGTATGGTTGACAAAATCAGCCATACATATACATAATATGTGCTTACTCTAGGTTTTAATATTTATAATATGAGTGGAAACGGGAAATAAAGAAACGTTGTAATGTGGTTTTTATAGGATTTCCCATTTAAATACTTGGCATTTTGACATTTCAAAGATTTTAACAGCTCAAAGTTTCACGCGGCACTTGTCTATTTGACTGTTATCACTTAAACTATAACCAATAGTTCGTGTGTGATCAAATTAGTATGGTCATTCATCAGGAGTGAATCCTTGGACTGTTACTTATACACATGTACTATATACATATGTATATATATATATACCTCAAAGATCCCTTTTAAAATTAATTAAAGTATTATATGACAGGACGAAGAAGGTACTTCTGATTCCAGCAAACGAAGATTGCTTTGTAGAGTTCAAATAAAAACGTTTAGACGTCAGTTTGATCGCGGGTAGCGTTTCTTCAAATGGACTCCCACCGAGGGGCCATCGATCTTCCTTTATCAAAGAGTTAAAAAGGTTCTAGCGTTAATTGTGTGCGCATTCGTTCACAATGGAGGGTCTCGCCCCATCCTATACCCCCGACCCACCCCAAGCCCTCCTCCGGATATAAGTGGGAGGTGCATTCAATACCCCAGGTATTTGTTTCTAATTGTTTTAATGAAAACAACAACGTCCGCGTAATTTATTGCCGAAAGTGCTTTTCTGTGTTTTCGCCGCTTTGACTGACCCCTTTCAGCCGCGGTCGCGATTTATGCGTCGCCGCGGATAAGCCTCCGGTGTTGTTTTTTTTTATGTTTCCGCCAAGCGAAAAACGACCGAATTTAAGGGTCGAAAGACTATTGTTTACAGGCCAATATAAAGTCAGCCGTTTGCGCCGCTCTGTCGTAAAATATCATAAAAAATTAACGGCTATTATGATAGTGTTTTATGAAGGGATAACGTTTAATGTTAAAAGGAAAGAGTTAAACTATAAATGTTTTAAAACAACCATCGAAAATTCAACCCTCGTAGACGCTCCAAATTTAAAGACCATCAGTTTATTTAGGAAATATAAAATCAATAGTACAAAACAAGCAACATCAAAACAAAGTACTTTAAGTTTTATATAATACAATAAAACGTTCAAAATGTAATCATAACTATATATTATGTTTACTCAAATAACCCAGCTATAATAAAAAATCTGTAAGCTGCTTCAAAGATTAAAAGTTACGTAAGATAATAATGTAAATGGCAATTATAACGTTCATCAATTTTTGTTCTTAAGATGTAAGTTATTCAATTATATTTAGTGAACAATTAATACTTTCTTCTTAGGCTCGTTCTTCATGACTGATAATCCGTAATAAATTGTTATCCTCGATGATGCTCTATAATATAAAACATCATCGAGACACATACCCCATGTTCTAGGACAATTACCCCCTAGACACATACCCCCCGGACATATACCCCCGGTCAAAAACCCCCTGGTCATTAACCCCCCGTGCAAATAGCCCCCTGCCAAGGATAAAAATATTTTATAAAAATTGAGAGTATCTTTAATAAAAAGTAAGTATCAATATCAATACTAATTTATTTCAATCATAATACATACAAACATACATCGGATTCTTTATAAATAATAAAAAATCAGTCAGAAAAAAATATAAACTCAGAAGTACAGATAATAATAATAAATACATACATATATCGGATTCTTTATAAATAATTAATAATCAATAATAAAAAATCAGTAATCAATAATAATAATTTAAAATATACAAAACTCCAAAATCAATTGTAATGCAATGTCAGAAAGAAAGATTGTGTGCTATTTCACGTAGGTAATCCATTATGTTACTATTACGATATCTGCGAATTAAATATTGTATATAAATTGAAATTAAATATGCTCTACCAGACTTAATTTATTCTTATTTATTACTTTTAAATTATTAATTATTTATTACTATTTTTAATTATTTTATTTGCACGGAGGGTTATTTGCACGGGGGGTGTTTTACACGGGGGGCTTATGACCAAGGGGTTTTTGACCGGGCGCTTTTGTCCGGGGAGTATATGTCCAGGGGTACATGTCCAGATACCAGACCCCCTCGGTAGTCACAGGGACCCACAAGAACCACATAAAGTGGGGGTCCACAGGCACTACTTTGGGAACCACTGCTCTTTATCGGTATATCACTTCCCGTTGTTCCCTCTACTTCAATAACTACATTGAATTATTTTAAATATTTGCAGCCTTCAAGCCTCGATAACAATGAGCAACAAAAATCACATGTTTTAATTACCGGAGCGGATACTAATCAACCTTTATTAAATTTGTCCCACTAAATTAATACAATTTTTGGTTTCCTCTCATTTATGAGATATAAGCGTTTAAAAAAATGCGAAATATTTGCAGATTTTTAACTATTTGTAAACTCATTTAAAGTCATTTACCGCTCGATTTAGTACTTTTAGATAAAAATATATATGTACAATAATATTGAGATTGAAAACGAGTCCACAATTTTGGAATTTTTAAACACGTCTTTGACGATTATATTAATGATAATATTTCACTTTGATGATAATATTTCACTGTTGACTTTGATTGCGAAAACAATTTTATTTTCTATCGGTGGCCAAACCTAGTAATTGACCGATTTTGCATCCCCCTTCGACCCCTTTTATTCTTTTCAACTTGAGTCACTACCTGAACCCTAACTAGCATATTCAATCTTAAATTTGTACATATAGAGAATTGCTCATCTTATCGAAAAAATTTGGAATACATTTCAAAATAGTCTAATTTCAGTCTAACTGCTGTTTTGATTGTTTAGGTAAAAGCATATAGAGAAAATGAAACACCATAAAACAGCTTATCTCGTAGCTTTATTCTTCAAAAACTTATTTTGCTAAATTTTTTTTCTCATACGTACACATTTATCAATAGTAGTGAACACTCGAATTTAAACTTAACATTACATATACCCAACCAATACCAAGTAAATAGGTATACATACATAGGTAAGGTATATAAAAATCTATTTTTCTTAAAAGCAAACTACGCCCATTTTCCACGAGGGTTGTCGATCATAACAAAACGATCGTTAACAATCCCCAATTCAACTTTTGAATAAAAGAACTCCCGTGAAAATATTTTTCATTTCAATTTTTACGGTCCAAATGCATTCGAGAACAAGTTGAAGGTTAAGCTATAAAGGGAGTACGCTCGCCAGTCCCTGATTCGTAAACTGCCACGGTTTATGGGGGAAGTTCAGTTGCCATAAAACAAATCCACTTAATTCCCAATACAGGGAGCGAAGGGCCGCGAACGTGAAATATTATTTTATAATGTCGCCCTTAATAAAGTGACAAGTGGGTCGATCCGCCCAATAAATGCGCGCGGATTTATCGCCCGGCACGTCATTATCGAATGGCAACACTTTAACGCGAGCCATAAAGAAAAATAATAGCGCAGTTTAGCGAGTACCTTACAAATGCGTTTAAGGGACCACTCTAGCTGGAGGGGAACGGTCGAAACCCTTGACTTTTAAACGCCTTGAGAATCGATATTCTATACAAACATATATAAAACTTAATAAACCTAGAAAAAAAACCTTTTTAAAGGATCGTGAAAATTCTGTCTTGAAGAAGCAATCCTGTCAGCTTGACATTAACTACATATGTATATATGTATGTACACCGAACATTCATAAAATTATACCACGTACATAGTACATAGTACGTGCTATAATTTAAACTATTAACACACCTTTAAAATATTTGAAAAATCAATTTTTACTATATTTTTTTAATAGTTTATGTTCATATCGTAAAATAAGTATTTCACTACGTAAAACATTTTTGGATATGTTCTATTTAGACATTCCGTTTTGCATCTGTACAATGCTAGTAAATAATGAAGAAATAAATAAACTATGAAGATTACGGATCGTTCCAAGCCTATCCCAATAAACAGCAATAGGGACATAATAAAATTGTAATATTTATAGTTCTGAATGTCGTTGTCTCGTGCGTAAACTAAACACACACCTTGTGCCGATGTGATATAAGCGTGTTATCTCATTTTGGTGTACCTATGTACGTTACGAGAACGCCCCAGGCCTCGCCAATTCACCGGGCCGCTCTTTGTTTTCCAACAAGCCCTTGGAGAAATCAGTGTATGCCGTATGCGAGCTGGGAAGAATGAAGTTGCTCCTGGTTCGGGTCCCCAGCGATAATTTAGCGACGCACTGCACAGCCACCCACCCCTCCCATACAGTGGCGTGCTTTATGCCCCACATCCGGTAAACTTTATTCTCACCTTCTGCTTAATATCGAGACGAGACGAAAGCAAGGAGAAGAGGGAAAAGGGAGGGTGGAAAAAATTGTTCGCAAATTTTCGAAATGTTTACTGCTGCCCGCGGACTTTTGCCCGGAAAACTTCGGATTGGCGTTATGATAAAGTCGACGCGCGTATTTCACAGACGACTTGTTCGCTCTCGTGAAAAATCGCATTTTCCACCTGCCGTATGTATTTTTACATTATTGTTTTCAAATAAAATAAATTAAAATCATTCGGTTGACTTATTTCTGCCGCAACGTGTATTTTTTTTTACAAATTATTGACCTGAAAACATGTTTCAAATTATCGATATATTTTGTTATTTTGCTTATTTGAAAACATATGTATAATATAACATGTATCATAAATATGTGTATTATTACTGTATCTATGTACGTAGTAACAATAGATGAAGTTTTGTGATCATGCGAAAATTCGAACTCGAGATTTCGACTGATTCGAACTCAAAATCGATTACTGATCACGTTTTCATGATCTAGAAAAAATTTGTGTGAGTGTGTCTGTGTATTTTGGGGATTTTTTGAACACCGTTATTCCTATCGAACCGAAACTTAGTATAGTTTACTGAAATTCTTATCGACACGACGTAAATTTTTTTCAAATTATTAAGTTGACCGAAAATGGTACCTCCCCTTATAGGTGTCCTCTTTTTTTTATTTTAAGTTTTTGAATTCGATTATCTCCCAAACCGCTAAATTAATCGGATTAAATCTTTTTTACATGTAATAGAAATAATTATTTTTAAAACCTTACATTTTTTAAATATTTTTATCTCAACCGAAAGTAGTACTTTTACTCTAGAGAATCGAGGTTTTTTATGTTTTTCTCAGAAACCTTTTGGTTTATTGAACTGAAATTTCATATCTAGAAGTTTAAGCGTAATACCAAGTTATGTATAAAATTTAGTAAGCATCCCTCAACCGGAAGTGGCTGTTTACTCTTGTTCGATTTTTTTTCCACTATTTTTTTCGACCCCTTATACACGTGTGATCCTCACGAAAAAAATCAAGTATAATCCTTATATCAATGTGAAACCGGAAGTGGGATTTTCTCCTCTTAGAAAGGTCAAAAATGTTGTCGCCTGTATCCTGTCCACGCCCCTGGACGTATTAAGCTGAAAATTTATATTTGTATTCTTTATGTACTTAACTTAGAGCTGCTAACGTTTTGGTCAGAATTCGTTAACCGGAAGTAGTATTTTTTTTTAATATTTCAATATTTCATTATTTTATTTTGACCTTTTAAATTATTTTAAGCTTCTTGATATTTATTGTGTTTAATAAAGATAGTTATTTTTTTTATAAGTGGCATAAGTCCACTTTTGTTAATTTCGAGAAGTATTAAATATAATATTTTGCGTTTAGCTAAATTTAAAAATACCAGTGGCCTGTAATACGTTTATTCTGCTTTTTCGGGATTCTGAACATATCGAATTAAAATAAGTGATAACAATTTGTGAGTTAAGTCAAATTGAAATATTGTATTTGGAATTGAAAATTAAACTTCCGCTGCTTTCAAATATAACAGCTCATATTAGAATTGCGTCGAAAATAGTATTATAAATTTAAATCTCTCGTAATCTATATTGGTTTATTTGTAAATAACTGATTTTCCTGAATATTCCCAGAATAGATTTAGATCGCTGTTGAATTAAATAGCTCTGCTTAAAATCCAGATTTATAAATAGTGAAGTATTGATTTTTCGCGGACTTCCTAATAATAAGTTTACGAAGTTATTCGTGATATTTTTATCATCAATTAAAGCGTAATGTTGATGACCAAATTAAATTAAAACTTGAATCTGATAATCTTACTTAACTCGAAATAAATATTACCCGTTTATGTTTAGTAGCTTCTTTTTTTGGGGAGCAATTTTTTACTCTTCTCATTAAAAGTGACACCCTGGTTTTCATTAACGTTAAACGACTTTCATTAAGATTTATTATCATTTAAATCTATTGCATTAACGTGGAACTTTTAAACTTTTCTGATTTAAAAATTACACGTTCCGACGGAATAAAGTATTCTGACTGCAGAGCGCATTTGAAATAATAATGAGGAACATTCTGAAAAGTCATCTAATGGCATTGAAATTCAGCACTACTCGTATTTCTCTTTCGAAGTTGGTCTACGTGAAATAGCTACATATATTAAATATAAATATAGACGAGGTTTTGAGGTGCGGATTTTCAGTAATTTCGAGGTCTCTACACTACAGCGAGATTTTCCCACATAGTCGGATGCAAATGAAGCTATAACTACCCCTACACACGTCTAAGCCCCGCATTCCGACTGGCCGTTCCCATACATATTCCATGATGATTTTATCGTGGAGCACAAACAGACGTGATTGCGCAAAACGTGACACCGAAATGTGGAAAAAAGCGTTTTCATCAAACTTTGAACGTTGTATTATTTTAAAGCGCAACGGGAAGGTACGTATGCATGCCTATTCGTATACATATGTACATGTTTCTTAGTAAGGTAAAGTAAGGGATTAAGAATCAATTACCCCAAAACTAACTTTGCGCTAAGCTACCACACAATCGCTTCCGTAATCTTGATTGATGAAACTAAACTTGAGAAAATTTCATACCGCCGCCTTCGTCTAGGATGCTTAATTTCCATAATTTCAGGCAAAACTGTAAGCTTCTACTATTACCTGCCGCTATACTTGCAGAGGCTGTCGAGAAAGGTATTATACAAATAGAAATTAATATTGAAACGTATTACGTTACTATCGAAACCTTTTATGATATTTTGTACGTATGCCCTACATTTCAGCAAGTACAAACTAAGATAAATATTTTATAAAAAATTGAAATATATATATATTA
Source organism: Arctopsyche grandis (assembly GCF_051622035.1). NCBI lineage: Eukaryota > Metazoa > Arthropoda > Insecta > Trichoptera > Hydropsychidae > Arctopsyche > Arctopsyche grandis. The sequence continues at coordinate 17,714,836 of NC_135359.1, read as the reverse complement.
TTAATTTTTACTTTATAATTATGGCGCTATGCTTGAATTGAGCTGAGTCTACAAAAACGTTGAAGCGCAAATTTTAATTTTAAATAATGAAGACCTCGGAAAATTTCAAGAATATTTGAACCCTATTATCATAATTCTTCTTATTCTTTCATTCCCCTAGGTATTATATATAAATCTTTTATTGCCACCGGGTTTTTTTTAAAAGGAAACCATTTTCTTTTTATTGTTGGTATTTTTTTTAAATTTTTGCATGATTATTGTAAGGCAGCGGTAGTTTAGTTAAAATCTTATTTTCACAATTAAATTTCTGAGAAATTTTCTATTCTGTAATATATATTATATGTATAGTACATATATTATATATTTTTTTTTACTTTTCATTTTTTTGTAATTTTTTATATCTTAATTTTTTGCTTTTGCTTTTTGTTTTATATATTAATTTTTTATTTTTTGTTTTCTCCCTCTATTATTTTATTATGTAGGCCATTGTGGCGCATTAGGTTCTTCCCGTAATGTCACAATTGTCCAAAATGTTAAATAAATAAACAAATATTTTACAGAAACTCATCTCTATCTCGATTTCCATACTAAGATATCAAACTTATAAAGCTTGCAACCAAGTGAATTATGCTTTATTAAGATGAAATTGCAACCAACTTCAACGTACATACATACATACATATGTAAGTCTATTACTCCAGACACAAATCTTGATACAATGTTGGTGCAAAAATATGTGTACGTTTAAGTCCTATATTTCCAATAGCATATTGCATTTCCGCTTTTGTATATCTTCAATTTTGTTCATCGCGATGTCAGCTTCAACATTCAGAACAATAGAATCGCGAGAATCGACTTTTAAAGTACGATCTGAAAATTTTTCGTTGTTTCGGAACACTTTAAGCTGCGAAGTTACATACAAATATTTGGTCAGTATGGGTCAAGGCTAGTATGTGCGAAACAAGAATTCGTTCTATCGCATATTTGGTATTTTATCATTGTTAGCACGTATGTGTTATCGATTGCTTTTAACGTGGCATAATGCGACTATAAAAATCGCTTTTGGTGATGGACACAATTTGATTTTTTGAATTTATTTACACTCAGTAAGTGTTCATCCCATTTGTCATGTGAAATAAAGGGTTTCTTGATTGGAAAATAATTTGACGTGTACATATGTAACTCCCATGAGGAAATACCTTTGGAGTTGAACGTGAAATCAACATAACAAATTTCACTGTTGCACTGAACAGTCGGTGCAAAACTTCGTCGCACATTCGACACCACACTATCGGAACAAAGTCGAAGCTTTCTCACTGCATTGAAAAGTGGCTCACATTTCCTCGAAATTGATGCAATATACGTCCGGTTTCAGTAGACGAGTCTGTGTGAGGATTCCGTTCAAAAGTGCAGCGAGCTCCGTTGAACGGAAAACGTCATCGCTTTTCCATTTGACTTAAATGCGCTAAAGAGCAAATTGACACCTGACGACTTGAACGCTTTGTGTGAAATCGATGTGTCCATCAGTATGAATATGTTTCATTGGTATATGTATGTATATGAATAATAGATAAAATTTCAAAACAAATTTAATTATCTTGATGTGCAAAAATTAAAGAATACAGTAAGATTTGTTTGAAAAATAAGGATGAAAACACTGTGTCAGGATCTCCTAATTAAATGCTCCTAATTTCTTGTGGCATATGATACCTACACATGTACATGTACTTAATATATTTTTATGGCAGACTTAACCGTTAAAATTAGGCACCATTTAATACACAAATGAACATAGTCTATTATTAATAAGTACCCAAGATGAAATGGGGTTGTAGAAGTTTCGCACACGCAATTTGCCGTTTTGTAGCGCCACGTTGGCCGGTTAACCGCAATATAATATTATACACAATATCTGGGTGCGGTATTGGGGATTGAATTAATCAAATCGAAACATCTCCTTGTTTATATTATACATACATACATATATAATGAAAATATTGAATTGCCTTATGTCTATAAGAACGTTGATTATATATCAACTACGTGATATATTTATAATATGTATGTACATATATACACACAATGTAATATATTATATTGTATGTATATATAATATATATTTGTATATGTACATAAGTCGTGTTTTGTTTTATATACTGCGGCAAATATGAGAGGCTGAAACGTGGAACGCTCTACTGAGCTTTGGTCAGCCAAGTAAGTCTACGAGAGGCTTTGATGTTGAGCTTATTTAACACACTACGAGCTAATTCTGAAACAACGAGATCATATTACCGGAGGGCTAGTTGTTAATTGTTAAACTGCTTTTGCGGTCCACGGCGTTCTCTTATTTGCGCAAATAAACTTAGGTTCAAATTTTTTTTCAAGAGCTCTAATTATGAATATTTGGTACGTGTATACATATACATATTGATTGAGTTCAAAAATTTAAGGACGGCTGATTATTATTTAGACTGTATTATAGTATCTATTATATGTTTATTGGTGCATACATATGTTTGTAAGTTTGCATAAAGCTTAACTTAGCTTTAACAATAACAATTGAAATACTGAAAAGGAAGTGTAACAAAACAAAAAAGTGTCTCAATTGCATACAAAGCAACGCTGCATTTGCTATCAGGTTTTAAGTCTTTGTGTGCTTTTCTTGCGGTAAAGCGGGAATGATTAACTGACTACCAAGCTCATTTGAATGTGCCCGTACAATAAATTAATATTTCATTTGACGGGTTGTTCTTTAATAGGTATAAAATGCTATGTGTTGAATAGATCTATAGCACGTTAGATCCTTATGCATTTTATTCAGACATTCAACACTCGCAAGTTGCAATCGAACATCGTTTATACCTATATAATAAACATATATAGGTGATTAGGTATGTTACAGTCGAAATGAATTAACCAGTTGTAATATATTTTGAAAGTATATTTCATTTATTCAAGATTTAACCTATTGTTGCAAAATCTAGCATTCTGTTAAACTCTCCAATATGCACAGCCATGGGGCTATTTAACCATATATCTGATCATACGGATCATGACATATTTAATATGATTTATGGTCAATTTATTTGCTCTTTACAGCACATTATTTTTCCTTGAATGTTATTAGATAAACGTATTTTACCAATTATGTTTTTTGCTTCTTTTTACATTTCTTTATTACTATGTATTATGTTTATGTCATATTTATGTACATATGTATATGTTTAAATGACACATGTATTTACTTTTATCTATTGATGCTATTTTCTTTTGTTTTTATTCTTATGTAATATTATTTTTATATGTGTTAAAATGGGTTTTAGCTGTAAATAAATAAATGACACCAGTGGATTTACAATCTGATTACTCAGAATCGGGCAATATGAATTTTGTTCTTCGTTGTATTCCGTTTATTTCATCCACATAAGTGGATGAATATAATTCGCAGAATCCAGGCTTTCAAAACGATCTGATTTTGATGTATTTTTTCACAATATTGCTTTTCGAGAAAACCCCACTTTACTAGTAATTTGAGTCGGAAAGACATACATACATTTGTTTTTTGAATACTGTCTTTGGGCTATCGTAATACGAAACTCTTCCATAATTTGTAATAGTAACTAATATCATATTAACGCATTGTTGAATCCTAAAGCATTGTGCAACAAAATTCTCAACAATCTACTGTCAAAGCTTACAAAAATATAGAGTGGAAAAAGAAAAAGTTATAGGCGTTTAAATAATTAAAATTTGACAGCGAGATGGCAGGGCGAAAAGTAATGAAACTACCGATGTGAATGATGAATGTGACAGATAAACGTCACCGTGTAATACGATGGAGTATTTTCAAACGTGTCTAATACGATATTTTTTCACCATCGTAATGGCGGATGATACCTTAACTTATATTGATGACCAAAATGAGCAATGTGGCAAAGTATCAAAACGATCGGATAAGAGATAAGAGATATAAAAAATACGTCTTAATGTGAAATATAAAGGAGGTTTGTGATAAAATACTGGCGAGTACAGTAAGTCTGTATTTTCGCCTGTCTATATATCTGCTTTTTATTACATACCTCCTTTATTAATTTGTATTTCAAATATGAATTATCTAAAATTCCAGATAAAATATACTACAAATGGTAACACATACCTATACAACTTACCTAGCTTATATTATATTTAAGAATAAGCATTTTTCTTATAGTTTTTGTTGTACATATGCTAATCTCAGTGTTGAAAATGTACGTAAGTATTGCCGACAGTAAATTTTGTAAAAAAATTACTAATGGCCATTAATTCAAAGTTTATACTTATTGTAAGCTTTATAGCCAGTATATGATGTAATTCAATAAAAAAATAAGACATGCAAAATATGAATGCTATTTAATGTGATTATTTTTTTACAAAATACATACATTTCTTGAAAAAAAATTACAATGTACAATGTAGATGCAATCTCGAGAGATTTGAATATTTCCACAACATTGTGTCCTTAAATTCGCATTCGAAGGCTTTCGGTCGTCCGTGGTTCGGAGTGACGTTAAGACGTTAACGTTATGAAAAAAAAAAGTTTCTACCCTGAAAATGTATATTTTAGCTTGAAACGATTTTACTGGATATCTCCAGATCTGAAGATTGAACTTATGGCATGCTGACGTTTCGCGATTAAAACGCGTTCACGCACATTTCCTTTTTTATACACTTCCATTTGGCCCAAAGTTTTATGACACATTCGAAGATGATGCATTTCATCTATGAAGGATCATAGAAATATACGCGCTGTGAAATTTTACGACACACCCGATCCCCGAATAAACAATATCCTTTTCATTCTGAAAGGTCAGACTCTCATACTAAAATATTTTTGTGTATATTCACCCTTTGGCACATTCGTCTATGCCATTTTTATGTAAGTTCATTTCGCGCTTCATTCCTTCGACGTATAAGTATTATATTGTAAAACGACAATCTATATATTATACATTGTATATGTAATATATGTATGTATATACGTATGTATTCAACGTGCAAAAACAAATTAATTGCATTCACATAAGCTATAAATATGTCAAATAAAACAAAATGTTATACTTAAAAAATATTCATTTTATTCAATAAAAAATCTTCCAAATTACAATAATGCAATTTACCTTTTCCATTACACTTTTCTGCTCTGAATATACATTTCCTTCAATGCCCATCTGTTGTATATATATTTATTATTAAGATCGTGTTTTATGAATATTATATTTATTTATTTAGACTTTTTATTCATATATGTATGTATATTTAGTCTTACATTTATATAATTTGTGAATTACAGCGAATCGCTCGATTTACGAACAATGTTTATATATGATTTCTTTATATCGTTTCTTATTTAATAGTACTTTATTTACATGCTCGCTAAGTGCGAAAAATGCGAACTCAATCAATCTCATTATTTTTACACAGATTAAAAGTATAACAATTAACAAGATCGCCTTTGAAGATTTACGTCTTCTCATAGAACAACTTCACTATTTATTCGGCATCAAATAGACTTTATTGAATAGAACACCCGTCCTCACTCGTTGGTTACCGGCTCTGTATAAACAACCCTATGGCTATTCTGAAAAAATAAATGAGACATATATTATATAAATACAAAGCATATGAATGAATCTCTGATGGGGGAAAAATGGGATGAAAATATGTGTATACATATATATATTTACGGTCCCGGGGATGTTTGTTGTAGATTGGCCGACCCCTCTCGCAAAAAGGCTTAAAAGAGGGGTTTAATCCTTAAATAAGCCCTTTTCATTCTTTTATCCTCGTACGGGGATTAAATTGATCAGTGATCAAACGAAGTATTCTTAAGAGGCTCTAGCCGGTCCAATCCATGACCCCATAATGAGTTCATATACTTTTCAGATGTATCTTTTCAATTCATTTTTATACACCTAATCTTTTTAATGAAATTTAATGATCCACTTTCATCTCTTGATACAGAATCGTGTTCAAAAGAATTCACATTGATTGTAAAAAGCTAATTTGTGAATGACTTGGATATATATAATATGTAAGTAAAAACCAACTTGATTTATGAAAACTTACCCTAACACTATTTCCTGTACAGATATGTTACTTCCCCCTTTGGCCCCGATAGACTTTCCTGTGTTCGGCAAAACAGCGACCCCTGCAGACAAACAAGAATCGTTAAAATTCAGCCAACAACCTCATAGTACTGTGTCGCATTTTCCACGAGCACCAGTTCTTCCACTTCTTTCATTTTTACACGCCATAAGCGCAAGCTATAAATCCAATGCCCCTTTTTGTTTTTTTTTCTTAGTGTCATTGTCGTAGAAGTGGATGCGGTTCGTCCGGTAGAAAAAAAGGTACTAAAAATAATCACTTAGTGCCGTGGATGTCTAATGGTAGTAATAAAACCACCTCAAAATAAGAAAAGTCACTTGGTCCTCCAGGCTTAAGTAACGACTGTTTACTGGAAGTGACCAGGACGAGACATCTCTTATTATTTTTTGTGACTAGCTGAAAGGATCCTTACTGGCGCATTTCACCTCAACTGAATTATCTTAAGTAAAGCCTCATAAAATTTGGCTAATTAAAAATGATGAAAACAAAACAAAAGGCATGGATAAGAGTGAGTTAGCTAATCGAGTTAGCTATTGAAAAGAGTAGCTTACCAAATTTCAATGAAATTCAGTGTTAGTGTCGAGAATATTCAAGAGATTTACAATGGCGGTAATTATTATGAAATGAAAGTTAAATTTAGAGCTTTATGTTAAATTTACCATAATGAGATCGGATTATTCGTTTATAATGAACAGAAAAAACGGACTTTATTATGTTATAATTGATTAAAAAATTTTGACTTTCAAATTTCATTCAAAATTGAAATATCCAATACAATTCTTCCGAATTATAATTTTAAAGATTAAACCTCTACGATACATGATACCATTCAAGAGACACAAAAAAATACTTTGAAAACACATTTATATTATATTAAAAATATAAATGTATATATATATATATATATATATATATATATATATATATATATATATATATACATATATGGATTTAAAAATATAATAATCAGTAATTTAACAGTTTTTAACATAATATAATGTTAATATATGTATATATATATATATATATATATATATATATATATATATATATATATATATATATATATATATATATATATATGTATATATATATATATATATATATATATATATATATATATATATATATATATATATATATATATGTATATATATATATATATATATATATATATATATATATATATATATATATATATATATATATATATATATATATAAATATATATATATATATATATATATATATATATATATATATATATATATATATATATATATATATATATATATATATATATATCCGAGTTCGGTCTTTCGTGTCATGCGGGGAAGACGTGCTTCTGCGTTCTTCCCGCTATTACTCGCTTAAACCCGGCTATTGCACGAAATTTAATCTAAAAACTTAACCATCTAATCACTTATTCTACTAATTGCATCCTAGTATAATTTAAGTGTAAAAATAAACAGCAAATCGGTCGTAAAAAGCGGTTTTATATCAGTTATTTCGAAAAATTTTGTGCTAATTTTTGTGTCAAATCTGAGCAAAAAAAATATACGAACGAGATACATCTCCTTACCTGAATACAAAAAAAGGGTCCTTCAGTCGGTCCCACAGAAGCAATAAATCTTCCACATAATTGCTTCCAGCCAAAAATCTTTAACGAACTTTACTTAATAGAATAATAGCAAACAGAAACGGTGTTTCCCAACTGTCTATCAGTTCTTTTTTATATTTAAATTATATTAAAGTAATTCGTGTAATTTTATATTCTTTACTAAAGTTATTATTAAAATATTAAATTGCAAACCGCACTCACATATATAAATCCGTTGTCTCCAAAGAGGCGTCTCACGATAAAGATCTATAAAAAAGTAGTATAACAATTGCTAATCTATTATTATCATAACTAACTACTTTCACTTACAAAGTAACCCTGTTAAATGGCATGTAATAATTCATAAGTGATCCAAGTGATACCTAGGATGACTATCTGTCAAAGCTGACCACAAAGAAGAGTCTATGGCGGTAAGAACTCACTCCTTGAATGGAAATCTCTCTCAGGTACCGCCTTTTTCTCAACACATCTTGGATAAATGCGAGAAAAATAATATCCAAACCTCCAACAAGGTCAGAGTGACGATGGATGATAACTTAGCTAATAGAAACCTGTATTTAGCCACGTACAATGTAAGAACGTTATCGAGTGAAGGAAGTGTGCTTGCATTAGAGAATGAATTAGAAAATATCAAATGGGATATAGTAGGACTTAGTGAAGTAAGACGAAAACAGCAAAACCAAATAATCCTAAAAAGTGGTAACTGTCTCTACTGGAGAGGGCTACCAAATGGTAGAATAGGAGGAGTAGGGTTTCTTATCAATAAGAGAATAGAAAGAAATATTATAGAAATAAGCGACATATCGGAACGTATATGCTATATAGTATTAAGAATCTCGAGCAGGTACACTTGTCAAATCTTCCAAGTGTACGCCCCCACATCTAGCCACCCAGACGAGGAAATAGAAGACTTCTACGAAAAAATACAGGACGCATACGATAATAGCCGTCACCACTTTAAAATAATCATGGGCGACTTTAACGCAAAAATAGGACAAAAGGCAAATACAGAAAGAGCAGTAGGCAATTTTGGTACCGGCCAAAGAAATGACAGAGGCGATCGCCTCATAGAATTCGCAGAACACAACAGGCTCTTTATCACTAATTCATTTTTCAGGAAAAACACCAGCAATAAGTGGACTTGGGAGAGTCCTAAAGGAGACAGAAACGAGATCGATTTCATCCTAACAAATGCCCTGCACTCCGTTAAAGACGTTAGTGTTTTAAGTAAAGTAGATATAGGTAGCGATCACAGATTAGTCCGTGCCAAGATGGCCATTAATATAAATTGCGAACGAAGGAAATTAATAAAAGGATGCAGTAACTCTCCAGATTTCGCTCAACTAAGGTCTAGGAAAAAGGAATTCGAACTCGAACTTGGAAATCGATACGGGAAATTAAACCCAGAAGCAGACATCGAGGAATTGAACACTGTAATTAGTTCGGTTCTAACCTCAACAGGTAAGAAATTAGGTGGATTCAGGAAACAGATTAAATTAAGCAAAATTTCAGCGGAAACAAAAAACCTAATTAAGCATAAAAGGAATTTAGATAGGGATAATAATAAGCAAGAATACAATCTAGTAAATAAGGAAATTAAAAAGAGAATAGTCAGGGATGTCAGGGATTTTAACAGCAAGCTAATAGAAAATACCATTAAGAATAACCGTAGCCTGAAAAAGTGCAAACAGGATCTTTTCTTAGGCAAAAACCAAATGATCGCAATCAGATCAGAGAGCGGAGTAATAATTCGGAATAGAGAAGAAATCATAGACAGAGTTTACACGTTCTATGCAAAACTATACGAGAACGACAACGGCCAATTCCCCGCTCTGGAATCGACACACGGCCAAAGGGTTCCTGCAGTATTGCCTAGCGAAGTAGAGGCCGCGCTAAAAACTGCAAAGAACGGTAAAACCCCAGGGGAAGATAATATTCCCATTGACTTACTAAAATGTGGCGGCCCCCCCCTAATTAATATCTTAGCTAGGCTTTTCAGCAAATGCATCCAGAACCAAGCTATACCAGAAGGATGGAATAACGCAACTATCATTTTAATACACAAAAAAGGCGACAAAAGCGATATCAAGAACTACCGACCCATTAGTCTACTTTCAGCGGTCTACAAGCTCTTCACGAAGGTTATTACAGAAAGGCTGAAAAATATCCTCGACGAGAACCAACCTATAGAGCAGGCAGGGTTTAGGGCAAATTTCAGCACAATGGACCACCTCCAAGTAGTTGGCGAACTAATCGAGCGCGCCAACGAATATCAACGGCCATTGTGCCTAGGTTTCGTCGATTATGAGAAAGCCTTCGATACAGTTAGTCATAATGCAGTACTTAACGCTCTAAAAACACAGGGAGTGCCGGAACCCTATGTGGGACTGTTAGCTGCAATATATAAGAATGCCACAGCTTCGGTTAAAATTTTTTCAGGTACAGATAGATTTAGCATAGGAAAAGGAGTAACACAAGGAGATACAATCTCGCCCAAGTTATTCAATGCGGTGCTTGAGGTAGTTTTCAGGAAATTGGATTGGGATACAGCCGGAGTAAGCATCAATGGTCGCTTTTTGAGTCACCTTCGGTTCGCAGACGATATAGTTTTAGTAGCTCGTGATTCAGCTGACCTACTTATCAGACTAACACAGCTGGACAGGGAAAGTAGAAAAGTAGGATTAAAAATTAACGTAGATAAGACTAAACTAATGTTCAATAGTTATTGCATGCCTGATAGCATCCCCTTAGATGATAAACCAGTAGAAGTAGTAAATAATTATTTATATTTAGGTCAAATAATTGACATGTCTGGTAGTAAAAATGAAGAGATAAAGAGACGTATGAAATTAGGGTGGAGTGCATTTGGACGGATGAATGCTGTTTTTAAATCAAAAATGCCACTCTGCCTGAAGAAAAGGATCTTTGATCAATGCGTTTTGCCAGTGATGACGTATTGATGTGAAACTTGGACACTGAACGCCAAGATGCAAAATAAAATCCAATGCACTCAAAGAAGTATGGAACGCTGTATGCTTGGCATAACGAGGAAAGACAGGAAGCGGAACACGTGGGTGAGAAATATGACAAGGGTAGTGGACATAGTGGATAGAGTGAAGAGATTGAAATGGCAATGGGCGGGTCACGTAGCTAGGAGGATGGACGAAAGGTGGACAAAAGAAGTGCTTGAATGGTACCCGAGAGAAGGCAAAAGAGTAAAAGGAAGACCGCAAGGAAGATGGGTGAACGAAATTAGGAAAATGTGCGGAATGAGATGGATGAGTGTTGCGCAAAACAGAGACGAGTGGAAGCGTGTTGGAGAGGCCTTCATCCAGCAGTGGATGGCGAATGGCTGTAAATGATGATGATGATGATGATATATATATATATATATATATATTTATTTTTTTTATAAGATATATCAATTAGAAATCGATGTATTAAATATTCCCACCTCAAAAGTGAAAAATTCTTCAAAGAAAAGTATTAGATAACTTTTGCGATTCAAATAGCTTCAATCGGTCACAGAAAATATATAATTTAAAACTTCACTGCGTACTGATATATGTATGTATACCTTCAAAATAAAAATATAAAAATGCTTTCCGGAATTGCACCGTGGCCTTTGGTTCGAAAGCTCATTGAGTCACCATCTACAACTGCGTCCAAAGTGGATGTCAAACTCACTTCTGCTCCAACTGCATTAAGCTGATTTCAATAAATTTGCATATTTTTATCCCCGTTTTGTGAAACTCGACGAGCCGAGAAAGCTCCAACTTCCAGAGATATAAAATATGGACTTAATCGCTGCGCGAATGAAAATGCATTCGGATTTTTCAATTGTAATCGGAAAAGCTCAGATTTTCGAATTGGTTCGCTGGCTTTAATTTTTTCCAGCATTCGGTACTATTCGCATTGAATATTAATTTTCCACACATTGAAATTCATGCAGATATGAATTTTGTGTTTCAAAATTCTCGCACACTGAAATATCGTAAAGTTCATAAAATTTTGTATTGAAATAAAAAAATTCTAAAATCTATATAAACCTCCCTGAAAAGTAAATGAACACATTCCCATTCCTATGAAACTCAAAAGGATATAAAAACATGAAAAGGCATATGTCGTAATAGGGTCATTGTATTGAAAACGAGCTTTGTTTTTTTTGGATAACGACTTTTTCGTTTCCTTTGGTAAGGCTATAAAGATAAAAGAAAATAAACTAACACACCTAACTAAATATTTAATAGACAAACTATAATACCTTTCGTTCGCTTTACTTTGATAAAAAAATATTATGAAAGAGTTTCATTCAGTTTTCATGTTTAATTCCAAATTAACCTCATTGTATAATATGATATATATTCATGTAACGATATACATATATGGTTAAATTTTCCTCAACTTTTAATGGACTAATTTTTACATTTACTAACTATAATATTAATAGAAATGGTAAACCAAAGTGCTAAGCTGTACTTATAGCTTGCCAAGTTAAAACTTGAGAGTGCGCTCGTTTAAGAAGCGAAACGTTCATCTGAAGTATACAGTTCGTGTCCCTCCGGTAGTACAAATAAGAAAACCATAAGCTGAATGCGTTTGAAATATGCATTCGAAACACATAATGCAGACGATGCACTAAGCAAAAACATCAATTAATTATTTTAATGTAACCAACCCCTTTCAAATTTTATAATGACATTAAAAAATTTTAGCGAGGGTTTTCTATAGAGAATTTTTCTTTTTTAATGTTCTTATCGGATGTAGTCTACCTATATATATACATATATGTGTGTACTTATAGAGCAGATAAAATTATTTATATATCGACAAAATTAAATATTAGGTTAAAAAACGCAATTTCAGATCCGCATTCACATTAAATGTATTAAATTAATATCATTGAGCGACAAAGAAATATAAACTAATTAAAGGTATTTCTCGATAAAACACAATGGAAGATTTATTTGTGCATTATCCATACATTTGTACATGCAATAGTATTTATTCCTCAAAAGAAAAAATATCGCAAGCATCCTGTAGACGGAAAGAACTACTGGATTTAACAAAAATAATTGAAAACAGATATAAAGGATACTCGAAAATAATCCTTTCATTTTAAAGATAAATATGTAATATAAAGGGAAATACTTTGTAAACAAAAATGAAAATGTTATGGTAACGAAAAAATTTCCCTGCTGAATTTTTAAATCGGAAAAAAAATCGCAAAATTTGAAGAACTCTCAATATTTTTACTGTATCTATGAAGTGACAAAGTTTTGTGATCATATAAATATTCGACCTCAAGATCTCGTCTGATTTAAAATCGGAATCAATCACTGATCTCGTATTCATTGTTGAGAAAAAATAGGTTTATGTATGTGTTTCTGTATTTTGGAGATAATTTGAAGGGGACTTATTCTACCACACTGAAACTTAGTATAACTGAAATTTTTATCGTTACGACGTATAATTTTATTGATTCAGTTATTTCTGAAGCCTTTAAAAAATAATAATAAATTTTATTTATTTTATGGTGAAATCTAGATTTAATTAAAAAATCAGTTTAAAGCGTTTTTAAGGTGCATTTTTTTTGTCATGCTAATTTTAAATGCTAAAAATGTATTTCATTTTCGAATTTGCAACTAATTAGTACATTTGTTTAAATTTGGGTGATGCACCCGTGTTTTAAATATCATTTATTAAATTTTTGCTTGAAAAGTATACCTGTTTTCATTTCTCTTCTACCTAAGTTGCTTGGTTACCTAGAAGGCTAGAAACTAATATGTTGAATATTTCAGTCGCGTAAAAATGTCCGTGCTTCGAAAAATTTATATATACATATGAACAGTGTGCTTAATTGACGGTAATAAAAATCGAACATATTCAATTGTGATGTGTTTAAATTCTTCTTCGAAAATTGTGACGAGGATTTAATTGGAAAAACGATAAAGCATTGTCATTCGTTTCTTTCGTATGAAAATTAATTGAAACATTTTCGATTTTAAACAATTTAAGAGTATCGTATTAAAAACAACTGATATCGTATTAAAAACAACTGTGAAAGGTTTATTCAATAAATTAAATAAAATCTGTAGTTTTACGCAAACGCTAATTCGCATCAATAATTTCAACTTTATTGTAAGAAGGGCTGTAGATTGCAGTTGGGCTGTCATCGATGGTATATTTGCAGGACTGGACGATGACTATTACGATGTAATTTCAGGAAAGTCAAGCTTCCTGTTTCAATTGAGTGAAGCAGCAGCAATATTGAAGCAGCTCTTTAGTTTTGCTCGATGAATTAGGAAGAGGAACATCTACATATGATGGAGCTGCTAAAGTGGCTTCCGCATTGACAACGTGGAGTGGCAGGAGTTGTCGCACAGTGTTTTCAACTCATGTTTTGTGTATCGTCATTGTGTAATGATGGTATTTCGTACTTATGTACAAACGAATTTTTAAAATCGTTATTTTTATTTTTTTATAGAATTATTATACTAACAATTGAGAAATAGCAAGCTGAGGGGAGAGTGAGGGGGCCTTGGATAAATTTTGCATGAGGGCCCAAAATTTCTAGCTACGCCACTGGTTGGGGTTAATATATAATGGATAAATAAATATGCTGAACCTTTGGTGTCAGTGTTTTGAAAAATATTGTAATACTACAGCAGCGGCGATTTATCATACGGGCCTCTGAATTTTGGGGCCTTTGATACCAAAATTTACAATTTACAAATTATTACCATTGTCCACAATACGTTCGTTAGCCAAGAATAAATGAAATTTATACCTATTTTATTCCAAAAACGGTACATATGTATACTAAATATATAAAAAAATATTGTTTTGTAAAATCCTAATTAAAAACCATATACTGAAAAGCATGATAAAAACTTAGATAGAATTTTTTACTGAAGTGGGGGTCTCAAATTTTAATTGGCCTGAGGCCCCCCATTTACTTGATCCGCCACTGTACTATATAGCCAGCAGCATTGCTCAGTGTTTGCATTTATGTTTAGCACCAAGAGATTATTGGACTCGATCCCGGGTCAATCTTTAATACTACTGTTTATACTTAGATATTTGTGACTCCAAGTCGATCGTTTCTTATCAGAGTTTGCCAATTTTATCTGATCATTGTTGAAACGGTTCTTCAAAATTATCAAAAAAAAATCATCCTACCTGCTGTCACAAATATTCCGTATTTAATTTATGTATGATTTGTAAAAATTCATGTATCAGTCTAAATCCATAGATATCGCAATGGATTGATTAATTGATTGTTAATTTCGAATTCTTCTCACAGTACAGTGATTAATGTAATAAAAATGCTGCATTGTTTGTAATTAATTGTCTAGGAAGGCGCATTGGGGTCTTCCTGTCAAGCCTGCCTGGTATATGTATATCTATGTAAAATAAAAATAAAACAAAGTATATACATATGCTTCTGTTTTAAAGAAATAAATAAATTGAAGTATTTTTTTTCTTTTTTTATATTTCACTAGCAGCTTTGAAATTTCCTATTAAAATAATGCCAATTAACCCCTATTTTTTTAGTAATTATTTTTTTCGTTTTACTCGTTATTGGTTAAAGAACAAACATCAAACTACAGGTATGTACAATTTTGAAGCCGAAACAAAATCTCGTTTATTGGTTGTGTTTTATTTTTTTTGTTTATTTATAGTGTTATATTTAAAGAGATGATATTGAGAGCTGCGCTTTTTCACGCAAAGCGCCCCATATCAAATATACACAAATGCATATTAAAAACATGGTTATTAAAGTTCTCCGTTTCGAATGAATTCACATATGCAAATAAACTACTTTCAAGCCGAGGCCATACTTTTATATTTAAAACTTCATCAGAGAGGTTTTCCATAATTTAATCACCTATGAGATTTCCGTGCAATACGTGAACAGCCACCGATGCGTTTGCCGAGTATGTGAGAGCAGGGGCGGGCAAGGTGGGGTCCGCTGCCCCAGGCGGCACGTCCGGGGCGGCTGCACTTTGCAATGCCGCTGCACTTCCAGAACCGCACGTGTAAGTTCCAGCGTGTGAGCGCGTCACGTGCTCCACCACCAAAGTGCAAGTCGCACTATCTGGACCGGTCACGTTACAGCTGCCAAACAAACAAAACACAACGTTTCCTTAAATAAATTACGCCGGGCATACACAGATTACATGCATAACATAAAAAGCGCCCGAGAGCGATTGTTGGCTTGAAGTTTTTTCAAAAATATGTTTGTGTGTACATAGACATACACAATTTGCACGAGCTAGAGCCCAAATGGCTCGTGAGCCATTGTTATGTTCGGCGAGCCATTGTTCCGTGCAAATATCACGAATTTTTCAACGACCTCTCGCGGCACATAGCACGGTCGCAATTTCTCCATTTTATTTTTAGTTTTTTCATGAATTCTACCATAAAAACATATCAAACGGTCATAAAAACCTCCTCATCCATAATAAAGTGAAACGGACGGTCGACCGTTGCGAACGGACGCCTTGTCGGTGACCTTTTTAATAGTGGTCATTTCGATAAACTGTTTAAGGGTCGATCCCCAGCTCAATAATACTATTATATCAGTAGTTTTCAATATACCGTTTAGGCCCCTTACAGTCAGGCATACATATTCCGAATTTGTAAAAAAAATCGGCATTGAAATAAAAGTATTATCAAATAATAATAATAAAAATGACTCTGCAGAACTAAAGTACATATATACGCGTGTATAAAATAATGTAAAATTTAAAAAAATGTAAATTTCAGCAGAGATCTACTTGAGAAATATAACGGTCATAAGTTTAGATTATATGAAGTAAAACGTTTAAAATAATGAACGGGCGCAGGCCGCAATACACATTAAATTAAGAGGTTGAAATAAAGTGTTCCTTATCTGGGAAACGAGTATAATTTTACAGCTTTTAGCTTTGGACATAAATTATGCGAATATACAGTAAATTCACCAGCAAACACGTTAAACATTATAGAGTGTCTTTTTAATACACATATGTACACAATTTTAAATTGATTAAGCAAGATCTCTAACTTGAAAAATGCAATTATCTTCATTGAATTATAATCATTGAGATATGTAGCAATCGACACTATTTTATTATAACATTAATAAAACAATATCAATTTACTCGGAAAAACGGTGAAAATTTCACGATGAAATGTGAAACCTATGAATTAACTAATTTCGATTAATATATCTAAGATATTATAAACAATAGGAAACTATGAAACAATTAGGAAACTATGTCTATAACAGCACACATTTTTTACGCTAAGTTGGGCCTGCAATGCCCCAATGATCCAAAATTAAACTTAAATAAAATAAATATCTGAAATATCAAGTATAAAGTTGCTGTTTATAGTTATAGTGTATATCAACCTGATGCCATCGGTGAGCGGTGTAGTCCCCTGCCACCATGAGAGCATCGAGGGTGGTTCCAAGAGTTGCATTGCACTACAGGTCAACTGCAGGAAGCTGCCCGCTTTGTAGTACCTCTCAACTACCGAGCGACCGCTCTCGTCGAATATACTCACTTCCGGACCTACAACAAGAACAAAGAATGTGGTTGCCATTAACCGCTAATTTAATTTCTTTACTAGTCAAAGAGTTAACTGTAGGGCTTCCGGTGGAACACTATTGAAAATTCTTTTCCGCTTTCCTTTGATTCTACGGTACCCAACATAATTACTCATACCTACCTGCCCTCCTTAAACGCGACTTATCAATTTAATTAAGTTTCGAAAGATTAATTTATAAAATTAATATAAAATTCAAATTTCACTGTACTTCTAAATATACGATTTCAATTATTAAATCATTGGTGTTTCTTCCATAGTGTATAAAATTTACTTGTCGATGTTATTTAGGTTGCAATATAATCTATTTACTTGTTAAATTTTAAAGTATTATATAATAGTCACAAATTAGAGCACTGGTAGATCTTTTTCATGCCAGTAGAGAGGTCGTGGGTTCAAGTCCCGGCCAAATACGCTGCTGAAGAGATATTGTGATTATCAAAACACAGATCGACCTTCTCTCCTGTTAGAATTTTCCATTTTTTTTAGCTGGACTGTTATATTTGAAAACTTTTTAGTACAACATATGTACAAAAATAATCTAACCACATGTGTCGCCTGTAATCATATGATGGCACATATGTTGTAAGTATATACATTCCTGTGTAGGTAATTATTTCAATCGAACATTTACACTCGCTTTTTACAGATCGCTCCAAAGCGACGAGTGAACATACTAATACAGATACAATACGATCAATACTTATACGAATACGAATTCACACAAACGTCATCCACAGTGACATTTGTGGAGAAATTTTTGCAGCATTTTTATGATAGAAATCGGTGAATCCCAAGACGCTGTATAACTTGAGATTTGCAAGAGAGATTAGAATGGAGATGCCAATTCACAGGAACCGTTTCAATTGAAATCAGAAAAATTGGCAAACTCTCGACCTGGAGTCACAAACCAAGGTTTTGCCAGCAGCTACTATTGGGAATCGAACCGTGACCACTCTGCTCGAAAGCATAATATGCCAACCACTAATCCACGCTACTAGTTATGATGGTTAAAATGAAATAAAAGAAATAATATTTAACGTACTTTTGCTTTAAAGCTACAATATTCATAGCATAATAAAAAAAATACATAATATACAATACAATGTTTTCTGTATGTGTACAAACAAATGAACATTAAAAGAAAAAGAAAACTGTAATATAAGAAAGGTTAAATGAAATTTTCTTAATATGAAAAAAAAATAATTTGAAGGGAAATTAATTCAACACCTAATATATATAATGTACCTAATATATGTATTTAGAAATTTATTTTTTGCAAAAACTCGATAGAGCTTATGAAAAAGTTATATAATTGAAAATATTTGGCTTGTTACTATATTTACCGAAATCGGTTCTAATTGAAACTTTGCAATACCCATAAAAGTTGGTATAGATTTTCTTAAACATCTCCCGCACTACGTCAAAGTTTACTAACTGCCATTAGGGTATTATAAAATTCAATAAACCTAATGCACTGTAACAGCAAACCACCTCAAAGTCTACGCAAATATCGAAATTGAGCTTTAGAACGTTGACATAAAAATTGCGGTGCGAAAAATATTTTACATTAATTTTTAATAAGTCAAGCTAATCAATATGAAATGTATTCAAACCGCACTAATTCTTGATAGCTGTATCGTATCATAGTACGATTACAGTCATGTATCGTTGCAAACAGTCAGATTAGGCATGCGAGTACAGTTAAGCCTGAAAGTCGTGTACCGCCTAATTATGTGTATTCGGAGTGAATACATCAGAGCTGGCCGCCAAATTACACAGCATTCAATTGACGCTATTCACTTCAAATTAAATGGAGAAATCAGTCGACATCCGAACTGATTTCTCGGTCGTTATTTGGGCGCGAGAATAAAATTCGGCAATAAATTCGGTATAAGAAATATTTATGAGGGTGCCGAATCACAATTTAGAACGTATAAAGCACCTGAGCAATAACGAGAAAATTTCGGCTAGGTAGCACTGGAGCGCTATTACGGGCCTAATATACACTAGAATGTGGAGTTAGTCAATAGAAGTGTGGCTGTTGCTACTCCATATCAGCATCCAATAACTATTCACAACGTTAACGCTAAGGTTAAAGGTTTAATCCGGCGATAGAAAAGGGACTACGACCGTACACTTTGTTTTATATGGGAGAAAAAGCACACTCGGTATATCTTCATTAATGTGCCCGCCCTGGCTGCAAAACTTTTCAAACAATGATTGTTTTTAAATACCGGTTTTGAAAAATATACCAAATAAATTCTCCCTGCTTTTCGATCCAATTTCTCCGTTTTCAATTTCAATGATGGTGGGACGTGCAGCCGAACCAGAAACGGCACATGTTGTAAGAGCATATATTATCCGGTGTAGAACAAGTGTGAGTAGCAGGAAAACTGTGTATTTTCCTTCTTAGCAGGCCGTATGAGTTGGCTTCTATGATATCGCAGAGGAAACATTCTGCTTCTACAGCTGTTTGCGCACGACCCACCCACCCAACTGGAACGAACTTGCACGTTTCCTATGTATCCATAAGATATCCTAGAATTTTATTTTCTTTCGAAGAAAACTACAATATTATAAACCAGTGCGAAGAGACACATTTGACTATACGTTTACTAACACGTGTTTTTAAAATGCACACATTTACAGAAACGTATACTTGAATCTTCATTTCGAGAAATACATATCTCGCAAAAAATTAAATGCTAGTGTTGTATCCGATGAAATATCATCGCATAGGTGTTGGCATATTAAGTTATTAAATAAAATAAAAAAATAAATGAATGTGTCAGTCCTGTGTTCGATCCGCGCGCGTTTGGATTTTTTCCACCTTTTAAATATATTTAATCTAATATTAATATTTAATTGTTTAATATGAAAAAAATGGTAAAAACTACCTACCTACATATCTATATATAAAACGCCAATAGAACAATTAATTAATAAAATTAATTTTCAATAGATGGCAGTAGATGTTCCGAGAATTAGAGCCATGTATTTGCCTAGAGGAAAAATTGTTGGCAAACAGTATATAAAGAAGGGAAAATAGAAGGCAAACGGTGGCTTGGGAGAAAGAAGCTCTCTTGGCTCCGGAACATCAGGTCATGGATGGGACTCGGTCTCGAAAAGCTATTTCGGCTTGCCCATGATAGGGAAAAATTCGCACGGGTCATAAACGATGTCTGCCCATGGTAATCGCCTACGTCTGAATACGGATTTGGCATTAGAAGAAGAAGATATAAGGACGTTTTTGTTCTATTGTTATTATATTCATATACGTTTTGTTGGCAGTGGTTTAGCTGTGACGTACACATGTATGCGGAATCGAAACGACTATTATAGTAGGGCGAGCAATATCTCAGACAGACACACAGAATAGCAATATTATATATGATAGAAGTTTTTTTCTTTTGTTATTACATTCGTATACGTTTTGTTGGCAGTGGTTTAGCTGTGACGTACATACATATGTATGTTGAATCGAAACGAATATTATAGAATGGCGAGCGTTATCTCAGACAGACACACACACACACACAGAATAGCGATATTATATATATACAAATACATATATGATGATTTGATACTGTTTTGCGTTTAACAATATTAAAAAAAACTGGTGGCCTGTAATACGCTTATTCTGCTTTTCCGAGATTCTATGCATTCGAATTAAAATAAGTGATAACAATTTGTAAATTAAGTCAAACAGAAATAGTGTTTTTGGAGCTGAAAATTGAACTTCCGCCACTTTCAAATATAGCGGCTCATATGTATGTACAAATTTAAAATAAAATAATTATTTATTTATTCAACTGAATTTTGAGCGCTATTAACCTCATCTTGGTAGACTACATATGTACATACATATTATACATTTGACATCTACTATATTTAGGCTACTTATTATGGCACATATTAGTAGAATGGGATAATGATTCGATGACAGGAGATTAACGATCTGGATATTTGACACCGATCGTCCATCATCCTCACGATCCATTTAAATTGAGCTATTGAATACTTAAAAATCTCCTTCTAACTAAAGTATTCAAATTTTGCAGAGGAGTACGAAAAATTTCATTCACTCTCCACATTTTCAGTCATCACTGAACTAACACGGAGTATCTTTAGATTCTTCCAGAAAAAAATTCAAAATTCGCTTCGAACAAAAAATAGACAGTCCGCTCTAGGACATAGTCGATCGTTTGCTAGCAGGTTTAAAAGATGAGATCAATCGCTAGCAAGTAATTATTTATGTAGTTTTAAGTTAGGCATTTCGATCATTGTAAGTAATTATCTGTGAAGTACTATCTAGGTATAATTACTTGTGGTCGAGCTACCTAACTAGTAATTACATAAGTAATTATGTACTTACTAGCAACTGATCTCGTATTTTAAACCTGCTAGCAAACGATCGACTATACTCTACCTATATATAGAGCAGACCCATCATTTGGAATCCTGTGGATGATCCGCCTCTACTCTTCCCGGTTCTGTGCAAAGTTGAAAGCATCATTTAGGGACGATCCCGCCAGTTCTTTAATTTGATCTGACCGTTTTATAGAAAACCGAAATCCCGTAAGCCTTCCCTTTGGTGTTCCGATGACTACCAGCTTCTCAAGAATCTCCACATAATTCCTGACAATATGGCCAAAGTTGGAAAGAATCTTTTTTACTAGCCACTTCTTAACTCGCTTTTGATTTTTTCGTCTGATTTTTCTACATGTGGTCTTTCTGAAACTGTCAGCTCTTTTAGATTGGAGATGGTACGGATGTTCATGGAATGCGCAGCATCCGCCTCCAGCAACAAATTTCAATTTTTTTTTAACGTCCATGTCTCGACTCCATACTATGCAATAAGGACTTCCAGAAATCGTACCAGACAGATGCAAATTTCATAGTATTTTTTTCTATTGAAACATTCTCGAAAAATGTATATCTATGTACATACATATGTATAAGTATGTACAATGGTTCATTGGATCAAATGCTTTTCTAAATGATGAGTAAAAAAAGGAAAATATTTAAAATAAAAAGCTCACTTATTAGCTTATGTGAAAAAATGTATGTATAAAAAAGGTGCTTTAAGAGCAGAAAAGTATAATTGAATAAGAAAAATAAGAACGAACGTAAAGGCAACAACGGTTCTAATGAATTTAATTTCCAGTATAAACAAGGCATGGCGCTCTTTATCGCTCCACAATTTATAATATTTTATTTTTCCTCAGCAAACATCCGCTTGAGTTATTACCACCAAACTGACCGGGCAAATACTGTGCTCCTCGTTTATTACGTAGCCCTCAAAAAATATTGCCTACTAAAAAAAATCGTTATTCACTTTCTTAAAATAAAATCGACCGTAAAGCAGGAGCGCGAGAGAATCGTATGTATAGATTCACGTGTACGTAAAATGTAAATAACACTTTACATGTCCGATATTGTTCCCATACTGGCAACAAATAAAAGCTGTCAGATGCTAAAAATGAGTTATTTTTAGTTTTAGGTGAACGAATACGATACTGCTTCAAATGTATTGTATTTTTATATATTCTTTTCAGATGCGAATTCAGGAAAACACACTCGATGTGACCCCGCAAGGAAATCAAGAGATTGAATCAAATGTTTTCATATCGCAAAGCAAAAACTATTACTATTGATAAATTGAATTCTTGTGTGTTCTAACAATATAAAAAAGACCTTGATATTGTATTCCAAACATTAATAACACTGAGCAACAAAAAAAATCCCGAAGGGAAAACTTATCAATCTGTAATAATTTTGACTCACTGAATTCGAATATGACAATGATTTTTGTTCGCTTGCTCTCAATTAAAAAATATTATATAAGCGTTTAAAAAAATGGGCAAGTTTAACATATTTTTGGCTGTGCCAAAAGTGAGTATTGGAATCGAAAGTCAGGTATTTTTCTCTATTTAATGATATTTATTGCTTTGAAATACATTAATAAATTTTCTAGCGAATTTTAAAAATATACTGTTTATTTACATTTTTATTTTCGTAATATTATGAGACGATTTCGCCAATTTTTCACTTAATCACGTTTATAACGATTAGTTATAAACGTACCAATTGGTAAATGATTTTAAATTGATTTAAAAAATGCTGTTGTATGGGATGTTGTAAGAGCAAGATGAAGAATGGAGAGTGCATCACTCCATCTCACTCGCTCAACCTCACTCTCGACTGATGAGTGCCCCAGTCTAGAACATTTCATATTGTAATTAAAAATCATTTACCACTCGAAGTAGTACGTTCAGATTAAATAAAAAATATTGAGATTGAAAACCAACCCCTTTAATCACAGTAAAGTGAAAAATTAGAAAAATAAGCACATACGGGAAAAAATGTGTAAAAGAAAATATATTTTTGAATTTAAAATCCACTAGATAATTAATTATACGTATTTTCAAGCAATAAAAAATCACAATCAATGGAAAAAACATCTAACTATTGTTTATATTACTCACTTTTGCATAGCAATATTACATTTTTAATTAAAGACTGCAAAAGCCAAAAATCTGTAAAACGTTGCACATTTTTTTATACGCTCATATCTCTTAAATGAAAGCAAACCAACAAAAATTAATGTCATATTCAAAATTAGTAAACCTTGATTAGTCTCCACTCACGGTAAGTAAAAACGTGATTTTCTGTTGCTCAGTGTATGTAATTAGGATCATATTACTTGATACTTTAATGATAAATTATAAAAATTAAGTATTTATGTATAAGTTGATCTCGAATAAAAAGAAGAATATAAATTAAAATAATGCTACATTTGTAATCTAAATAAAGACAATACTCTTTTTGTACATATGTATGTATTTCAATTTCGAAATATAGAATAATTTAACTATTGTGACAATTCGTATATCCAGAGAGACATCAAATTTTCACTCATTGAAAATTAAAGCTTATGAAATCACCCCCTCGTATACATAATCCAGCAAAATAACAATTTTGATCTCCGACAAAGCCTATATGGCTTTTTCGTAAAATAAAATGTGGGATCACGCAGACTTTGCCTCTCTCTGCACTTAAAAAATACCTTATCGCGCCTATACGCAATAAAGAAAATATATATTAATAATACGAATAACGAAAAAAGTCTACTTTATCTGTTGTTGGCAGAAGGCGAAATTGGAAACGGTTATTTTCTTATCTGCTTGAATTATTCGCGGCGGTAACAATTACAGTTGAGCCTGCTGGAGACGAATCTCATTCACCTGAAGGCCGTTCGACAAATCCGCCGCTATTTCAGCATCATTTGAATACTTGATTGAATAGACGAAGCGTATGCAAATCGTATCTTAATAATAAACAAGAGGCGTAAATAATTTAATAAAAAAAATAGCTGAGAATTTCCAATGAAGAGATACGAAAGGCGACTGACTCTGTTCATTCCCTCGCTAAAATTAAATTTGTGTCATCGCGAACGTGGAATGGACACATTTCGCAGGTGATGTAGTGGTTTTTGCAAGGACGAGGGTTTTCACGAAAGGTTGAAAAAGGGAACGAAGAGTCACCTGCCGACCACTCGCGACTCTCGCACTCCCTTGAAACCCTTCAAAAATTCTACGCGAATTTACTGGTCAGCAATTTCACCCGTTACGTTTCATGCATACAAATTCAAATATTTATTTTATACGTATAAATATAATAAACTTCATATGTATAAATCATCACTATAGGATGAATTTTCATTTGAAAGTCATTTTATATCGAGCTTTGATAAAGGCAAATTAATCGGACCGTGCTTTCAAATTCTACCGTTTTAACAAACAAGATCAGATATCAGACCCTCGAGTGTACAAAAACGTTTCAGAATTGCTTTCGATTTGAAGTTGGCTCTTGCTCTTGTTTGAATATCTACGTTCACGTGTTTCTTGTATATAATTAAATTTCCCTCGTAGCGAACATCGACATATAAAAGAAACTGTTCCTTTTATGTTTTTACTTTTTACGTTCAACCCTTTTTCTATTCTATAAAACGATAAACGTTCGTTTTCCGTCTTTATTTCAGCCAATTTTTTAATTTAGCCGAAACCTACTGGAATTCTCCTCTAATGAAATATTAACGATAATATATTGTACATATGTATATATGTACATACATATGTAATTTTTTTTATATTTTATTTTGTTTTTATTTTGTAATTTTATTATTTAGTATAATGTGTATTTACTGTATGGATACATACATCTGTGTGTGTATGTTTGTATGTATGTACATATATCATCATCATCTACAGCCATTCACCATCCACTGTTGGATGAAGGCCTCTCCAAAATACTTCCATTCACCTCTGTTTTGCGCAACTCTCATCCATTTCACTCCACATATTTTCCTAATTTCTACCCATCTTCTCTGCGGTCTTCCTTTTGCCTTTTTTCATTCTCTCGGGTACCATTCTAGCATTTCTAATGTTCACCTTTCATCCATTCTCCTAGCCACGTGGCCCGCCCATGGCCATTTCAATTTCTTCACTCTTATCCACTATATCCACCGTGGGGGTCTACCTCACGGGACCGATAGTGAAAAGGTCGAACAAGCAAATATTGGAAGGCAAAGATCGAAAATCGAGAGATCTTGTCGAAAGATAAAAAAGGGTGCATGGTAAACGGTACTATGTATATATAAATCTGGTCTGCGAATTAATCATGAAAAACCTGGACAACCCGCATTACCTGACCGACCTTCGGCTGAACAACCTCCACTTAGACGTAAATTTGAGGTGGGAACAGCAGCTTCTGGAATTATTGTTTCCGTCAAAAGGAATGTCAATATACATATATGGAAGCTCTCATTGGACACTTCGTGTGACGAGGTTTTGACTCACGTTAGTGCCATCTGTGGATTAAAGGATGGCATTGTGGTTTCCCCTCTTAATGCACGAGGATCTTATACATCCTTTAAGGTATCTGTTCCTGCTTCTGTCGCTGGCCTGTTATTTTCTGCTGGTTCTTGGCCTGCTGGTGTTCATTTTGGTAGATTTAAAGATTGGGGAATGAGCATTAAGAATAAAAAATCGAATACTAATACTACTTCTATGTCTGCCACTGACGTTGTTTCATCATTAGAGCTGCGCCCAAGTGTTTCATTTGCTGATGTTTGTACGGGAGCTGCTAGATGTTTGAAGCCTGATATTAAAACTACGTCTGCCAGTATTAGTGAATCTTCTATGGAAACGGTCGCAGTGACGTCGATGTTTGCCTCTTCTCCTACATCTGCCTGCTCAAATGGTCCTGATAGTCGTGATTCTGTTGTGACTGTGTTGGCTTCTTCTTCTGCTTCCTCTTCCGTTTCGTCTCCATTGGCTCAACCTCCGTTGGCTCAATCAAAACTGCCATTTCTTGTCTCAAAGAAAGTCACGCGCCAAACTGGGAGACCGAAAATTGGTAATTTATTACCAAAATGCACGAGGTCTCAGGACAAAGCTGGCTGCGTTTAATTCTTAGATCCATTTCTACATTTCTACTACATATTTGTGATGATATGGTAGCACTAACGGAAACATGGTTGACTTCATCATTTTGTGATGCTGAACTTTTTGATTCTTCCTGGAGTCTGCATCGTCGCGATAGAGTAGATCGACGTGGTGGTGGTGTATTATTTGCTTGTCGTGATTGGTTTCGGTCAGTCCGGATGACAAATTTTGAAACTCTATCTGGTGAGGACTTATAGAATTCATAACTTGAAAATCATAATCGAGAAAGAATATTACGAAATACAAAAACCTTGTAAACATAGAATGAATTCAAGACGATAAACGATATATAATAATAATAATTATTATTTTTAGTTGTTTGTGTATATATATGTTTTGTTTTTGTTATGTCTAATTTATTATTTTGTTTCTTGTCTTTTCTGTTATATTTTTGACCATTGTGGCGCATTAGGAATTCCTGTAATGCTACTACGGTCCAAACTTTAAATAAATAAATAAATAAATAATATATTTATTAGTGGCATGCGGTGAAATTATCTCTCTTTTTGTCCCTTGTTTAATGTGCGCGCGCAGGATACGGGAGGAAAAGCCTGTTCCTCTTGTTCCGGTTGTATCCTGCTCGCGCAAATTAAGTGAGGATGTATAACGGGGGAGAGAGACTTTTACCGCACGCCACTGATATATGTATATACTAACCGTTTTTCATATGTATGCATGATAAACGAATATTTTCGACTTTTTCACGGTCACCCCCACCGTGGTTGTGGCGTTCTTGTATATTACAGCTAACAGCCCCACATAGGGTTCCGGCACTCGATTATCAACGGCAATTGTGCCTAGGTTTTGTCAATTACGAGAAAGCCTTCGGTACAGTTAGTCATAATGCAGTACTTAACGCTCTACAAACACAGGGAGTGTTGGAACCCTATGTGGGGCTGTTAGCTGCAATATATAAAAACACCATAGCCCCAGTTAAACTATCTTCAGGTACTGATAAATTTAGCATATGAAAAGGAGTAAGACAAGGAGATACCATCTCGCCCAAGTTATTCAATACGGTGCTTGAGGGAGTTTTCAGGAACTTGGAATGGGACACAAAAGCAGTAAAAATCAACGGTCGCTTTCCGATTCATCTTCAGTTCACAAACGATATATTTTTAATAGCTCGCGATCCAGCTGACCTACTTAACAGACTAACACAGCTGTACAGGGAAAGTAGGAAAGTAGGATTAAAAATTAACATATGTAGATAATACTAAACTAATGTTCAGTTATTGCATGCCTGATAGCATCTCATTAGGCTATAAACCAGTAGAAGTAGTAAATAATTATTTATATTCAGGTCAAATAATTGAAACGTCCGGTAGTAAAGATGAAGAGATAAAGAGACATGTGAAATTAGGATGGAGTGCATTTAATCGAATGAATATTATTTTTAAATGAAAAATGCCACCCTGCCTGAATAAAAAGGTCTTCGATCAATGCGTTTTGCCAGTGATGACGAATGGATGTGAAACTTGGACATCGCCTCTCTATCTCGCATCTTTGATTCTTCTATGTACAAGAATCTTCCCACGAAAATAATTATTTTTGTTGGTATTGATCAATGTTTTTATTTAGTATTGACATAATTCGAATCATAGAGGGTTTAATGAGTTATAAATAAACTAAGAAAACCCTGCATTAAGTACATATGTATATATAAGTCCTGGTCACTCTGATCAATCGCTATCCATCACAGTGCGGCAAGTGTTAATAAAATGCAAAAAAAAACTTTCCAACATAATTACTATAATGAGGTAAATACAAACGATATTTTATCACCATACAAATTTACACAATATGCTGTACTGTATATGTATATACATACATAGAAGAGCCGTTCTAATACCAGCCAATTCGTATTGAACGTTGAACTTTCGGAGCTGAAACTGCACAGCATCGGTTACGTTCAAAAAGTTTGGGGACTAATTTACGTTCGATCGGAGGCTTCGGCGCTTCAAAAACTTTCGTTTTAGCGGGAGAGCTTTTCCAAATCGGAGATTAAAAGCTTGAACTGGTAGAGGGTGCTTTCGGTGTTTAATTGGCCGACGGACGACGCCGACACGGAACCAGGCTCAGGTGGCCGTTGTATAATAATGATATTTACTTCTACCCACACACCGTGCAAACATTCGTTCATATTGCGACCGTTTGAAGAGTAAGCGATATTTGAATGGTGAATAAAACGGAAGCCCGTGCGCTAAAGGTTCTCCTGCCCTGGGGCTACGTTAAATATTATTGTGGCCACCACTCCACCGTGACCCTTCAAGTCGGTTGAATTATCCCCGAATGTACATATGTACATATGTATGAACACGTACAAATAGTATGTATGTATATCGATTTAATCTCTTTCAAAATATACGGTATGATTTACATGACATATCTATGATGAAAACAATGATAAAACTACATGCATTATTGAACGCACTGAACAACCGCCTTGTGAAAATCTAATCCGCTATGAAAATTTAGACAAATTTCTAACCTTAAATACCCTCATTTAAAACAAAAATACGATTTTTTTTTTCAATTTACAATTATTTGTTTAACAGACTGAAAAATTTGCAGTTATTTATTAAACAATATTTTATGTACATATATTTAAAAAAAAAAGACTAGACAATCAAACAGTTGTTTGTCTAGTATTTGTCTAGACCAGTGCATCCCAAATTGGGGGGCCGTAGGATTTCAAATATGTGTATTATAAATATTATATGTGTATTATAATTCTCACCTTTCACAACCATATCAAAAAAGTCGCTGACGTTTCCTTTCGTCGACTTGGATTTGTTTTGAGATATGCAAGATTATTCTCCAATCCTTTGTCTTCTCGCTTGCTTTTCAATTCGCTTGTGAGAAGTAAGCTAGAGTATAACGCGATTGTGTGGAATCCGCATGAAGCAAATTACTCTCTGATGATTGAGAAAGTGCAAAAAGCATTTCTTCGTTTCCTATATAGGAAAGAATATGGGTATTACCCATATCTCTACCCCACTCCTTTCCTTTTGGGCATGCTTGGGTATAATTCCCTTGAACTTCGGAGAAACTTCTCATTAATTCGTTTCGTTCTCCTGCTCTTACGTGGTAATACGTCATGCCCGTTGTTGCTGGAGCAGTTGGGGCTTTATGTCCCTATTCACTATGTGCGTGGTAGACATCATCATTTGCTGGCTGTACCTCCTGCCCGCACAGTCCTTTTTCGAATGGCTCCTATTCCAAGAGCTATCCGACTTCTTAATGAAATCGTTGCTGCCGAGACTGAATGTGATATTTTCCACCTTAGTGAGCGTAAATTGTCGGAAATTACTCTAACCCATTTATCTGGTAGTCTGCGCTCATCATTGTTTTCATGATTGATTGTGATTTATGAGTGAAATTTTGATTAACTCTCTTCCATTTGGGCCTTACAGGGATGTTTTGTATTTGTAGTTGTTTCTTACATATTTATTGAAACTGGCTGTAGGTGCAAGGCATTCCTTATGCTATATTTTATTTGATATTTTTACTTTATCTGTTATTATAAATGCTATTTTTTATGTATGTATGGATGTATTTATGTTTATGTTAATTGTTATTTTGTTTTTTTTCTTTTTTGTGTTATATTTTTTGACCATTGTGGCGCTTTAGGAATTCCTGTTATGCCACAATGGTCTGTTTAAAATAAATAAATAAATAATTGTAAATTATAAATTTATAAATATGTGTATTATAATTGTAAATTATAAATTTATAAATATGTGTATTAAAATTGTAAATTATAAATTTATAAATATGTGTATTATAATTGTAAATTATAAATTTATAAATATGTGTATTATAATTGTAAATTATAAATTTATAAATATGTGTATTATAATTGTAATAATTACTGCCAAATAAACCTTTTAACTAGAAAATAAAATTTTTAGGGGCCGGGAATTAATTCTTTCAGATTTAGGGTGCCGTGACATCAAAGTAATTGGGAAGTAGACCAGTGCTTCACACAAATGTAATTGTGTGGATTGTTACTAATTAGTTTCATATACATACATATTTGTAGATCATATATATAAATATGCTTAATTCATAATTCTTTATCATGTTCCCATCGGTCTTATGGTATCATTCGTCTCATAGATAAGCACGTAGATCTTCGTTCTGAAATGGTATTTTTTTACTTTACCACATTTTATATTCATTCTCGGAATCTTGATATTTTTTTTGGCGCCGAGTTTGTAGATTGCGAGGTGGATAAGAGAGGATACTGCCCCCATTTCCCCGGGGGAAAAACCGAGGGCGAGGGTGTTTCGTTCCTCACCTTGTACAGGTGGCTCCAGATCAACCTACTATTCCCAATTGGATATGTCTAGAAAACAAGTTTGCGTAATCTGTCTATGTCATCCGCAAATCGCGGCGTGACCAACGCCACAACAGCCACCCTATGTAAAACAAGAGATATCAGAAGCCAAGGATTTTCAGAACGAAATTCAGAACACGCCTGCGGTGCTCTAATACGTCCCTCCAGAGAAAACTGCAGATAAAACACTTTTTTTCTCTCTACTCTCGGAGCAAACTACGTATTCTCTAATATAATATATTTTTTTCCGTATAAATTTTCATAACTTGTTCACCTTCTGACTGTAAATTTTTGCGCTACCGCTACATAAATTAAATTCCTTATAAAGTCACGTACTTTCTTATATATACGAAATAACTATTTTAAAATACTGATATAAACATTTGATATTTATATTAATGTTTTTAATTTTATATGTACATAGTATGAAAATCAGTGTTTAGTGTGGATAGTATATTATTATATTATGGGTAGTACTCACTTATGACGGTGAGGTAAATTTGTCGTATGATTGGCGGATGGGCGGCCACTTGACACTCGTAAAGTCCCTGGTCTTCTCGTTTAGCCTCTTCTATCTGAAGCCGCCAATTGTTGGGGTATTTGAAGCTAAGGGCCACTCTCCTGTCGGCCGAGTACGGCTGTCGTCCAACTGTCAGCAACTGTAACCTGTCAGCCCGCCGAGCTGCCCACGTCACCTACAATAATACAAATTTCCTTAAAAAAATGTTGTTTTCAAAAAATATAAACTACTTAAAATGTTCCTGCACGTAAAAATTGTATGAAATCCACGTAACAAATTGAAAAAAAACATAAAATTTAACGTGAAATTTTACTCAAAATAACAAAATATTAAATTCAAAATAATAAAATATTAAAAATCATTAATAAAAAATCTAAATTTTCTGCTTTTAAAGTAAGCGTAGTGAAAATAATTTCAACTAAAAGTAGTATCATCTCAATATAATTATCATATTCAAATTCAAAAACTTAAAAGTAATTATTTTGATCAGCATATTATTCAAAACTTCTCGATTTGATGGATTTCACTGTATACTTTGAACAAACAGTATTAAGTTTTCAACCAATCGAAAATGGATTAATTTAATAGAAAAGTGAGATATCATTATGTTCAATATTATTGAAATTTACGCACGCAGGGGAGTATGGAACGCTATATGTTCTACACAACGAAGAGATATATGAGTAGTAAACGGAATAAGTGAGTGAAAAGTAGTGGGTATAGAGGAGAGAGTGAAGGGTTTGAAATAGGTCACAAAGCAAGAAAAATGAAGGAAATGTGGACAAAGAAGTGCTGAAGTGGTACCTGAGAGGTATAAAGTTATAAAGGTATAAAGGTGAAAGGAAGGCTGCAAAGAAAATGGGTAGACGAAATTAGAAAAATGAGCGGGGTGAGATTTTGTATATTTATTTATTTTATATCAATTTGTCATGTACATTCGACTAACAGATTTCTCCAAAGTGACGGGTGTACTAAACAGATTAAGAACAAAAAAAAATACATGAATTACAGAAATAAAATAAAATAAAAATCCATGGCATTAAAATTTCTTTCAACATCATCAGTTAACAATTAAAGTCATCAGTTAACAATTAAAATTGTCAGCTATTAACTGCTCTAGTTGGTGGCGACCTCCATAACTGAGGAAGCGGTGCAGCGAATAAAAAGAGATGTGACAAATTTCAATGGCACCAGCTAGTGAATTGAAAAAAAATAACTGGAGGGATGGGAGAATTAAAATATGCCACAGTTCTTGCCAGAGGAATATGAAATAGGGGATGATGGCAGGTCCAGATCAAACCAATGAGCATGAAGGCCAATCTCCGCCAGAATAGACTGGCATGCTATAAAACCTCTAAATATAGAAAACAAGAACTTGATGAGGGCAACATTCATCCTGTGTTCAATAAAAGTGTATCCGATCATACTCATGACAAACGATCATACCATGATCTTGAAGGAAATTAATATCGGTAAATCTCATATTACTCCTTATAAAGAAGCCGGAGAAAGCGTCTTTGGATAAGTCTAAGTTTAATATGAGATGGATGATATACATATGTAGTTGCACAAAACAGAGAAGAATGGAATTGCGTTGAATAGGTCTTCATCCAGCAGTGAATGGATTTAAATGATGATGATAAAGTGCTATTACAGGTTGCCCCAATGTGACACTTTTGGCCAAACACATTCCACAATGCAAGTATATTAAACAATCAACAAATTCGGATTTGAAACAAATTTGCAAGAAACGGAGAAAAGGAAGGATGCCAATTTTATTGGATTCCTTACAAAAATTAAATTAGATAAAATGGCAAGCTAAGGTATACGCTCGATTTGGAATTAATGACCATCCAGATCTTGCCAGAAGCGTATATAAATCGAATAATTACTCGATTCCAACCGGGAATTGAACCTTTTCACTGATAAACACTGTGGCTAAATGCTTTATTTACTTGTGTAGACAAATTATTTAAATCTTCATAATAGACGAAACGTTCCACATTACATTTATAAAATGTATGTAAATAGTGAAACGAATGTGAATATTTTTACTTGAAATTCCAACTACTGCAATATTGCTTTTCATAGCAGACAGTGATATTCTATGCAATACAATACGTAGTTGCTTTCAAAATTTAAAAAAAAATGTAAGTTCAAAATGAAGAGGTTACATTTAAATTTACAATGTGCTCGCACTCGGTTATCGAAAGTTTATGCGGAACCGAGCCACTTACTTTCGTACATTCGTATTTGTGTTTCCCATTCTGTCTGTTTACACTTACGTTATATTATACACATTTTCAAACGGGAGGAGGGTTATATTAGACTTTCGCCGTATTCGTATGGTAATTCAGAAACGTTGAAAGAAATTAAAAGATGTCTCCGAGCACGCTGAATAAGCAACGCACACTCGCCTTCCATAATAGAATACAAACACTTTGTTGGGGTTGTTATAATGGGACGACCACTTAATCGTGCACACAATACGAGATAACGTTACCGTACAATCTTGTCTATTCCAGCAGTTACCATTCAATTATTACCACCATAGGCTGTATAAACAAAGATAACAGCTTTGTGCAAAAATAACCAGTTATTATTTACGTACGGCTATGCGATGTGGAAACACGCAATTCATCGAAACTTTGCAGCGAAAACTTCTAAAATACAGCATATGTATTGGGGTTTCTGATTTCCCGGGTTTTTTCAATTCCCATGATATGGGATGGAGCTCGGGATCCTGATACAAAATATTTTTATTTAATTTTTATTGATATTAAATTTATTTTAATTTCTTTATTATAGTCGAGGCAATTTTTATTTATGTTATTTTATAGTTTTGTCTGTAATGACTCCTTATTTAAGTCTTTATTCATCGTCAAACACACAATTATCTTATCTTCATCAAAATTTAAAAGTTTATTCCATTGTGGAATCGTTAATATAAGAAGGATACATTCGCTTTATCATATGGATGTAGTTTCATCATAAGATTCAAGATAAAAATTTCAAGATCATAAATTCAGTGAGTTCCCGCAAAATTTGGTCTTGGGTCGATCCAGGCAGAAACCCTAATATATCGTATGTACATATTTATATATAAAAAGTTCTCGAATCTTAAAGTTTAATTTAATAAATTAAATTATAGTAAAAATTTAATAATATCAATTCTTTAATATACAGCGGTTGTATTTTCATCTTAATCAACAGTATTTTCTTCGTCTGCTCAATTCGCAATATTCTTTTGTACATAGCTTCGCTTAAGCCAAAATAAATCTGAAACAAAGCGTACGAAACTTTCTCACTGACACTGAGCAAATCTTATGCGGCGACCTCTCCTATCCCCTTCATTAACCTTTTTACTTTCTTCAAGCTCCCCCTGATTGAGGTTTTAAGGCTTCGCCGAAAAGTTTGTTCGACACAAAGCGCGAAAACCGCTTAAAACACGTTAAGTCCATTGAATTGCCGCTGGTTCGATTCGGAACACAAAAATAAAGTAAGACAGGTCGTTGTTAATCCGTTTAAGCTCACAGATCAACCCCATCAAATGGTATAATTGCAAAAGAAACCGATAGAAATGTATGTACATATATATCAATCACTGAGATAACTCACCACTTTGTCGTGAAGCATGGCAACTCTGCAATTGAGAAGTATGGTAGAACCAGCCGGTGCTGTCACGTTGGCAAAAGGACTATCCTCTTCGAAGTATGGTCCAGATCTAGAGCGGCCCTTGGTTGAGATTCCGGGTACCAATATAGCAGGGCGTCGGCCCGCCGGGATACCCTCGCCTAATAATAAACGAAAAAGATAAAAAAAAAACTTCCTCAACGCAATAAAGCACGAGTCAATCTAAATATTTTATCAACACTATATCGACGGGCTCAGCAATAAAATTTCTTTTTACGGGGTGGGATCGATGATCACATATATACATACATAGATATATGTATACGTTTATATATTTTTTCAAGTCCGGTGTAACACGATAAGCCATAGCGCACCCCATAGCGAAGATGGCAACGTGAGATGAAAATATTAAACGTCGGAGGGGTTTTTCCGGCGGAAATATCACCGTATCATATAGTAATGTAGCGAAAACGATGAGTACGGTTCCCATATAGTTTACATCTATCATATATACGAACATGATACATCAAGTCGATATGAAAATACACCGCAATAAAATAACCGTAAACCGCGTCGAAGAAATATTAAAAAATAAATGATATAACACATAAAATTGAAATAAAAATATTTCGACGAATGAATAAACAAACAGGTGAGTTGCCATTATTCAAACTCGTATATTCGGGCTGTTATGAATATTTAATCCTTAAAGTTACTAGTGTTTTACCGAATTATTTCAACCGAAGTCGTATGATTTGGATCCAATGTGAAGAACTACTCCGATTTAAATATAAAACGGTAACATCACCAAGACGCTCATTTGAAATGACAGTGTCGCGATCGGTACGTACGAAATGTGTCAGTGGCTTTCAAATTAAGCCTCCGTCAGCCGTCTTGCCACAGTGGAAGCAATAAGGCCAACCGAACCGAAATAATAGTCACCCCAGTCGATAGACGAGCGTATTCAACAAAACTCACCCCTTTCATCTCCAGAGCTGGCTGCGACCAGACCCCGTCCCACTTCTCCCCAAACGACCCTCGAAGGACGCGACCCTTCCGGTGGGGTTCCGCGGCCTCCCTCCTTGGTCACAAAGCCCAAGCCCAATGTCGCCGGCAGAGCATCCTCCTCAGATGAGTCCTCGAACCGCACCCTAAGCGACTGCTTACTGCCTTGGCTTTGGTAGGCCTCTGTCGTCGATTCCGCTCGAGTGGTGACTTCGACTGACTTTTCGCGGTCGGTCGGATTTGTCATTAGTGACCCCACTGTCGGCTCTTGAGGGATTGCTCTGGCCGGAGTTGTGTATTGGTCCATGGGTCTCTCCTCGTCGGCGAAGGACTTTGATGCGTAGTCTTCGAACGGCGACGCTTCCAAAAGTGTCGTTCGAAGGACTTCTTCGAGGACCGATTCGGAATCGCCATCGGAAGGTGACGTCGTCGACGAATGCGTATCTGAAAAATAATTTAATAATTCAACATCAATGATAAATTTATACAAGGTTCACCAAACTTCCTTTTACATACGATCTTACGAACGAAAGCATACACGATTTTTATTGGTTAGCGAAAATATTTGCAATCTTTGCATATACTAAATGTTCACAACAAATTTATCCACTAATTAGAATCAAGATCTGAATTTTCGATACTACTAATTTATATGAAATGTGGTATAATTATGTACAATATGCTCATATCATATAGATTCATATTTCGTGTACCAATTTTACAGCTATATATTATATAACGCAGTATAGCACAAGTGTTTCCATGTGTATTCATAAAAAAAATTCATAATTCATAATAGATTATTCAAATATAATGTTAAAAAAATACGCTGCATGATCAGGGGCACTGAGAGAAATACCAAGCCCTGGGAAAAATAATTCTGAGCCCTATGAATAAAAAAAATACATTATAGATATATTTTTAATATGTGAAAAATATATGTATATAAGCCGTTATAATTGAAAGTGGCATAAGTCCACTTTTCTTAATTTTGAGAAATATCTCGCAAAACATTAAACATAATGTATTGGGTTTAATTATATTTAAAAATACTGGTGACCTGTAATACGTTTATTCTATTTTTCCAAAATTCTGGACAAATTGAATTAACGGAAGTGATATATGTAAAATAATATAAAATATGAATATTGGTCAGTTGGACGTCCCGACACAGGGCCCTTAAAGTAGATTGGGCCCTGAAATTTTACCCTGGCTCCTCCCCCCCCTCTTGTCGGTCCTGTACACGATAGATATAATCACACTCATCTTCAAATAACCAAGAAAAATTTTCCGCAGCTCATCTCTACGTGAATAATAATCTGAAATACATACATATGTGTATATTTCAGAAAAAAAATGAGATAATTATTTCTAACAACTTATATATACTGCCAGTTTTATCAATTTTTGAAAATATAAAAAAGCACTTGATTATTAATTTAAATGATTTTTATCATTTATCAGTAAAGAGCTAGCACCACTGCAATAAGAAAAGTATTTTTAAATTCAACTCTCAGCTTTAAAATTCCGGTTGAACTATGCGAGGTGAGAATTTTAATAAAAACATTCTCGTCTTTATGAAAGTACCCAATAGCAATACAACTAAACTTTCAGTCGAGTAAATTAAGTCGCGTTAAAACTGTGAAATATAATTGCTTAAATTCATTATGAGAAACGAAATTTATTTTCCATTTCATTACCAGGCAAATGTAATTATTTTCATGTATTTAAATTTCCGCTTAAGCCCTTTATCCGTTATGTTATATGAGTAAATGTTTGCCTTGTATAATTTAACCTTGTACTTACAATACTTTAATCGTAATATTGTAAAATATCAGAGATATGTATGTATAAGTTTCTAGAAATATGCAATTATAATGAAATGTATTTATAAAATAATACTACAACATATAATATTTCAAATATTTCAAAATTAAAAGATATTCGATAGCAAGTTTTAATTGGTCAATTAAAGAAGAAGCTACACTGCGGTATATTGATCTTAAAATTACTTGAATGGGAATCAAATTCAGCACACATACAAAATTGCCTCAATTTAAGTTCAAATATTCAAAGAAAACATCCTTTGATGAATTTTATCGTCAGGATAAAGGTGAATATCAAAAAATTAAATTATAACTCATTTTAAAGGGCTGAAAATAAATTTACATTATGGAAAATATAATTTTATATGCAAAGCGTAAAATTTTCCATTTATTAAAATTAATTTTGAAGTTTTTGATGAGTTGAAGCTATTTTTATGCGTCAGAAGCGTAATATCGTATATTATAACCCCAAATTTAAGTACTTATTATCATTTCCTTTTAAACCTCTTAATTCTCATATGCGGTGTGGTGTGGTGGTGAAACTGAGGCGCAAATAAAATACAACTTACATTCATGAAAATTTATGTAGAAATATGTATGTATATGTATATTTTTTTGCTTCATCTTCACGAGCTTATTTTAATAAATTAAATTACGGAGGTGATAATTCATTATATTCCAAATTAATGAAATTTCTTCTAAACGACCGCGATGATTGCTTTTTAATTACAACGTTCAGAATTTTCGCACACATTCAGAATAAGGCGCAAAAGAGAGGCAAAAAATTGAGAACTATCCATTTCAATGAATTATAACATAAAATTAGGCTTTTTGCGAATTCGTTTTATTGAAAACTTCATTCGTTTTTAAACAGTCATTCCTTTATATTTGTATATGCATGTTATATATAAAATTAGTTTTTCTCTACTGAATTATTTTTGTGTTTGTAGCGATGGGCTATGAATTAAATTATGAACGGTAGAAGAAATGGAGTGTGATTTAAATACCAAAACACTTGATCGTTCGACGAGAAATCAACAAAACGTAACATCGAAATCGTCAATTACGAAAATTTACGTTTCAGAAAGGTAAACACGCAATTTACCGTAAGAATTTCCACCGTCACAACATCTGGACGATTTTCTTTTTTCATTTGAAAAATTTTCACCGCAACAATATTGGAAAATTGCGTAACGCGACACAAAGTGGCCGACGCCGACCAGATGCCGCACGAAAGCCTCGACAAAAGGACCTGTCCGGGTCTAAAAGAAAAAAAAATCAACACGGTAAATCTAAATGAAATTCACACCCAGGAAATTTTTATCTGGATATTTTGTCAACTAGCTGCCACTTTCATTCAATTTGTTTAGACGAATATTAGCTATATAAACTCGGAAATTAGAACAAAAATATCAAATTATTATAATAAAGAAATAAAGGCATATTTATGTACAAATATTATATTAAGAAGACTATGGTATTTTAATTACGCATTGAAGCATTGAATTTCATTGTCAAAGTAGCTCGTTTTCAATTATCTGAAATAGTTATATATGAAGGTAGAGCGAAACAAACTTGCCTCACGTGCCATGTACGGATCCTATTGAGAGTAGTAACCTTCGATTGAAAAAATCTCACGTTTGATCTCAGTTTGGCAGTTTCCACGGAGGCTACAATAGATTCCATCGGATAAAAGAGCTTTCTGTTCCTTCTTTTTTTTTGCAATTGAATTTATGTACATATATAGGATACATCGACAGAGAATTTCTTAATCTGAACCCCGGCGTGCAGAGAAATTTCAGTGATCTGATTGTATTCACCTGCGAGCGGAACATACTTTCAATACGGTGGGTCATTGTGGGATTAAACCGAACCTCCAGCCCTTTCTGGCCCTTATTGATGACGCAATTGTGGTGTTTGCAGGAAACCGAGTATTCGCTACGGTATTCGAACCACGGCCGCTATGTTTCACAACCGCAATAAGGTCTAGGGGAGCCAACGCCTAAAACTAGATTCCCCTTTTAATACCTATGTTGAATATCACTGTAAAAATATTTTTAATATTATATACATAATCGTATATTCACATATTAATATTTCTCGGATATTTAAATATTGGCCAAATATCACTTTTCTAATAGCCCCACGATAATGGTGGCATTGCTTAGCATTGTGGAACTTTGCCAACCTGAAAAGAATTTATTCCCTGTGAGATAGAATGTGTGACCATGGCCGCAGTCACAAAGCGTGGTAACGAAAGCTTGCTTGTTGCCAAAAAAATTGCTTTTTATGAAAGTGTTGCGATGTTACACTTCATAGAATTCATCCATCGTGATTTACAGCTCCATTGTGTGAAAATGTAACATAAATATGTATAAGTTTACATTTACATCACGTAAACGAATAAATAGTTATCATACTAACTGCATATCACATAAAATACAACGGATTATATTAAATTTAAAAGAAGTTCAAGGATTAGTATCAATAAACGGATTTAATTAGACTCGATTTGAAGACCAATGTTATGGTATTAGAAGATCCAGTGTAATATTTGGTCTTCTTTTCGCGGAAAGCTCGATTTACTTTCTGTGACTTCAGCTGATTTAAATAATGCGATAAGAAGCGGAAAATTCTCTCAAATAATCTTGAAAGCTTTAAAAGGAGTTCGACTCTTAAATAATGAAAATTAATGAATATTAAAAGAAAGCGTCTTAGAGCTGTTATAAATGTCAATTTTCCAGTTGAAAAAAAATTAAGCCACCTTTGAATAAAATCTCCATAAATTTAAATTCGCTTATTCTTACGATAAAAAATGAATTTCCTTAATGCAATCTTCAATTTTAATTTAATTAATTTTTACAACCGCAAATAATTTTTTATTACTTGTAGACTACGTGATTCCATCGCTATCAATTTTTTATCTCACACATTTGTGAGATTCCCAAGCGTCCAATCTGAGTACCCACTTCTCAGCCATAGCATTGGTGTTTGTGGATTGTTCACTTTTAGTGCTTATATTATTGTATATACAAAATAAAATTACTAATGTCGAACATAACGACCGCAACGGAAAGGTTAACGACAACAGCAACATTAGAACTATTGACATGAGACCACTTAGCTCCGGCTCTTCGCTTCTACATTAATATAAACAAAATACACATTAACTCCACAATATGTACACAATTATACGACATATATGTATATATATATGTACATCTATATAATCCTTCAATTTGTATGCCGAGAGAATAAACACCGATATACGATATCTCGGCAAGTACTCCATTGAACAAATCTAATTCTGTTCAACGACGAACCTTTTTGAGCGTTCCCAAAAATCTAAAATTTACTTTCAAAAGGCCACATATATAATAAATCATATCTAAAATTCATAAACTTTTGCTCTCATATCAAAGATGATTGAAAATTGACGATTGACGATTGAAAAAAAAAACTTCTTCAAACAGTCTAAATTGCTCAGACATTGAAACTTTTGGTCACACTCGAATATTTGCAATGATAGTAGATGTCGCTTAAAAGCTAGTTTTTTCACAATTTTTGAAATCTTTTGAAATAAATTTTAATTTAAAAATCATCGCTTGTAAAAAGGTTCGCCATGACGAAACTGTTAGTGTATCTAATACATTTATTTCGACTGATTTTGGTCCTTTGAAAAAATACGGCGTTGCCTAAGTTTAGACGGACGATAAAGTTTAATGTAGGATAGTTTTAGGCACGTTGGCCATCGCGAAAAAAGGCCTTAGAATTGTAAATGTCATACACGAGTCCCAAAAAGGGACAGCGCGTCAATTGCTTTTGGTCAGTCCCCGCGGGGTGATAATCCCGGTAATGGTCTGGATATTTTCTTTGAGGGAATATAATACTGGAATATGTATGGAGCGTATTTATACAGCCTGCTCTTAATTACATTGCTACCAAAAATAATATTCCGAATGAACGAAAAGCTCGCGTCAGCTATACATACATATGAATATCTCAGTATCAATATAAATTAATGCTTTATTTGTTAATTTTATGCATGGGGTATTTTTACAGGCATGTGATGATTCATATTGCCCACAAAAATAAATCTTGAAGTATAACTGTACTCAGTGCATTTTACTCATATAAAAATTCCAGAATTTTATTAAATATATGTATATTCTTGTACGCGTGAAAAAATATCTTTCCGAGAGTGTAGTCAAGACACGAACGTGATGAAGTTCTGAAAACGATACCCAAGAGACCAGGAGATGGCTCACTAACGACCGTAAATTAATATAGATACTTATTTCCACATTAATATTTATTATTATCTTTTCCTCAACAACGCACTCAATCCGGATAACTCTCGCGGAAATAAATTCTAATTCGCAATAACTCGTGTGAAGAAAAATATAAAGGTAAAAAGAGCGAAATCAGTTTTGTTATAATGAAACCGGTTGCGTGTTCCCAGCCGGAAAATGTATCCGTTCGATAGCACCACTTATGTATGTTTGTAGTTATAATCAATTCATTTTTCCGCTAACGACTGTCGGTGGACGCTTCATTATTTTCCAAATAGTACCAGTACTCGTCCATTTTGAAATAATTAATAAAATTTACGATTTGTGGAAATCAGCGTCGAGTTGATAAAATTATTTATGAAAACGCGATGAAAACAACGATAGCTGCATATTCAACGAATTCAATGCAGTATCACACATTTGTACAAACATATGTTGACAATTTGATTTACGCACTATATGCATACATGACTTTGAAATTTCATAACAATAAATATAACGTGCTATATTAAATTCAATATCAATTAATACAAATCGGAAAAATATGCGGTATACTTTCATTTACGTTTATAAATCATATGAATATAGCATTTAATTGTATGTATGCATTTATTTACAATTCATATATTTTAAAACCATCTATGCAGTACGCAATTTAGTGAGATAATTCTGAACAGTCACAATAGCATCAGTTGTACTTATGTATAATGTGAAATATATGGAACACATTGTGACAATTATGTCATGGAGTTATCCTGCACGGTTCACCATTTTCTATTTAATTTTAGTAACCTTTGATCTACTGAACGTACATCTGTATATATGTATGTACATATATACAGATGTACGTAGTTGATATATATATATATATATATATATATATATATATATATATATATATATATATATATATATATATATATATATATATATATATATATATATATATATATATATATATATATATATATATATATATATATATATATATATATATATATATATATATATATATATATATATATACTATGTATTTGTATGAATGTTCTCAACTACAGCGTGGGAAGAAAATAATTAGAATATTGGCATGTATTTTGATTGGAATTACAATATTCACTACTTAAACTGCATATTTCGAAATATGTATAATGTCACCAGGGCCGCTGAGAGGAATCCCGGGTAATGAACAAATTAATTCCGAACCCTATAACACTGTTCGACACGAAAAATGGCTCAGAGACGAGATATGACTTTTCTTATAAATCTATGCCCAGAAAACACGAATCTGGTAATAAAAAATGTTGATTGGCTCGAGATTCGGAGATATGTGTATTTTTTAAATCGCGCGATTTTTCTTTATCTTGTAGTTGTTCGGTTGATGTCTCAAAATCTGTCAATTCTCTGTTCAAAATGAATATTGGAATCTATAGTCGGGTGTTTTATCTTTCATTTGTAGTACTTATTAGCTTTCCAATCTCTCTAAGTAGTCGTCCAGTTCAAATCAAAAGTCAAAAGTACGTGTTTTCAATTGGGATTTTTTCCCCACTGTTAGCACTTTCAATGCTGCTGGCAAGATCTGGACGGTTATTAAATCCAAATTCCGAAATTTACCGAAAATTTTCAAAAACCGATAAACAGAAAAAAAAAAGTTCTACTACCGGTATACCGGTTTTTACCGGTAAATTATTTTTTTTCGTGAATAAGATAACTGTATTTTCAAAAAAACGTTTACCCACATAAATTGAATCGTAAATTATTAGAAATAAATCTCAGGTGAATAATGTACAAGTTATTATTAATAAATTATATTTTTATTGACCAATCATATTTATGTATTTTAAGTTTGGACCATTTCAAAAATATAAGCTCATAATTGAAACATTTCTGAACGCATTCCGTATGATTTGGTTGGTCTGTGCTGCCATCGAATTTATTAATATGATATTGCCACATTTAATACTGAAATAAACAAATTCCAACAAGTGAAACCACAATACGCCATTTTTTACGGTAAATTAAAAAATTTACCGGAATTTCCAATTTACCGGTAAACTGGTATACAGGTATAGCGGTATTGTAATCCCTATCTCTGGCAAATTTGTCGATTTCAAATTTGT
The DNA here is from genome assembly GCF_051622035.1 of Arctopsyche grandis. NCBI lineage: Eukaryota > Metazoa > Arthropoda > Insecta > Trichoptera > Hydropsychidae > Arctopsyche > Arctopsyche grandis. Next base: position 17,670,227 of record NC_135359.1, on the reverse strand, counting down.
CGATACATTTTCTTGCAGGTTTGAAATAAATATGTTTACGTATTATACATTATATAATGTATTTGGATATGAACACAGTTATTGTATCAATTTAACTATGACACTGATCTGCCATGATACTATCAAAAACTATGAGATGTCAAAATGTCAAGTAGGGGAAATCTTACGGAAACCACATTACAACGTCACCATAATTTCCACTTCCGTTAAAAATATTTCAACCCAGGGTAAGCACACATATGTATATACATAGAAGAAGATGGGACAAACAATTGAGAATACTTATGTTTATGCCTAAGAATGTATGCATAAACAAACTAGTTCGTTTGTCAATTGCTGAATAACAGGAAATTAGCAATTAATTCATCCATAGAGACATTTATGGATTTAGACTTGTACATAATTTTTTACATATTGTACATAAATCAAATTCAGATATTAGTGACATAGTGGGTAGGGTGGTTTTTGCCAATTTGATGGAGGAACTGTTTCAACAATTAAATCAGATAAATTGGCAAATTCTGATAGGAGACGATCGACTAGGGGTCACAAATATCGAAGTGTGACTAGCAGCGTTCAAGATTGGCACGGGGATCGAACCCGGTAGTGTATCGGTACTAAACATAAACGCAACCATCGAGCCATGCCACCGAGGCCATATGTACATATATTATCGAATCTAACTAGTCGTTTAGTTGTTTTCGCACCCCTATAACAATGTTCTATATACATAACAAACAGTTGGCTTAATTGAGATATGATCAAATTTTAGGAATTCTAATATTTGCTTGCGAACCTCTTAGTGATAACTCAACCATATACCTACTTATTATTATTAGAATTGATAGGATTGTTTTCATTACCGGTGTAGAAGAGCACGCTGAAGAGCAATGAGAGCAGCAGCCGGCGCCCCATGATTGGATGGACGCCGGCGCCGGGCGCCCCTCTAGGGCGTCTACCCTGTGGGGGCCCCCGGCCATTCATGCCTCACATCCAACCCACAGTGTTTGTCCTGAAATATACAAAAAAAATGTTGTTATTCAATTGAGAAAATTTTCGATAGTAAAAAAAATGTAAGACAGAGTGAAAAATATTTTCACTTGAGTAAGTTTTCCAGAGTCAGAAGGTTCGGTGTGTAAAGAACAATAAAAGAGATGAGGCATAAAAAGGGCAATGGTAGGCAAGTGTGGTGGCACAATGCGCCGGATAATGGCGTGATATCCCCCCATTTCAGTGGAACAGAAATCCTTTAATGGTATTACGCCCAGGAACAAGGACGAACGAATCTGCGCGAGTCTCGCAAATGAAAGCGATTGTGTACCGCCGACGGAGAAAAATCGAGAAAATGCCGTGGAAAAACGCCTACTTCTCGGTAGATAGTGAGACTTCGATGCCGTTTAATCACGTATAAAAAATAATTCAACCAGGCGCTTAATAGTAGGGCGAGATCTCCGAAATGAATTATGAAATGTACGTGAGTGTGCTAAAGCAAAAGAAAGAAAATTTACAAATGGTCGAGATTTCCCGAATTCCAACAAATAATACTCTTTGAAAAAGAAAGCTTTTTCATATGTTATACACAATCCCACAACTACATTCGGATTATTTCTATATTTATAATATATTAAATCTACCTGCTTCCGCATATGTGCACATACTTATCTGGACCCGTAACCTGGTTAATTTGCAAGTTTAATAAATATTTGCGCTTTGAAAACGGAAATGGATTAAATTTCAACAGATGTTTTAGTCACGTAAAGAAAACAGAGAAAACGAGAGAATGGCACAAAAAAAAACCACACGAAAACGTCCGAAGACTGTCGAGAATATTAATGAGTTTGATCTCGATATAAGACTATTGCAATATTCTTTTTTCCTACTCAAGTTTCACAGCGCTTGAATCGTATTTTCTTTAGATAAAATTGACACAAATTATTTTTAAAAAATCGTCCACCACTATACGATCGACTATATCTATCATACTATTATAGTAAATGATATTTTAATGCATTTCCTTTTACACTTTTGAAAAAAAAATTAAGAAGAGGTTTTATAAAATTTGCAGACTGTAAATTTTTTACGGTACGGTTTTCGCATTAAAGACCTTTTACGTTGTTGAAAGCTCTACTTTTATAATGATGCAATAACCTAGAGTTTACATAATAAAGCTCATTTCTAAATGTATACATTATTTAATTATTTATAATTATGAACTCTCATTCATACATTTTTACTTTATTTAAATGAACATAACGACCTTTTTAACATACTTTCCACGTTTTTAAAGAAATACAGTATATCTTCTCTGCTGAAAAAATGTATACACAAAGCTCATAAGTATAACAATCAAGGCAAAACGAGCTTCGTAAATTTCGACGAAAACAGACCTCTTTATCACAGTAACTGTTTGGTTTTGTAAACCCATGAATATTTCCTTTTTATAAATACTTAAATGTTTATGGACTAGAAGAATGAATGTATGTAAGTAAGCTCAGGTGATACCGCGGTTCAGCGACTCGGAAAATTCGCATATACGTTTTCGAATAACGAAGCAATCTTACCCGGTAGATTTTCATTCCCGTGATTTATCCGACCGCCATTAAGCTTTTTAAAAGCACGCAGATTAATCTCTTAAAAGCATATCCATAAATAATACCTTATTATAACCGGGAACCAACAGATTTTACATCACTCATTATTTATTTTAATTTTTACCTGCATACTACATATGTACTATATGCAAACTTAATGAAAACTAAAATATAAAATTTTCTGATTTTATTTAGCAGTTACTTAAAGCATTTATTTATTTTCCATCCTTGGCAGGACATGACGTTTTAGCATGGATACTGTCACGGTACGTTACGCGTCACGCTGCGTCCCGTCAGATATAATAACACAAGCCTCTTCCCTGTCGAAATAATAACAACATATTTTTCATACTTAGTGTGCCAAAAATGTTCGGTCTCTCTTCAGATGGCTGTCTAATAAAAAAATCTAATTTATCACCATCGAACACGGCTGCAGACTTCTTGATAAAAATTTTTGATAGATCACTTTTTAATATGACAAATTACATTTATGCGAAATATACGTATACTCATATAACAAAGATGCAAATTCGACAAATATTATAATATACATACATACATATGTATACATACATTTTCACTAATTTTTATTTTTGGTTGACTGACACTCATATTTATACTCCCACTGTCAATTTAAAAGTTGGTAAATATTACACAAGTTTGCCTGAAAAAAATTGTCAAATTTTTAACGCTGTATAATTTCCTTTTTACAAAATTACATACACAGATATTCAATAATAGGCTCTTATTTTTGAATATTTGTAATGATCGATGCTTGTGAGTTAGTGACACACGTCAACGTCAAAATCCACTTTGATGTCACACTCTACAATCTCTGCCATTTCATTTCGCATTTTAAAACCTTCTATGTACATAAATACTGGATGGATAAAATAATTTTTTTCATTACAAATTATTCATTTGGTATTCCAATTTGATAAAAGATGGAGACAATAGCGCACTAATTGAAAAAGTTCGAAAACATTCTAGCATGTGTAACGAAACTATTCCATATATGTATATGTATATGCAGTGGTGAAGTGCTAAATAAAAAAGAACCAGGACGCTGTTTAATTTTTATGACCCCTCCTCCCTCTTTTTTCATCACTTCATATGTAAACTAATATTGATAGTTCAAATATTTATAAAAAAAATAAAATGCTAATTAACAAATATTCTTGTTGAAATTATGAAGTTTTTTTTTATATTTTGTGAACACTTCATAATAATAAGTAACATAATAACTAAAAGAAAACAAAAATATAGAAAAGATATTGAAAGAGAAGAATTACAAAAATCTTCAAGTTTAAGAAAGACTTCTAGTTTTTTTTTAAATATTATTGTTTTCAGAATTTACTACATTGTTGGGAAGATTATTTCAACTTTTTTTATTACTTGAACCACTCTGTTTGAAAAGAAGGAATCTATATTTTATTTTTTTAATTTTACTCATAAATTATGTATATATGTAGTTTATTTGTTATTAAGAATTCTTAAGTAGTGAGAATAATAAAATTTAGGAACGAAAAATTTACCTGAGCTTAGACATCAAACTTACTAAATTTGACCAATTGAATTCTGATGATTTTTCTGAATGATTTTTGTTAGTTAAATCTCGTTTATAGTATATGAAAGCATAAAAAATTGCACCATTTTCACAGATTTTTTACTTTTCAGTCTTTAATTCAAAATCTAGTATTGCTGTGCCAAAATTGAGTAATGTTGATTGTACAATATTCATCTGAATATTGTGCAATCAATATTCGGATGTTTTTTCTTATTATATAATTTTAAGTATTATTATTCTTAAAATTCTGTATGTATGTACATATATTGATTTTTGATTTTTAAATGCTTTTTATTATTACGAAATTATGTTCACAATACATCTTATATCTATTTTAATAGCTACTGATCTACTGATCATTTTCTATTTTACAATTTAATTTAATTTGGTTAGTAATCATAGTATTATATTATTCTAATATATGTATATCTATTAATCTCAATTAGAAAATCTCAAACTCAATCTCAATGAGAAAATTGTATTTTTTATATTAAATTTTATCAGTTTGATATTGAGTGAAATAGTGAAATTGACCCTTGAAACATAAATATAGCTCACATTCAATTACATTGTTCCAAAGGTTGGAAAGTCAAAATAAACAAGTGTCGAATGAGAAAATGTGATGAAAATACGTCTAGTAATATTTCATATACACTTTGTCTTTACTGGAGGGAAAAGTTTTTCGTTGGGTTTTCCCAAAGCTCTTGTCAAACGTAACGTTAAGACAAAGTCTTCATCGATAAGGGGGGAAATAAATCATTTCTCAATCTCATCTTTCACTTTTTCTGTTTTATTTATTTTATTTTTGCAGATTAATTCACTTGTATTCATTATAATATTTTGAGCTTTCCATCATGTTTTCTACATTGTATAATATACATTTTTTTATCACCGGAATTTGAACGTCCCATTTAGCGTCCTCCACATAATACGAGAGCAAGAAAATATATTCATGCACGTTGATTTATCGGCCATTCGAATTTTCTTTTTTTTCCTCGACGTTTACTATAGTCGATTTCGTTATTTAGAAAGTTTTCTTTCGATGGTGAACGACGAATTCGCCCTGCAAAAGAAAGTTTCTACATGTGTTTTGCATACGTATCTATAATATTTACATGTACTTGCGGACGATAAATCAAAATCGCATAAGCGTAAAAATGAATGAGAAATAGTCGACGCTTACATCGAAAACTCTCGAAATTTATTACGTAAAATTTATGCCAGATTCGCGACAGCAAAAATAATGTATCGCTCATAACGATAAATGTTTATAATTGATTTTAGCGTGTGGTCTTGTTCTCGTTGCGCAACGAGCTCGTTAACAATCGGTTAAGCGTTTGAATGTGGTCGATCCCTCGTTCGGGGCATAAGGGCGATTTAATGAGAAGTCCGAGAATAAATTAAGTCCCTTTTTGTCTGAAGGAGTTTATGCCAGAGCGACCCGTGTTTGTGTGGGTGCGCGAACGCTTACGATCACAATGGACCAAAGGGACGAACGGGTACTTTGGCGCAGCGACGGCCAAATTTGTCAGACCATATTCATTCAGTTTTGGCGATGAATAGACCGCAAAGCGTTTAATATGTTAAACATTAGCACTAAACCTGATTTTAATACGCAAGCTTTGAGCCATTGTAGTGTGCTCATTAACTTCAGAGGAATTCATTGCGAATGAAAGCATTTCTTTTTGAGCTTACACTATTATTGGTACAAATGATGATTTGATTTGAATACCCGATATGGAATTCAATGGATGAATGAAACCTCATTTTGAAAATAATCATAAAAACAGCGCCTCAATACATTTCAACCTGCTTATATTTCATAAAATTCGTATATGAGATATTATGTACAGGGTAAATCCATAGTGCATTCTATGGTGATCTCTATTGCATTGTATTGATTGATTCGAAACATGGACGATGAAAAAGAGAGAAAGGGACATGTTGGATGAGTAAAGGTGGATCGTCCACTGGATCTCAGATTTACATATTTATTTTAAAAGATCAAATTAGACTATAAGGTTGCCATAGTGACTTTACAGATGATAGAAATGTCCCCGACACTCAGCATTGAGCAAACGAGAAAAATGAAGATAAGCAATCATGCACAAAATTTTTAATCAAAATAGTGAAGGAATCGTGAAAAAGATTTTCTGAAACGACCACTTCTGCCATACAATTGTCCGTTGTGATGAAAGTTTCTGGCAAAACGGCCACTTAGAATTCTCACAAATCAGTAAATACTATCTACCCAATTAAGCAACAATAGGCAACTATTGAGTGCTTATATTGGAAATACAAGACATTTAGAATCGATAATTTTATTTTTGAGGGACAACTTAAAGCTCAGTTTTTTTTAATAAATGAACAGTAATTTTTACAAAAATTTACCGATAATAGTGTAATATATACGTATATATACATAAATAAAAATGAACGGTTAATAAATCGCTTATTGTTTTAAGTATTTTTTGAAAAACTGATAATAGTCAAGCAGTATGTGACTGATAATAAAACTTACTGATCATCTTTTAACGTGTGCGGACTTTTGGCCGAATCGACACTTGGCTGACGGACGTTCTGCTGACAGACGCTTGGCCAAATGGACATTAGGCCGGTGGACGTTTGGTTGAACGGATATTTGTCGGATCGTTTAACGTTAACAAATTAATTATTCAAAACAAATTAATTATTCAAAACAAATTAATTATTCAAAACAAATTATTTATTCAAAAATCTACTCGATCTCATTAAAATTTAATATTTTTTATCAATAAACACTTAAAATTTCATTCGGCCAAGCGTCAGTCGGTGTAGTGTCCGTCAGCCAAGTGTCCATTCGGCCAATATTCCGTCACATTCTTTTAACAAATGATTACAAACTATTATTTTATTTAACGCTCCCTTGTTTCGTAGTAGGAAATCGAAAATTTGCACTTTTCGCTCCGCCCTAATGTATGATATGTACATATACGTATTAATAAGATTTTATATTCACCAAAATCAATGAATATACAACATTTGAATACGACTGGGAGCATTATTGAAATCAGGTAATGATGAGCTCCAAATTTCATAGAAATGACCGATTACTCGAATATGTATATTTTGATGTTTCAAAAAATAATACAAATATGCGTGAATAATAGAAAGCCGATGTACTACTGAGATACGAGTCATTATAGTCCCCATGGAATATTAAAAAAGGCTTCAATCCAATGTTACTTTATTTCATTTTTAATTTATATGGGATCGTCTTTTTTGTAATTTTTCGTCAAAAGTCGTCTGGCATTTTAGCATAGTAAGCAGCGTCGCGTTAATAATACGATACATAATTCACAAAGGTACTTTGCATTAGTTAAAATTAAATATAAAAATGTAAAAACCAAGCAGACGTCCAAGAACCAAAAATTAAACGTACAACTGTGTATAACAGCTTCGCGATATACGTATGTAGTTAACGAGCAGATGTTGCCATCTGTCTCCACCACTCTAGCGTCATTTATAAACCACCAAAACCGGACGTAAGCATGTATGAAAAATTTTCCACAATATATTTTACTTTTTTACACAATTTTTTCAAAACTTTACCGAATAAAAATCACAGCGCTAAAAATTTTCAATGGATAAACATACATACATACATATGTACATTTTACATCATGCCCTTAATAACAAGACTTGAAGACCGAGTAGACACTGAAATTCGAAACTTCAAAACGTAATTAATCAGTTTATGCATATTAAGCTAAATATAAGCACCTACTGGAAACGCAAAGTGTAAAAACAAAGTCAATTTAAAATTATTTTGTTTTTATTTACTTAATTATAGCGAAGCCACAATTTAATTTATTATAACTTTTTTTTATTTATCCATATAAAAAGTGGATGACATCAAAGCACGAAATATAAACGCCAACTTTAAGTAAACGTCACGAAAAAATTCAGAGGATTTTCCGAAGTTAATTTACTGCGCAATTTTGTAATGCTTCGTTTTCTAAAATAAATTATTCTAGACAGTTACGATCCTTCAGATAAAGCGTGTCATCTGACGGTCTTAAAAAGACAACACAAATAATAATACTCAATCCACAAAATAATTGATTATTATTATATGTATAAAGCATATTATGTACATATACAAAAAAAAAATCAGTTTTGTTATATATTTTAACCTTTTTAAGTAAATCAAAAGCGTAATTGTAATTTTTATCCATAATCTTTATTATTTCCTTCCCTTTTCATCAGGCTGCGTAATTTATGTAATGTTTGACCGATTCGTCACCATCACTCATTGTAAGCAGACGTATCCCAGTGTGATAACACATCGCAGAACATTCATCTTATTTACGTGGTTCGGACAACCCGATCCCGACACTCTGGTGGGTTAACTTTGAGATTTTGTTGTGGTTTCAGAGTGACGCCTTCAGGATTGCGAGATTGATACACGCTTAGAAAAATAAACACAACAATCATTCATCAACTTTATAAACCAGAATGCCTCATTCGTCTTCCTTGATAACCACAACTAAAGAGTGATACGAAGACATCTATATTATAAAAAATGTATCATATTGAAATGTGGGAGTTTTTTTCGCTGAACAAAATTTTTAACAGTATTGAGAGTCTAATAAACATACGAAAAAGTTTAAAATTTTCTTATGTACGAGTATTATATACATATGTAGGTATGTGCATGTAACGATAGTACTGACAAAAAGAAAAGCTTTTACAGCTTGATATATAGATTATTTTCACTGATATAAAAGCGAATTCAGGGATCGGATTTTGTCTGAAGATAAGGCGACTTAGCGTATGTTCACGGAGACTGTTCAAGATTATAAATAATGATAAAAGAAAATTAAATCTGCTGACAACAAAATACCATCAAAATTTTACTACTTCCAAAAAAAATATCCATCTCAAAACAAATAAATATATTAAAAATTTGTTGAACGCTGATACATTTGTATGTATGCATTATGATTTGAAATTATTTAAATTGAAAAAATATATATTATATAAGCTTCTTATTAATTTTGGTTGCTTATAAACTTGCAGCTGAATTTTGAAGCTTGAATTATTGATAGTCTTCTTGTTTTCGAGTTTGTTCACAGATTTGTTTTGAGTGAAAAGAGAAAGGACACGCCGCTCTGCCTGAGGGAAATTAAAATATCGAATTGTAAATGGTTTTGTTTGCTTATTCCCACAGATAAGCATCGCAATAAAGTTTTAGAGGCCGTCTTCAAAGTCACACAAATAAGTTGTTTATCATCCGTTTCCTTGCGTTCCTTCTTTCCTCCACCGGATATTATATTTCAGCGATATTGTTGTCGCTGGCAAAAGGGCTAAAAAAGGATGCCATTCGAATGTGCTATGTTGTATGAAAAAAAATAATTAAATTGCCGTGTTTACAAAAAAAAACATAGATAAAGTAAAAAACGGCGACAACACAAAGTCAGACGCAAATAATGGTACAATGACGCCTTTTTGACGAGTCCGGGAGTTGAAATATATAATAGATACTATTTATTTGTCGGTCGAAGCAGAAAAGGGAGAGGTGGAAAATCGGCAAAGTTTTCCTGGAACGCAAAGGGAAATTGCCAGGGGCGTGAAAGCCTCCAAATTACTGGAACAAGTGGTTCAACCACTATTGAATTCGCGTTACGGTTACTGCGAGTAATTGCTGAATTAATTTCGGGGCGGCAAACTTCGGATTAGACCAAAGTCATCTAATACCCAACTAAAGTAAGTGTGAAATTTCAATACAAAAAACACATCAACGTATCTTTGAATTTTACTTGTAATGGTCGCTCAGACTAGATAATAAATTAAAATCTGAATAAAAAACACATATTTGTTGAGGAGCATCATCTGAGGTAATAGTAACAAATTCAAACAGAAGAAAATCGATCAAATTTATGATTTTTATAAAGCTTTGAAAAACTGCTTCTATTTATGTTTTAGTATGCTGGAAGCTTTCATTTAATTTTTTTGCTAATATGTTTTACTATATGAAATCCCCATCATATTTTCTGTTTTTTTTTATCAAAATTTTTCCTAATTCTAAGCTGCGTTGTTTTATTTGTTATGTAATATTTATTTAAATCTCGGACCATTGCAATATTGTATCATAAAAAATCATTGTAGAATTATAATTAATTACTTAATACCACATTTGTCAAAATAAAAACACACAAAATGAAAAAAAGTACTAGTAAATAAGTTTGAACAGAGAGGATCAGTTGAAGATGAGAACTGTATAATAAAATTTTGAAATGATAATACAGGAAGTTTAAGAAATACAATGGAAAAATTATATTAAAAGTATTAAACATAACGGTTCAAATTTAATTTAAACCTTCTAATATAATAGATTTACATGCATATGTACATATAAAAATACATATATATCAAAAAAAGCTCTTATTTCAAACATAAATGTCCTTATGTATTTTGCTTTTGACGCACCTTTATATGATTAGGCACTTAAAAGACGATTATTAACAACCTGCAAAAAATTTTATACATCAATCAATATGGTGTTTTACTAATACCACAATTATTAATTGTATATATCTATATACAATATAAAACTACTAACCGAACCACATATGTATATAATAGAACACTTATACACTTATTATAATAGAACCTACATACAAGTCGCAGAGAACAACACTAATCATAATATGCGCGTAAAATGGAGCGAATTTCGAATCAGCAAATCGTTTAAAACACATCGGTCGCATTCGGAGAATACAGATCGATTCACGTATAAATAACACGACACGCCATTTAAAAATCATCAATCACTCGGTAAGCTTTGTGCTGTGCAAATCTATTCGAAACCACGAACGCTGTGGTCTGGCTGTGTAGGCGGACTCGCTCACTTCGCATCGAGTGTCGTTCGTTCGGTCGAATATAAATTAGGACCACTCGCTTGTCGGGCACAATCAAATATTTATATGAAAATCGACCCAAATCACACTGCGTACAAGTTGACAAAATTAAAAATTAATTCGTTGCCATCGAGCGAAAAAAAATCATTTATTTATGCCAAACAACCTCTTCGCGCTTCGGCGCACCGTCGAAAGGAAGCGATTTTCGCGTACTCTTAGAATATAGATTTTTCCAGCTCGCGGATAGCGAAAATATATCATTTGGTGAAAGTAAATTTGAATTTATTTGAATGACAAATTATCTCGTTTATCTTACGAAAGCCGGTTGCCTCTGCGGCGAAAGCTCTTACGACACTAAGAAAATATTTTTCCAGTCTTGTCTTGGTCGCCTAAAAATCGCTCTATTGGCACGTAATTGATGATGTGGTAAAGCTAAAAGAATAAAATGATATTTGAGTTTACTTTATCGACGGAAAAAAATAAGATGTCGACATGATTTGAATTCCAACATACTTTTCAAGGGGCGCACATAGAATTTTAATAAAATTAATTAAGTACATTTTGCTTGTATTAATTAAAGAATAAATCAAAGGTTTCGACTTTTACTTTGAGTTGGAACGACTTGTTAAATATTTCACGAGAATTTGTCGGCATTTTATTAAGCAAAAGTTGCGATTCAAAGTTTGAGCGTCATTGACATTTTGTTCACACTCGTTTGTCGGGAAAAGTTCGTTGACAGCCTCCGTTCATTGTACGTAACGGCAAAAACGCCTCAAAATTTATAATATCCGATAGAAATTTACGTCACCGCTTCGATTTTACCTCACGCAAATTATTAGCAAACATTTTCTTTAAATTGCGCTTAATCGCCGGGTAATTTTCCCAAATTTAAAACACCGAAATTAAATTGAAACTCTCTCGATTCGCTTAAATTAGCGTTAAGCGGCTAAGTAGATCACCGGCGTCCAGGACCCAATTTATTCTCCGATTAAGGACATATCTTAGCACCTGGTGTTCACCGACTTCGAACAGACGTAGAATTTCCATTTCGGCTTCCCGCACATTTAATTGAAACGATTAAATATTCACGTCTTATAAGACACACTCTAGAAATTGTGAGGGTCGAACTTCTATTACCCGCAAATTAACCCAAAAGCTCAAATTAAATTACTCCAACTCCAAAAATGCGTTTTTTTCATCTCTAAAAATTATTATTTAGGGAACATTATTTTAAATGACAAACGTGAAAATTAAAAAAAAAATACATAAAATGAGTTCCTTTAATTAATAGAGTGATTTTGACATTCAAAATACGAACTTTTAATAAATTATCACACCATTAATCTAAAGATATATTTTAAATAGCACAAAAGAATTTAAATAACATTCATTCATTATTTATATAAAAAGAACAAAAACTATGAAACTTGCAATTACAAAAGAAATCTTGACTGTCAATGAAATTAGCCTCATTAGGGCATATTCAAGTTTTTTTTTATTATTCTATTATATATTTTATATTAGAAATATTTAGATATTTATATGTAACTACATAATCGAATTTATACTACTTAAATGATCAATCCATTTCTTATTTTCCTTCCAAGCATACGTATTGGATAATACAACTTGAAAAATGTCTCACATGCCTCGTTTATCTTCCACGGATTCAGAATATGACAGGCCTTAAAATGTGCCCTTACTACTCCATATCTTTAATGGGTCAAATAATAATAAAAAAGTTCGCGCAGTGATCATACAGAGAGATGAAGAGAGAAAGAAATAGAAAAAGCTTCATTCAAAAGAACTGCCTCCGGTCAATTCGCTGATGAATGAGGATATCTCTCGGATATGGTAGCACACTGTAACTATTTTTACCGGTCCACTTCACAAAAGCTATCCGCCCCGCATCACATGAACGAATTTCGAGGCACTTAATTTTTTATCGTCCTTATTTGTACATTGAAAATTTGTTTCAACGAATTCGAATTTGTATTCAAAATTATTTCAAAAGGCTGAAATAGTATTCGTAAGAGGGAATTCAATTATACAAATTGCACCAATTGAATCAGAAACTTTTCATGCAAAATAAATTACATACAGTGCATGTGATGTGAAAAGTAATCGTCCGTTCCGAATTATGTGGTTCAAGTCGTCCAATTAAAATCCGAATTTAACAATTTAAGCGCTCCTGCCGTTAATTTTTATGCCGTTATAATTCATTCGGCGTTTCATATCCGAGGCGTTTTGAGCGGAGGCAGGTAGACGTCGTAGCCGTTAAAAATGCGCCATTAGTCTCGCTAAAAAAAAGGCGCCTTCCTTTCAGACCCTGTTATTAATAATGACGCCTGAAGACGTTGCTTATGCGAAAAAACTAACCTTCATAATGCCAACGCTGTCGTGTAAAAGCTCGTTTGCTGTTTATTTCGCAAAGAGCGCTTTTTTCACTTTATTGTAATTGCGAATACCGAAAAAAGCGGAATCGGTGAACTTTTCCTCCTAGATATCTCTTTCGTAGTCGTCAGCTTAATAACGCCGTATTATGACCCTTCGCCTGTTTACCCATTCTTCCCCTTTTGAATCAATAGTTTTGCATACTTTTAATGTACTTATGCGCGTAGAATACAATATTTGGGAATATAAAAACATTGTGGTGAAATATAAGACCATCATTGTCAAGAAAGGTTGTATTATTTCCAAATCAGTGAAGCAGCACATCCATTCAAATGTCAAGTTGTACTCTAAGCTCTGACCTAATTACAAAATAAAAAAAGGAAAGAAATCATCATTGCGTCACACACAGACCTTTAAAAGAAATATCCTAGGCCCTTTTTGAATATATACATATGTATGTATATTTGCACATATCTACATATACAAACATATTTTTATTTTTTAATATACACTCGCCATTCCAGATTTGCTCCAATGCGACGGGTGTACGTTAACGAAATACAGAATACATAAACAATCAGAAATCAGAAATACAGTAATACATACATATACAATCAGAATATATAGCATATAACAATTAATCAGAAATAATAATCATAGAGACATCTATGGATTAGTTTTAGATTTTTTTTTTGTATACAATTTTTATACATAAATTAAATACGAAATTATAGAGATGTCTATAGAGATATCTATCGATTTCAGATTACTGTGTATAATTATTATAAATTATACACAGGCAGATTTTGTGACAACAGGATTAGATAATACCAATTTTCAGGAACCGATTCAGCAATGATCAGATAAAATTGGCAAACTCTGATGGAGAAACGATCGATTTGCAGTCACAAAATCCCCAAATCTAACCAGCAGTGGCGAGGACACGAACCTTTGACCTCAGTGGTGCTAAATATATACGCTACCACAAAGCCAAATATGAACGAATTGAAAAAAAAATCTGAAACAAATTAGTTTAATTTTATGTATAACAAGTGAAGAACAATATTATACATATAATACATGAAATCAAATATCAGTCTGGAGAAATTCAAAGCTAAAATGATATTTACGTCTGATTTATGTAAATCCTCAAATAAAATGTACTTTTTGTTGAAAGATTTTTTTAAGTTGTAAAATATTCTAAGAAGAAATTCTAAACAAAAAACAAAAAAAATATAAATTGATCAAACCACGGGTTATTTAAAAAAAACAGGCGGGGCGCAAGGAGGCATAAAGCCCCCCCCCCCCCCCCCACCTCAAATTTTTTTTGGAGCTAACTAAAACCGACCTTATTTACCTATAGGTACAAATGTATTAACACTCTAAACACAGTACTACTCGTAAGTGCCAGTGTAGCTGAAGCTGGCGAGAACGGGAACACGTCAGATAAGCGACTGCCCCGAATTAAATTACGAACCGGTTCTGCTTAAAGCGTGTTGAGTGAAATAAAAAAAACAATTATTTACTCTTAAAGAATTACCAACAGTACACAAATTTTATTTTCTTTTTGATTAGGAGAAATATGTGTTAGACTTTAGGCCCTTTATTAAATACTCCGAGACATTTTTAGTTGATTATTACAAGAAATACGTGTAAATGTTAATTTGTAAGTAACACTTTTAAGTATTAGTTAATTGGTGAAAATATCATAATATATAAATTTGTATGTATAACATTAAAGAAGAAGAGATAAAGAGGCGTATGAAATTAAAATGGAATGCATTTGGACGAATGAATGTTTTATTTTTAAATCAAAAATGTCACTCCGTCTGAAGAAAAAATCTTCGACCAATGCATTTTTTCAGTGATGAGGTATAGATGTGGAACTTGGACATTGAATTCCAAGATGCTACACAAAGTCCAATGCACTCAAAGAAGTATGGAACGCTGTATGCTCGGCATAACGAGAAAAGACAGGAAGCGGAACACGTGGGTGAGAAGTATAACATCGTGGATAGAGAAAGGAGACTGAAATGGCAATAGGCGGGCCACGCCCGTATTAATGTGCGTGCGCAGAATACGGGAGAAAAAGCCTGTTCCTCTTGTTCCTGTTGTATCCTGCTCGCGCAAATTAAGTGAGTATGTGCCGTTTACCATGCACCTTTTTTTTTGATCTTTTAACTTAAGATCTTTCGATTTTCGATCTTTTCCTTCCGATATTTGCGTTTTCGGTAATTTCACATTCCGGCCCGTCACGGAGACCGACAATGTAGATATTGATCGATGTTTTTATTTCTTAATTACATAATTCGACTCATATACATAGGTTTTGATGAGGAATACATAAAACATGAAGACCCTGCCTTTAGCATATTTGGAGAAATAAAATAAAATACTGATCACTCGCTAACCAACACAGTGCAGGGAGTGTCAACATATACTGTCTTAATTAAAATTCTAAAAGAAAATAATCTTTTTTTACTTTTTTAATTTTATTATAATTCAGAAAATTGTGTACCACTTAAATATTTTTGTTTTTATTTTTATCTGCATAAACTTCATCGTCTACAATAACGTTGATTCAAGTACAATCGGACGATATTATTTATATAATAATTGATGTATTGATATAACATTCAAAGTTATACTGAATTATGTGAGCGTATCTAACTTATGAAATTATTGTTCGTTCAGTAACGCTTGATTTATTTATATTATGCATACAAATGATGCTTGAAATTAATTGAGTGAATATTTTGCAAACTCACATTTTCGAGCAATTTCGCTCCGAACGACCGATCCGGCATCTGGAACTTCCGCGAACGATGTGAAATAAATATATTCAGATATTAAAAAAGTTATTCGACGCGAAATGAAATAAAAGAACTTTTTAAATAAACCGTTTGACGGATATTCGAGCCGCTTTTATTACCGCCCCCGATCCCGTGGGAGCGTTCAACTTTTCCCCAGATCTGATTCGCGCTAATGTACGGCCGTTTCGGGTTAAACGGGGGACAATATTTCGTCGATAAGTTTCACGTGAAAATAAAATTAGAAAAAAAACCCACTTCACTTAGAATCAAATCGTTTCGACATCGGAAATTTCACAGCCGGCCTCTGCTTACTCTTATCATACATATGTGGATTCGTCCATGTACAAATTATACATCCTAATTAATTTCTCATTACGGCCGAGAGTAACGGCTATCCCATTTTCGGTATCACGTAAATTGCTCATCAACCGACAATAATAATATTTTACGATGCTAAATTGACCTTTTGCCCCCTTGAAGTGCGGCGATGGCAACGGAGAGTTCGAGACTAAACTTAAGCGAATTTACGCCAATTTAACGCCCTTTCGCTACAAGGTCATAAATCCAACACCACCGTCTCTCCCCCATAAGTCTCTAATTGTACAGACTATGCGGACTATTGTTTACATTTAAGGGTTGTTAATATTGTTTATTATTATTGCGTCTAGCGAAATATACTCGTAAGTCGCGTGCGTGGCATAATAACGCCACGCTGCTCGTTAACCGGCGCTAAAACGATTGTTTTTCGCGGAATTTCCCACGTTACGTGTGATACGTATTCCATAATTATGATTAACGCCACATGAGGGACAAATTTGATTAAGAACCTTCATCCCGCGTATTCGGATCACTCGGATTATTCTTAAGGCACGTTCTATAACAATAAATTGGTCACCAATTGCCTTTTGCGAAAGCCCGGATAACCTTGGGGCGACAAATGAAAGTTATGCTTATTTTATTCCAACAAATAATTTGACCCAAATTGATATTATACATTGTTTATACCACGCCATCACAATAAATTACATGAATATACGTATCAAATGGATCCGCAAAACTTTTAGATAATTGCATAAGTTCATGCTCGCTTACCGTGGAAAAACATGTGAAAATGGGGCTCGAACTTATGCAAACAAACATGATATTATACAATAATTTCCAAACGCTATTTGTAAGGAAAAAAACAAAAATAATTTGTAGAATACATATAAAAGAGATAAACACGTATACAAAAATTCTAATTTGATAATTAAATATGAGCTGTTATATTTGAAATTGGCGTAAGTTCACTTTTCTTCATTTCAAGAAATATCTCGCAAACATTAGATATAATATTTTGCATTTTCAGTATTAACAATACTGGTGGACTGTAATACGTTTATTCTGCTTTTCCGAGATTCTTAACATATAAAATTAAAAGAAGTGATAACAATTTGTGAATTAAGTCAAACTGAAGTATTTGGAACTGAAAAATAGACTTCCGCCACTTTCAAATATAACGGCTCATATGTAAGTATTATCTCTTGAACTTGAACCATTTTAAGTAACCAGAATTTCAAAAATTTCCCAAAACTTTCACGTTAACTAGCAATAAACTTCAATGGTACTCCGTAAATACTATTTGAAGAAATCGCTCAATCGCTAATTTATCACAACAATAATGTAATAAGAAAAGACATATATGTACATACACTAGAATGTATGTATATGAGAAGAAACCAAAATTAATTTAAACAATAATTAAAATGACAAAACTTTAGAGTACGTGACAAGAAGTTGCCGCGTAATTTAACAGCCAAAAATTTTCGTTGCCGAATAAATGTTCAAGTCTCAAAGGATATCGTACAATATAATATGTCAACTGGAGGACATTAAGTGAGACCTTTCTAATATTACCACCGATAATAAAAGGAATATGCTGCCGGGAAACAAGGTCAGACCACCTCTTTGCCACTATTCCCGACTACAGTTTCTGCCACACCTCTTAAGCAAAATTACCCACTTCATCATAATAAAACTATAAGCTGTGAAACGCCTATTAACGTATATTATCACGCGTGATAAACTCTATTATGATTTCATTATTGACTGACGTACGCAATATATCACATATATTCGAATTTGATTGCTTGTGAATGTAGTGACGATCGCAGTCGGAAAATCTTCATCAACTGCTGAAAGCCATTTGTCAGCTAGACTGATGATTCAATTTTGCGAATTTTACCTTCGATGAAAAAAGGTTTCTTAACTTTGCGTGGTCAAATTTTATGAAATTTTCGAACGAAACTAACCAGAAAATCTCGTCGAAAAATGAATTCGATTTGGGACAATTGGATTCATGAACAAAATTTTACTTTTATTGTCTCAAAAATCTTTGAACACGATAATTTTGTGCTCCAAAGTGATTTCAATATGGAAATCCATAGCAATCATTATAATACACATATTAAAAAAAGTCTTTATTTTTGTATAACGTGGACGTACATATGTATGTATGTATGTATGTACATAAGAGAAAAAAAATTCAATTTAAATGCTAAGTTTCATTTATATTATACAATCCATTGTTCGTGATAAAATTCAATTTTTGTTGTTAGTCCAAAGTTTAAAAATGAATATTATATATTTATGTACATATGTATGTATGTATATTAAAAATAATCACAAAAACTAGTCCTTAAAGAAAAAAATTATGTTGTTGTTATTTTGAAGCAAATTTCAAATAATATGAGATTGAAAAGAATGAATCTCTCCACATTAGGACAAAAAATAAAATTAAAAATACTCATGATAATTGTCCAATTATCTCCTTACGCAAAGAAAAAACAATCATCTAAGAGGTCATTACTCTCAGACTCCAAAAATATATTTTTACAAAATAATCAGAGAAACCTTTTCACACAGTGGTACAAATTTGGAAAAGTTTATCAAATGAATTGGTAACTTCTGCTAACCTAAGCTTCTTTTAAAATATAATATATTTGATGATTTCCTAACAATGAATGGGCTTTTTTAGTTTTCCTTTTTTGGTTTTTTTCTTATTGCATTTTTTATTGATTGTTTTTTATGTGTTATCCTCCATTTAAAGTTTTTTGTTTGTTTTTATCTCATTTGACTCTTGTATTCTTGTAATATCCGTCGGCTATGACTCCCAGTATTATAAATAAACTAAACGAATTCATACGTTGTATCCTGACAAATTATTGATTTATTTTTGAAAAAGCACTGTTTTCATTACGTCCATATTTCAATCAAAATTCCAGTCTGTTTTGCGTCCGACGTGGATATATATTTTGAAAAACGTTGAAAGATAAACTCGGAAAACATTTAGTGAGTTTTTTTTTCCTTATTAAAGATTTTTTTTCCGTTTGACGCAAGATACGCAATGAAACGAGCTGAGTAAGCGCGCTTAATCTAATTAATGT
The DNA here is from genome assembly GCF_051622035.1 of Arctopsyche grandis. Lineage (NCBI taxonomy): Eukaryota > Metazoa > Arthropoda > Insecta > Trichoptera > Hydropsychidae > Arctopsyche > Arctopsyche grandis. The sequence goes on along the minus strand of NC_135359.1, from coordinate 17,650,535 downwards.
CGTTGAATGGACGCTGCTCGATTTCGGTCTGGGGGAAAATTTGAAAACTTTAAGGCTCTTTCATACATTTTTTCGACGTTTCGTATTTTTCATTAGCGTCGTTAACAACTAGTAAGTACAAAGAACGAACGCGACAGCATCTCTTGTCCAAAAAACAAATTAATCATGAATTAAGCTACACGTAAAACAACGACCATATTCGAGCTTCTCATTGTGCCAATGAAATACTAGTAGTATTAGTGGAACAATATAACTCGCGTTCGCGCAATTCTACGTCAGTACACGAGCGTGGTTTTGTTTTCGGTATAATCCTGATAACAAAAGGATAAACTATTCTCGTGAGCACTTGAAAGCTCCCCGGGATGCTCTTATATTATATAATGTACATACGTGGTTTAAAAGCATTTTCTTATGATGCCACTTAAACCGTAAAGATATGTGTGAAAGACCCACTGACAACATTTTATTATCAAATTTCAATCACGGAGCTACATTATCTTATAAATTAAATTATATATGGAAACAAGTACACACTTACACATGTATATTACATGTATAAATATATTTCCTTTTGTAAGCGTAATTGTAACCAATTGCAAAGACCTGTATTTGACGTGACATCTTGACAAACGGCTTAGTCTAGGTACACAATTGCGGAAACCTTACACAAAGATTACCATTATAGGACAATAAATTATTCGGCCCTTGATCTCACGATCCCAATTTATATATGTACATACATATATACAAATCAAATAATGTATGAAATCATATAAGCTTTGAAGTTGCCTTATTTATTTCGTACCGATTTAAAAATATCTTAAGCTGCATATCATTAAAAAAAAATACGTTTGCAGGTATAATAATAAATTCACGAATGCTTCAAAAGGGGGTGATGTCTAATTTTGGGCTTTCTTGGATAATTCCTATAAATAATTTATAAACTACAACATGGGAATTTTAAACGTGAAAATTATGTACATGCATATAAGCAGAGAAGTCGGAAATCTATTACAAAAAATATTTGTAAATAAAAAAAAATGTTTACAATACTGAAAGGTTCATTCGATTTATCGACAAAATAATAACCTAAACAAATAATAAGACGAATTATTATTATACACAACATAAAATATTACAGCTCATCCATCTTATGAAATAATAGGATAGCTATATTGTAGTACATATACGATATATAATAAATACACATAGCGAATCCTTCAAAATGGAAATATAAAACTATATCAAAACCAGTAAATATTAAATATGATTAAAATTTTCATAACAAAATATCACAATATTAAATTCTTAAAAAGTAATAATATTAAACACATTGAAAACTGTACAGATTTATATTATTATATAATAAAAATAAATCAATACCTATAATACTGAACCACAATATTAAACATATAAAATGTTAATATATTCTTGTATATACCATTTAAATATCATTATTTAGGAAAACTTAACTATCTAGGCTAGTAACAAAATGCCCGTCATTTTTTCTTTCAAATGCGAAATAAAATTTTATTAATTTTCAAATGTTATTTAAAATTATTCTGATTCAATTGGGCTTAGTTTATTTATTAATAACTTTGCTATATTACATTTATTAATAATACATCATTATTTAAAGCGACAAAATTTCTAAAGAAAAATATTTCGAAAATTTTCCTAATTAATAATAGTCGGAGTTTTCTCAAGAATATTACCATAAACTGTCGAAGGTTGGGACCATTATCTAATATAATGTAAAAAAAACACATTTATTAAAAAAAAACTGAATTTGACTAGCTTCCACCAGCATTCAAAACAAATGAGCGATTATGTCACCATAATTTTGATTGACACACTGTATGTACATATGTATGTACATACATACATACATATGTACAAGCATACATTTTTCATCAACGAATTTTCCCAATACTTAAAAACAGCGTCTACAAAATAAGAATAAAAAATTAAATTACCGAATCCATAAATATCGAAGTGGCACGTTTGGACGCCGACGGACGCGAAGCTAAAGTCGTGGCACACACTTGACAATTTTGCACGCGCGTCTATCACTTATCATGCGTGACTCGAACCAATTGAAACTGAGGGGGAGTGGATGGACAAACTTTCCCGCGCGCACACCCACAATTCACGAGAGCTTCAGTCTCGCGAGTTTCAGCCGAGTTTCAGATGGGGTTTGATGTGGATTGAGGTGCGCGTGTGCAGTTGGTCCGGCGTCGGCCGTTCGACTGGCGTCGCGACGCCTTCTTCCCGCAGACGCCGTCGCCTCATCCCCACCGGACGCACTGCCTGCACACGGAAAACCAGATGGGAAATCTCGGGAAATTTCCCAACGTCATTTTACAGCCACACGCGGGGAGGGGTATGCACCCTTTCCTCGGATGCGGTCCTCACGTGATGCCGGGTCGTGTAAGCGCGCTCAAATAATCAACAAATTACATACATACATACATACATTTATATGTATATATATATATATATATATATATATATATATATATATATATATACAGTATATGTATATATATATGTATACAAGTAGTCCTCGAATTACGACGGTTCGCACTTACGACCGAAAAAAATAATATATTTTTATTAATTAATTATTTTTCAAAAATTGATTGATAAATCTCAAGCGGATGTGAGTTATGAAAACGGGGAATTCTCTTTCGGAAGAAATGAAACATAGCAGTAGTTTTAAAAATTAAATTTTGACTCATTCCTTTGGGATTCGTCACCAGTCGCAAACTCATACGGTCGTTACCGTTTGTTAGATAACTGTTCGTTATTGTTTTAGGATGTTTATTTTCTCAATTTCGTGTTGATTAGTGCTCAAATTTTTATTTATAAGAACATTTATAATGTGTGATAAAGAAACGGGATAATGACTGATAAAGAAACTCTTGTTAAAAATAGATAAAGGTGGTAGACTTAGAAGTGAAACTTGAAGTGATAAAACAATCTGATAGTGGTAAAAAAGTGATGGACTTGGCAAATAATTTTAAATTGTCACATTCAACGGTCTCCACTATTTTAAAAGATAAAGAAAAAATTCGTAAAGCCGTTAAAAGGTCCTTGTCAATCAAATCTAAAATAATAAATAAAAAAAGACTCGGACCCATTCAACAAATGGAAAAATTACTAGTGATTTGGATCGATGACAAGATTACATTTGCGCAAGGCATTGAAGCAATAGAAGAAGGAAAAACTTTTCAAGAATTTTGGAAAAATTATAATATCCTTCATGCTATAAGAAATATAGACAAGGGATATACCCTTTAACGGCTTAAGAAGTTACTTCAGCATGTATGTACGGAATATGGAAAAAACTCACCAATCGATTTGAACCCGTTTCTCTTTCCATATACGAAATAGAAAAAAATGTCAAGGATATTACTAACCTAATCGTACAATTTAGTGAACGTCTACAATTTGACGTAGATAACGAAGACATCAACCAACTTCTTGAAAATGATTCAAAAGATCTAACCAATGCAGAATTATTAGATCTTGAAACTTAAATGGTTGCAGAAGAGGATATTGATGAAAATGAATCAATCACATCTGCGGAACCTCTGAAAAAATTTGTATTGAAAGAAATGGCTGCTGCTTTTAATTTAATTAATCAAGGAATACAAAAGTTTGAAATGATGGACCCAGACAGTGAAAGATTTTCAAATGTGAACCACAGGATTCACGAAAATCTCGCATGCTACCAAGAAATATATAGAGAAAAAAAAACAGGATACTGTTCAAACAAAATTAGACACATTTTTCAAAAAAACTCATACGACTGTATGTCAAACTGAAGATGAAGAATTGGATTGTACTTATGTGATAAGTGATGAGGATGTATAATTTATAATTAATAAGTACGGATGATGTAGATGTTTAATTTTTTTTAAATTTAAATATGAATTCATTTGAATTACTGTATTAATACAAGTAAGTAAAATCACCGAAAAAAAAATATAAATATATTCCTGGACTTACGACGGATTCGACTTACGACCGAGGTTCAGGAACGTATCTCCGTCGTAAGTCGAGGAATACCTGTATATAAAATTGAATGTCTGTTTGTTTGTCTGTCTGTCTCGTATGGACTCCTAAATCACTCAACCGATTACGATGGAACTTTCAGGATTTGTTGTAGGCATGTCTGGGAAGCTTATTGTGAAAAAAAAACGGGAAAAAACCTCTTAGTAATAGTATTAGTAATTACGATTTTACCGACGCAATAGTATGAAGCACCATTGTGTAGTCAAGGAAATTTTTTTCACGTTACCAGTTGGTTTATGACGACCCGGCGCTGAAGAGACGTTAGTTGTGCTCCAACCATCACTTTAAACGGGAACGGGAACGGGAATTGCTTGCCTTATTCTGGCATTGCAACGCATGCCGGGTTCAGCTAGTCTAATATATAATTTCGACATAGATTTGTGATGTGACTATTTATGTATGCATGTTACTATTGTTGGTTTGTAAATCATTCGTAAATGAATATTCAAATAAATTTAATAAAATGTTTACCATGCTTAAGCGGTTTATATTACCATTGATTGGCCATGCTTAAGCGGTTTATATTACCATTGATTGGCCATGCTTAAGCGGTTTATATTACAAATACCGAGCGAAACCGGATAAAAAACTAGTACTACAATATAAAGCGACACAACAAAACAGCAATACAAATTAAAAGACAAATCGTTTTTTTTTTTCATTTTCATTCATGTAAGAGGCAAAATTTTTCCTTAATAGTAATCGTAAGTGAAAGTAAGACGAGGTTAGTAAAAATGATGTTATATTTACATACATATGTATTGAAAAGGTTCAAAGAAGGATTTCAAAAATTCGAAAAACGGAACTGCCCTCTAGCAATATCTTAAAAAAAGCTTCTTGATACATTAAAGCAGTGTTTCTGAACCATATTAAAAGAATCGCCCCCTTTACCACATTAAAATTATCCAGAGCCCCCCCCCCCCCCACAAAAAATTACTCTATTTTCTATGTATGTATTTCATGCAATGATTTTCTTTACAAATAAAAAATTATAAGAAAAACAAATAAAAAAAATGATTATTTTTATAAACATTATGTATTAATTGCCATTTATGTCATATTAACATTACATACATTATAATGTTATTTCAATTTAAAAGTAAATAATTCAATGGAAATGTGATTTTTTTATTGAGCCTCATGTGACTGCGCTATTTTCGTAATATTAGGTTGAAGTTTAGTTAAATACAGTCTCAAATCTCCTCTTTGGCTTATCAGTAATCGATTTCGGGTTTTTTTTAATATATGCGTTACTGCGCTAAAACCCTTTTCTACTAAATATGATGAAGGAAATGCTACGATGGGTAATTTTACCTCTTTCCACAGAAGAGGGTATCGATGGCAAAAACGGACCCAAAAAACATCATAATCACATTGATTGAATACTATTTTAGCTTCACAGTAATTTTGTAGCTCAATAAACTGCTCTTTTAAATTTTGACTGACACTTTCTACATCTGATAAAAATGGATTAGTTATCCAATTTGGTATTAAAAGTTCATACAAGTCTTTGAATGGTATTATCATATCTTCGATAAGGGCGTCAAAGTGGCTACAGTATGTTTCCAAATCAGAATCTTTGAGCATATCTTCTTTTAATTGTTGTAAAGAAGGAAACTGATGAAGTTCTCGCCGACGAAGATTATTTTTAAATAATTTGAGTTTGTTGATAAAGCTCAGTATAACGCCTTTGGCTTTAATAAGCTAATAAGATATTGCTTCCTTGAAGCGTCAGGAGATTTTCATTTATCTTTCCGAATATATCCGAAAGATAGGCCACATCATTTCGTAGTAATTTTAATTCAATGCATATGTTTTTCATTGTTTACATCCAAAAACTCCACAATTGTATCAAATAGTGCATAAAATATTTTTAAACAATTTCCTTTCAACAGCCATCTTACTTCTGTATGTAAGATAAGTCGTTCGAATTCTTCATCATTTTCTTTACACAGTTGACGGAATAATCTAGCATTCAAGGGATGGGACTTTATTTTATTGATAGCAATTATAACAATACTCAGCGATTTGTGAAGTCTTCCATTAAGCTTCTTTGCGACTAAATGTTGACGGTGAATAATGCAGTGAATTGTTAGTTGAACATTTGGTGCAACGTTGTTCAACCTTGATATAAAACCACGATGCCGACCAACCATAGCTGGTGCTCCGTCAGTAGCACAGGCAATAGGATTAGTAAAGGGAATCATTTTTTCAGTGAAAAAATTTTCAAACGTTTCAAATACTGACGAACCTTCCGTATCAGTATTAAGTAATTTTGAAAATAACATTTCTTCGATAATTTATTCATTCTTCACAAATCGTACATAAGCAAGTAGTAGAGATTCATTATCACGCAGAGGACTCTCATCCAATTGTAATGAAAATTCATTAGACTGCAATTCATCACATAATTGAATTTCGATATAATTTGCCATCTCATCAATTATTTTTGAAACCGTGTCATTGCTCAATGGGACTGAAGAAAGAATCTCTTGCTGGTTTTGTCCGATCATATTATTAATGAATACACGTATAGCTGGTAGTATTAATTTTTCTCCATATGTACATATGTGGTGCACCACATTTTGCAATAATTTTTGCTATTTCATAAGATACCATTAGTCCTTTTTCGTTCCGACTTGAAATCTTCTTAAAAACATTACTGAGAGTATTACGACTTTCAAATGTTTTCTTAAATTCTTGAAAGTACAACATGTCTTTATTATTCTTGACGGGATGTTTCTTTAAAAAGTGTTCATTTAACCGCGATGGCTTCATTGCCTCATTAGAAAATACGTGTTGACATATTGCCCATAAAATCGCTTTGCACGTCACAACGCCCACTTGAACTCCTGCAGCGCCCCCCAAATTTTAAAAATTAAAAAACGCCCCCCCCCCCAGACCTTTAAAACGCCCACAAGGGGGTGCTGGCGCCCCCGTTAAGAACCACTGCATTAAAGCGTTGAAAAATTGAATATTTTTGCCATTTTATTTGGGGCCAAAGTATCGCCTTCTACAGACAATAAGGAAGGGGAAAGTAGAGGGCAAACGGTAGCTTAAGAGAATCATCCAATCTACCTATCATCATCATTCATAGCCATTTGCCATCCACTGCTGGCAAAAGACCTCTCCAACATGCTTCCACTCGTTTCTTATCAATCTCATCCTACACATTTTTCTAATTTCATCCAGCCATTACATTCTCCAGCATTTACATTCTCTTGGGTACCATTCAAGCACTTATTTCGACCTTTGTATTAGCTCTGCAACCCGTCCATTGCCATTTTAATCTCTTTACCTTCATAATTACATCAACCACCTTTAATCTGCATATATTGTTCTCTATTATGAAGAAACAAATCAATTCCATCAAAAACTATTTAAAATAATTTATTTTTCAAAAACTATCTAGAATTCGATTCGATAATGCACATCCATTAAACATTTGATTACATTTTTACCAACCAGACTATTGAAATCAACCTGAAAAATTTAATATAAATTATTTTTGAAACATTCTGTAGCAGGAAGCATAGCAATAATCATGATAATTTTATACCCTCAGACTTCTTCCTCCTGTTTCTTTTCTTTTCCTTTAATAAAAGTTTACCCACAGGTCTAATTACACGTAAACTTTGAGAAGATAGGATTGTTTTATAGATATGTACGTGCAGGACCCACAACTATTCAGATAACCCTGCTTTTATTATTTTTTTCGTCTACCTTATTTGGGAAAGTGCCGCTTTTATTACTCATATGAACAGAAACCTAATGTAAACGGCACGGTAGTGAAATGTAAAACACCAGCTAATTCGTACCTAAATTGCCAAGTTCAACTCGAATTTCAAAATAATTTCGATAAAACATGTATAATACAAACGTTAGCGCAATAAAATACGATATATCAATTGAACAATATAAACGTATGAAAATTTATTTCTTTGCTATTGTAAAACCGTTTGAATACAAACACCGGCCTTGTAATTGAAGAACACAATAGGCCCTTATCAAAACTGGCATTCGCTAATTGGACCTTTGGAATACATTTCGTATTGAACAGACGTTTCATCTACATAGATACATTTACATCCTTATGTATATACTATATACATACATACATACATATGTATGGAGTATGGAGACTACATATGTACACTCAAAGTCACTTTACACACATACATACGTCTATACGCAGATGAAAATTTCTGCAACATATAATACATACATAATATATATATGTACATACATACATAACACCGTCGAAATATTGCGACACATTTCGATCAAATAATTCTCACTATAATCGAAAACTTTCACTCGATATTTCGTATTTAGCGCACGTCGCTCTTTAGCGATAGGCTTTATCACAAATAAAACATTGGAAGCCAACGAAAAAAAGAAGCTGAAAACGCCTATAAAAAATCCCGGGACGTAGTAAATCAGTGACAACCGTCACGAATTACAAAGTGGAAGGCCAAAACGTTAAGCTGCGCCACCAATTATCCTTAACCATTTTTTTCTGTGTGGGCAGATTGAAGGATTTTCCAACTGCGAGAGCAATGCGAAAAGTGGTTTTCCTCTCAAGCGGTGTGAATATCTGTGAAAAGTGCCACACAAATATTTCCCGCTGCTAGATTGTTTCAATTTAATCCAACTAAAAGAACTATTAGAAATGTTATTATTATTCCATAAAAATACATGCAGTGCATCATTTTCCATTAGCATATTAACATTTTAATTTATTTGAGATCAAATCAAAAGATAAGCAAATAAAATTTTGTAGTAAAAATTTGCAAAATACATTATACCTTTTCCTGTCTGTACTAAATATTAAATGAAACATGTCGTGCTTTCTTTAAAAATTCGGCATCGAGTGCTCTATACATTTTTGGATTATATTATATTATATTTCACATGTTCGTAAATCATTCCGTTTGATGTGTTGATACGAGTCGGAAATTCTAAAGATAAACAAACTTTTGCAAAAAGTGAGCTGTTGGGAACGGTTTCGAGTTGATTAAAAAACATGGGCTATGACACATTTCACAAACAAGGTTTGAGATTTTTTTTAAAAGCTTCGAACATTTGCAAAAAGAGATGACAAATTTTTTCCCCCTAATATTTTCTTTCTTCATTTTATTCTCTATTTTTTTCCGTTCCGGCATGGGAACGTCACTTTTCCCCTACCCCTATGCAAGACTCACACGTTAATGCACGTTACGGGTATTTATAAATCGCTCACGTTCCCTTCGCTTATGTGTACATTTTTTGAAGTGAAAAGGTGAAACACACCCTTCGATGATATATGAAACTACGGGCAAAAGTAGAGACAGTGAGTTATTGTGCAGTGAAGACGTGATGGAACTTAAAGTCCTCGCCCCCGAGAAATGACTCCATTGCATGGCACTCATTATGTTCACTTTGCTTTTTTACAGATTCATTTTTTTGCCCGTCAAACCTTTAAAAGCTCAGTCAACTCTGTTCGCCAAGTAAATCTCTTTCAAAATTCATGCTCAGAATAATCGCTATACTTTATTTTAACTTCAACTATAATCTACATTGACAATAATGTTGGGTAATTAATTCTAGATAACTTCCAAGCCTTGATTGTCTTGCGTAGACAAAGCGCATTATGAATGTCTATTGAATATCAATTACAATTAAAACATCAATTGTTCGGTACAGTACGATATTTGCTATAGACACACAACGAATAATGTGTAGCTGTAATATGTATAACAATGAAATAGAACCTCCGAAACATTCCGAACGTTTCAATATACTAACTTTGAAATAATCACCCAAAGCGCGCAATACATTTCGAATAACGAACGCATTATTAAGCTAATTACCAACAAATATAAGAGAGGTTGGGAGAGTAGAGTCCATAAGCCGATTTTACTACAAACATGCAAACCGTACGAAACACCCAAATATGTACATACACATATATGTATGCATAGTATATTGAAATTCACCGAGCTTGGGTCGAGCACCGTTTTGATCCTGAAAAGGACCAAAATAAACCCGTGCCGGAAATTTTCATCCCACAAAACGACTACGAAGAGCGAAATTCCTAGCGATAATGCTTTTGCTACTAAAGAAAACAGATTATTTTTAAAATCAAATTATCATTAAACGAACGGCTTAATATGAAATATTATCTCGTTTTTGTTGTACCGATTGACAATGATTAAAAACGAAAAAGAAAATTTCGACAAGATAAAATCTCAACTAACTTTACATTTTTAAAATGAAAAATACCCAAAAACATGCCTAGAGATAGATTTTATTCTTCTCTTCAACGGAGCAATTCATACATATACACCCCCATTTACATATACACCCTTTGCACGGTTCAAATGTTATCCCCCCACTTTAACTAATCCACTTTGACTATTTGTTATTCGTGTTTTTCAACGCTTTCCTTGTTTTTTGTCGAATACAAAACTTTCGCACATATATTCAGCATCAAATCTCTCGTAATAAAATTTCAACATTCGTTCACTGATGAAACACCCAATACAATAAAGGTCCTGAGACGCCTTTTGCGAAGAAGTAACAAAATTGGACAACATATAAGAAATAAGTGTCTATTTACATACACATATATTTTTGTGAAGTTCTAATTTATTTTATAGTATTATGTACATACACATACGAACATGTTCGTTCGTTTTCCATCAAACGAACTTACGTATGCGTTATACGACCGATAAATGAGTGAATCGTCTTCAAAACTACTTACACACATACACACACGCGTTTAATTCCTCAACGGGGTAATATTAAGTCTTTGTTACGACTTGCGTAAATTTTACAATCGACTGTGAATATTCGGGGTGGGCAAAGACGTAATACTGGTACGTGTGCCGAATACGGCACTCGTCATTCGATGATAAATGCGCCTAATGCTTCCAATGGTGGATTCATAACAGCTAGGGGGTGTTCGTCATTACCATAATTTTCAGAAATATCAAACTGCAATAAAATTTGATTTACGCGGTGCGATTAGTGCGACCCTATTTGATTTGTATTGAATTGAGAGTACACGCGAGAACAAGCACGTTGATATCGAAATTCGGTCGGTTCATTTATGTGTAGATAATTTACACAAGTCTGACTTATAAACTCTGACTATAATATACATATGTATGTATGTACATACATTTATTCAAATATTCACAATCTTTGAATCAAATAATGCCAAACGAACACCTCCTGAACATGCTTCATTACTTTTTTTATTTTCTCTGGACTGCATTCATCGTTAACGTCCACACATCTATCAACATATGTATGTACTTCCAATTACGTATGTAAATGATTTTGGATTCCATTTGTACATCTTCCTAATTCATCTTTATCATTTAAGCGGACACAGTCATTCTTCATGCTCACTTACGTGTTTCGCTTAGTTTTTCGTAAGTAAAATTCTTGCTAAACTAACATACATATATTTGTAAAATATTATATTTACATTATTACATTAAACATATCCAAATATTACTAATAGACAGAAATTAATATATTCGTTAGCTCATCATAAATTCTCACATCCAAAGGTAATATATCTCAATTGTAATTTTATTCGCCAGACAACATGACACTTTATGTCAAAAAACAGGTCATTTTGACCCCTTACATTTCATAAAATTCGTAGGTTTTTACTTTATTTATGTACGTAGTAAAAATATGTGAAGTTTTGTGATCATGTGAAGTTCAAACTCGAGATTTTGATCGATCACTGATCACTTTTTCCTGATCTAGAAAAAATGTGTGTGTGTGTGTATGTGTATCTTGAATTTTGGGGATTTTTTGAACACCATTAGTCCTATCGAACTGAAACTTAGTATTGGTTGCCAAAATTCTTATCGATACGCCGTAATTTTTTTTTTCAAATTTTTAAGTTGACCGGAAATGATAGCTACCCTTATAGGTGTCTTCTTTTTTTAAAGTGACCGTCACAAATTGTCACCGGTGACCATGACATTTTATTTCCAATCGTTGTAAAAAAATCGAGACTATTTTATAAAACAAGATATTGGAAAAATACTAATTTTTTCGAAATTTTGTCGAAACATATAAATAGATCGGTTGGAGGCACAAGACATTGTTTGTAATCGCAAGTTTTCCAATATGTCCATCGATGGAAATCCAAAATTCGTGTTTTTTTCTCTCCATCTTAATGTACATATGTAAGTATGAACATGCATATAATTTAGAGAAATCCGAATGAACAAAATTATAGACTAATTTTAAGCAAATGATTAATTAGTTTTCAAACTAAACACTGCTTGGTAAGTTTACATTAATGCTTACTTAACGCTCTGACTACATATGAAATTAACTAGTCTATCTCATTTACCGAGATTATATTATATTATATTATATCACAACACAAACATACGTATTTACTGATAACTACTTGAAATTAATTTCAAAATCAGTTCCTATTTCAAAATAATAACACAGTTTTAGTTTTATTTTATCAACGAAAGTAACTTAAGTAGAAGTTGATGTATGAACCGAATATTTTATGTTATAAATCCTCGTTCTATTAACTATTTTTATCAAGCTAAATAGTTCATCAACTATTTGTAGAGTTCAAGTATTAACAACCGCTTCAAAATAAACCATTATTGCGATTAATTAAAGTTTCATCAAAGTTAAGTTGCAAACCGCGGAAAATATTTAACATATTAGATTACATCGTAATTAAAACATTATGAAGGAATAATTAATAATATTTCATCCAAAAAAAAAACTAATTAACCGATACACCAACGCACACATATATTTCACCGGCCGTATTCATTTCCTTAATTTACTTCAGAACTTCAAAGATGAGTTTCCAAGATTTTCTGACGATCTAATCAAGGCCTAGCTTTAATCATGCCAGAGCTTCCTCTTGCGATTTGTACGATTAGACTAGCTTTCAAGATTCAAGTTTGCAATGAGAGCCTCGTAAAAGCTTCATTTTCCAAATAAATACACACATATGTACGTGCATGCACCAGCATAAATAGTTCACATTTTCCCGACATAAATTTTGCATATTATAAATATTTTATTTTAATCCTCTTATTATGTTCGTTTGTATCCATATAATCTTATCTCAACACGCGTCATTACCCATTCGAAAAGGGTTCCCACTGTTTAAAGATTTTCAATCGCCGAATGACGTCTGAGGTTGTCGAAACACCTTAAATTTCCTTTTCTTCTAAAAAGCGAGACTCGCGTGTAACATTAATCAATGTGTCAAAACAATTCATTCATAATTTTCAAATTAATTTAAATTAACGAATTAAAACTAAATAAATTGAAGAAAACTTCTAATTGAATGAACCAAATTGATAATTTTCGGTGACACCTAATTATGTATAAATTTATTATTTCATTATAAGTCAAAAGAAACGTCTGGAAAACTCAATTTATTTAACATTACAGCTGCTACCTTAAGTGATTAGACGTGTATAATGTAATATTTGCTTACAAAGAGAACAAAACAACTTTGTAGAACTGCGACTGAAAAATCATTTCATTGCTATATTCACCCCGTAAAAGGGAAATAAAAAAAAGTAAAACTATATATGTATTTATATTAGACGCCTGCTTTATATTCGAATGATGTCGTAAGTAAGTGCTTTTGTGTGTTTTCAGATAAAGCAAAGTTTATATAATATTTTCACATTAAATATCATCACACGTGCTCAATTACAAAACGCCTTTAACGAAGCCAATTTCAAAACACATTACGAATTATATTTTCCGTGGTATAAAATGATTTCGATTTGAAGCGACTACAATACACAATTTTTTCAAAATAATCCAATCAGAGTACTCACAAAATTCATCCTTGATAGCATTAAACTATTGTATTTCCACAAATAGCACTGCCCGCTTACTCAGCAAAAAGTTCAGCATCGCGAATACAAAATATTGTGTATGTCTATATCATATAAGATTTAGACATTAACAATATATCGACTTACAGATAGCAATTACATTAATTTTAAATTGAATAGAAGTGCTTTGAATGAAAAAAATTCGGAATTAAGTATCATAGTTTCATAACCGACATCTGGCTCTATCTATAGAAACAATTTACATCGTTTGAACAATAACTACTATCGCTAAATTATTCATAGAGCATATTAATTAATTTAGAACCTTCTCTTCCCCAATAGGGATCTCAAATATGTGTATTCAAATTTGTACAAAACATTCGATTCCATACAATATATGAGCCGTTATATTCGAAAGTGGCATGAGTTCACTTTTCTTCGTTTCGAGAAATATTTTTCAAAACATTAAATATAATGCTTTTTGCATCTAACGATATTTAAAAATATTGGTGAATATACGTTTGTTCTGGTTTTCCGAGATTCTTGACACATCAGTGATAACAATTTATAAATGAAGTCAAACAGACATAGTGTTTTCGGAACTGAAAATCGGAATTCCGTCACTTTCAAGTATAATGGCTCAAATGTGCATATATGTAGGTGTATCTTATCAAAATTGTGCCAACATTTCAGCGCGGTACAACAGAGAGCGACGACATTTCGGCCCACGACACTTCAGCGCATTGACATTTTGACGCGGCATCATTTGGGGGCATCATAAAATTAAAACCAAACAAGAAAAACAAAAATTTTATGCAAAATAAATAAATATTAGAGTATACTACCACTGTCCAGGCTAATGATGGATAGATGTCAAACTAATAATACAACCTATTTGTTTTTAGTTCCTTTTAAAATATTTTTAAAGATTTTTTAATAAAATTATTATTTAAACAAGACATATATGAATTTGGGATTCATTTTATACTGTCTAAGCCCCGTATATCCCATATTACTGTTGCATTTCTCTTCAATTAATTTGTAAGAAGTCATTTTGAATTTGCTAGTACTGTTTGAAATTCTTTCAATTGAGTATATATTAAAAAAATCGCTTAAAGATAAAAAATAAATTGAAATCATGTTATTATTAAAATAAAAGTTTGATTTATAAATGTATAAAAATGTTTTAAAACGAACTAAAATTAAATAGTTCTGATTAATCGTCCAACACCTCTTCATCCTTAGCCCGGATAATGGCAGTACATATTCTCTAATATTTATTTATTTTGCATTAATTTTTTGAATGCACTGAAATGACTGCGCTGAAATTACACGCGCCGAAATATTGGCACGCCGAAATGTCGGCGTGATTTTTTTCCGCGCAGAAATGTCGGGGTACCATATGTATCTACGCCTATCAATGTAGTTAAATAACCAGTAGGGATAAGACACACCATTGATCTGTGGCACACCTCATTTAATAATTAGCACCATTGATTTGTGGCACACCTAATTTAATAAGTAACACCTTTGATTTATAGCACACCTTAAACACTGACTAACCGAAATTGTACGACACGTGTCTTCAACACTTCATTGTTTTAAAGAAGAGTATATAAACTCATTACAGTTAGAATTCAAGTTAGTCATCAGTCATCACCATCGACTCCGAGAGTGACAGTCATCACAATCAAGACGCCAAGAGTGGTAGTGGATACCATCGAAACTCCAAGAGTAGCAGTCAACACATCAGCTGCAGAACAAAGTTAAATGATGAAGAAAAGTTAAAGTGCAACAGTTCTACGTATCTCATTTAAATTCTCCATTCCATAATTAAATTCTGCCAATCAGATGAATGTAACGCTTTAATAATGAAAAAGAAATCTTGGTTAGTTAACCAAGTAGTTTTAAAAAATAAAAATCATTTAATCTGGCATTGGAACGTGACAGTACATACATACATACATATGTATGTATGTTTGTACCCGATTAGGATTCTGTTAAAATTTTAATAATATTTTGAACTTCCTAAAACTTTATCCAAATATTTTAAACCTTATTACTCGATTTTCATATGATTCGAATAATTGTTAACCCTACCCCCTCCCACCACTTTTGCCGACGAGGAAGTCCCACTGGCGTGAGTGCCATCACTAATAAACGTAATGCTTAAACATCTTTAAATTCGTACCGTAGCATACAATCTTCAAAGAGATAAAAATTGATTTATTTATACATTATACAAGAGAAAGAAAATCGAAACGAATTTGTAAATCAAATCGTCGAATGCAAAGATATCCTCGGACGAAAGCCGTCTAATAGCGCTATCGCAAGCGTCCAAATTTATCCGACTCGCGCGCTTACGCACGTAAGTATATAAGTAATTCAAATTAAATTCCGGTCCCGGGGGGTGGATTATCTTTGGATTGGTGAGCGTTTCCGTTCGGCTTAAGTGAATAATTGATTGGAAACGCAATTGGCCCCCTCCCCAGCCCACACTGAAGTTTCTTACTTAGCGTCGACCATGTACACAATGGCAGAGTGAAAGAGAGAGAGAGCGAGTAAATATTGTCGAACCGAATAAGGAAACGCGTTCGTGAATCGAGGCCATTGCCAATAGTACTCGGAAAAACATAATGAAATCAATTGACTCCTCGAGAAAATGCGAAATTTAATAGCAAAAGTTCAAAATTATGTAACGTCTTCCCTGCCGCGCGTTTTGTTTTCGATAGTTATTGCTCAATGCTCTGCGATTAACGATTCTTAAATCTTCGACTCGCCATTAAAAGCGAGTCGAAGAATTATTTCACTTATAAGTAGTATAATCTAAATTATGTATGACCCAATAAACCGAAAACGTAATTATGTGGCTTAGCTTTGAAAATAGATGGTGCTAAATAAATAAGAAATAGAATTACTTGAATATTTACATATATAAAACAAATCCAATATGATAGATAAATCTGGTTACAAAAACTATAAAATGCATTTTATTATCCAAAAGTAGAACAAGATATGCAAAAAAATTGAACATAAAATATATCGCATCATTAGCATTAATGCGCCACTTTCGGAATAGTACATAGTTTTTTCATTTTTAATTTGAATGAAAACAAAACAAAAAGATCACAATGACAAAAATGTCACAATGACAGTTGAGCCTGGTGTATTCGGCCACAACAAGCATATCGAATCGCCATTATAATATAAACATTTTAACATTCAATATCATTTTATTATCCAAAAGTAGACACAAGATATGCAAAAAAATTGAACATAAAATATATCGCATCATTAGCATTTACGCGCCACTTTCTGAATAGTACATATGTACATAGTTTATGTATAAAACACAGTGAGAAAGAATTTTCATTTTTAATTTGAATGAAAACAAAACAAAAAGATCACAATGACAAAAATGTCACAATGACAGTTGAGCCTGGTGTATTCGGCCACAACAAGCATATCGAATCGCCATTATAATATAAACATTTTAACATTCAATATCACCTATGAGTGAAGTAAAAATATATATGAGAGATAATAAGCGCCTATAATGCAAATTTTATAAGATACTAGTGTTGGACCCGTTGATTTCAACGGGTGGTTTCGAAAAGGAATTGAAACTCGAATAAAAATAAAGTTAAAGATATTGAATCGACTGGTTTCGAAAAGGAATTGAAACTCGAATAAAAACAAAGTTAAAGATATTGAATCGACTGGTTTCGGAAAGAAATTGATGCACGAATGACAAATTACGAAGTGATTACGAATTACGAATTACGTTTTGTGCATCGCCGACCCCCCGACGCCTTTGCCCCCAGCGCCCGCGATGCCTCCGTCGTTCCCCATACTGGTTGATGGTTGATCGTCCGTCACATACAAATATACAAATATACAAATATATATATTTAGCGACAGTCCGTTTTTATATATATTATAATGTGAAAACGATAAAGTAATAGTCGTTTAAACAATTAAAATCTGACAAAACGAGTGGGTGGCGGAAAGTCAAACATATAAGGCTACTACCAATTAAACTTCACCGTCTTCATAAATTACGAAAAAAATTTATTACCATTAATTTTCACGCAAAATGGCAAAGTTTCAAAACGATCAGAAGACTGTAGGAAAAGATACTGTATCGTTTGCAAAATAGACCGTAGGAAAGCCTTGTAAATAATATGAATAGATTGAAGCTTTAGAATCAATTTACAATATGTTTAAAAATCCATAGAAATTTCTAAAATTTCCCAAATGAATTCAAAATGTCTAATCATCTTTTGACAGACGTAAATACTTACATACCTTGGTCCGCAATACGAATGAACATCTCCATCCTCAACGAGCTAGCAGTCTCAGAGAGATTCTCCACAATATGTAGAAAAATAGTTCTTTCATACGTTTGCCATATGGTAAGGAAGTATGTATGTGTAGAGTCTGTAGAGGCTGGAAGTCACCGGTATTTCCATTCACGCTAGAGGATAGGCGAGCGAGAGGAATGAATCCCAAGAGATGGTCTGACCAAATCAAGAAAATGGCGGAATCGTTCCTTAACGCTGCCTTTAACTTAGCACAGAACTGGGAGGAGTGGAGGCGGATCGTTAATCGTATCCAAGTTGACACCAATGACCACGACGCTCAGCATTGAGCAAGCGAAAGAAAATAAGGAAAAAATCTGATGTACTTACATACATATGTAAGTACAACAGATTCAATACAAATATTAGAACTTAAGTTAACATTAAGATATTAGAGTTAAGGTGTATTCATATGGATGCGTGAATAGAGTATGAATGTGTTCATATAAAATGTACCACAGAATACTTTCCGCACTTGCTGGTTAGGTACAGTTTCCGATACGCGTTGTGCTAGTATGAATACACCTTTAATTAGCAAAAGAATTAGTTTTATTGTAAAAAACAGATCAAAGAGATCTGCAATTTGGTTACTGTTATCTCAGTTCGTTTTTGGAAAAGAGTCAAATTTCTCTATAAGTCGTCAATTGACAGCCACAAATCTTCAAGAATACTTGATCCAATCTAACCTACGCAAACTTGACGATAGACTCGATGGTGTGTGACTGGCATTAGAGTTATTATATATGTACATATATGTATGTATATAGCCAACAGCATAGCTCAGTGGTTGCGTTAATTCTAACTACTGAGAGGTTCCCGGGTTTAAGCCCTGGGTTCACATCGTTTAAAAATAATTTATTAGGAAGTATATTTGTAGTGCCGCTGGTCAGACATGGATACTTGCGATTTCAAGTCGATCGTTTCCTATCAGAGTTTGCCAATTTAACTGATTTCATTTAAACGGTTCCTCATTAAATTGGCAAAACCACCCTACTCACTTTTTACAAGTTTAATACAATAGGTGTCGCTCCAGGGACAACTATATAAACATATATGCATATGTAAATGTCGTCATGGGAAAATATAAATTTATTAATAAAAATGTAGTTATACATTTTTCACTCGTCAATAGTATTATTTCAAAAATCGCCATTCCAAAAATCATACAATGTTAACATCAGCACTTTTGCCATACATAGAATTTATGACATTCAGCATATTATTCGTACAAACAACAAACAATAAAACCTATTGGAAACACAAACAATGAAAATAATTGGCTCACATACCTGCTCGTCATAATTGAATTCAAGGCTAGCAAAATTTACGAGCTTTGACTTTCTCCATTAGCAATGCTACCAGCAAACTAACAAACGGTGAACGTACACATCAACATCAATAGGTTAATATTCCATACGTTGTAATATTTCCACAGTTGTTTGTCTTTGCTGCGACTCCCAAGCCCTCATCTGAAAAAACGAACAAACATATTGATTACCACTCTATTATGTACTCATTTCCGTGTGTGATATTTGAACCGGACAAAAGTAAGCCTAGATATGTATGTAGTTCATCCGATCCGGCGTGCAAGTGGCACGCGACAAGGACCCCCTGACATTGTTTGCCCTTTAACTGTTACCGAATGCTCTCTTCGGATAATTAGGTCCGTTTAATAAACTTAGGTCTGTGGGGGATTTAGCCCTAGCGCAAATAGCAGCGTCCACTTGTGGCTTAATTCAATCAATTGATTGCGGCTTGTCGGACACTATGTCCGTCGGTCAAGAATTAGATCCAATTTCGTAGAATAGCGTTGAGTCCACCCCTGAACCTCTACTCTTATACTCAAATTCGATAACAAGTGTTGTTTTCGAAGCATTTGTCTCTCTTTAATCAATGCAAGTGCTCGAGGTCACAGACGCGAGATTTCCTTCAATCGAATCTCTGAAATTAATATTAAAGTTCACATCCATATTTATACATCGTAATTGAATGAAAAAAATGAATGACCAATTTTCGGTTTATTAAAAGCATCGTGGGGAGGAGAAAGGGGAGAAGTTTTCAATGCGAAAAGCGAACGCACAAATAAAGGATAGGGAAAATTTACGCAAAAACCGCAGATTTTCCCGCGAGCGAGAAATCGGAGCAAAAAGTTTTCGAATAAATTACCGAAACAAAAATGGTATTACGATATAATTTATTATTTGGATAGCAAAAAGTCGCCTGCGATAGGTTTTTACGACGCTTTTATATTAATTTGATTGGACCATCGCGTTCCGTTTGGTGTGAAAAACCGTTATCGAAAGTTCAGAAGTCCAATAATTAAATACGCTAATTTCCTGAGACGAAAATTTTTCTACCCTTGGTGGGATTTATTTGCAATTTTGAAGCGATAAATTTCAATTAACATTATAAAAATAACCTTTCAATTAATTTTTTTATGTGTTAAAAAAAGAAAATACGGCGAATTAAAAAACGTATCGTAATTAAATTGAATGCTTTTTTTTGTTTTAGAATACTTATTCGTAAAAGCGTTTTCCCAACAACCGTAACATTTCTTGATATAATTAAAAGTCACAGGAAGTTGTTCACAAAGTAAATTCTATCGTACTCTCTGCATCTTTGTTTAGAACGAAAAGTTACTCGAAACTGACGCGCTGTATGGATGCAATGGATGCAATTAATGGCATCCTTTGAATAAATTTAAATGAAAGTGAACGAACAGTAAATTCTTTAAAACGTTATAAGCAGACTGTACCAAATATAAATTCACAAAATAAATGTTTATAAGCAGACTTATACCAAAATATACATAAATATATTTTTAGGCACTATCATCTTTTTCAATCTCGGATTGCTTACTCAACTTCCATAATAGATGGTGGAAACTGTAACAATGACGCAGCAGAAAACTTCAAGATTAACTTTAGATTGCACACATGTTACTTATTCATTCGCTCTTTCATGAAATAGCGCGTTATCCTTTTTATTTTTTATATTCAAACTTTCGCAGAATTTCATTATAAAACTTAAATCCTAAGCTTTGACACATCTCGAAAATCACCAAATTACTTTGAATTTATTCCAAACTATGTAAACCATTTCATGAAAACCTCAATAATGATAATATCCGTTAATATATAATATTATATGTACATACATACACAGGAACATATAATTCGTCAAACTTTTCGAACACACTTTTTTTACGTTTTATCACCTGAAAGAATTTGAACGTTAAGTTTTAAGTTTTACCAAAGTTAAGAACTTATTGAATGTCTCAAATATTATAAATTTATTGTACCATAATTTCTTGCAAGGAAAATTTCACGCTTTTTAAATTAACCATACATTTTTCAAGACTTATAACCAATTAAATATATACTTTATACATATAATCGTACATATTATACAATACTATTACATGAGATGTGCTAAAAATCTATTATATACATATATTTGGACTTTGGACTATTATTCCCTCGAGATGCATAACATATTCATGGGTCTACCTCACGAGCCGGAATGTGAAATTACCGAAAACGTAAATATCGGAAGGCAAAGATTGAAAATCGAAAGATCTTAAGTCAAAAGATCAAAAAAAAGGGTGCATGGTGATAATATCACAGCTTAAAATAAAAAATTAAATTATAATTAAACATTTGCATATTTTCGCACATATATATATATATATATATATATATATATATATATATATATATATATATATATATATATATATATATATATATATATATATATATAGTTATGTTTTTAAATTTAGTAAAAATCAGGGTTATGGAGTCGGCCCGACTCTGACTTAATGTTATGATTCGACTCCAACTTAAAAGATTTTTCTTGCCAACGTATAAAATTGTCAGTAATAAAAATAATAGTGATTTTCAAAATATAAAAAATTAAAGGAATTAAAAAATCACTTGCAAAAATTGACATGTAGCCCAACTTATCGAATTATTGGTAAATTAAATAGGTATAAATAAAAACATTTTGAATGAATTTTCAAGTGTATTTGAATGAAATTCATACACAAATATATTAATTTAATAAAAAAAAAATAGTGAAGAGACAGAGGAAACGATCGATTTTGGCCACAACACATCAAAATACGTGCAATTAAACAATTTTTATTAATAATGTAATTAAAATTCATAATTTGTAAATAAAAGTTATTAAATTTAAATTTATTAGTGGATTTACTTCAATAAAATTGCTGAATATACATAGTTGACATATGTATACCGTAATACCATTATTTAAATAAAATTATAAAAACGAGTCGGAGTCGGTTAATGTTTTACGACTCCAACTCAGCTTGAATTGCTCCGACTCCAACTCCGAATCCACATCCCTGGTATAAATCTAAATGAAACCTTAATTATAACTTATTATTGACAATTATGATAAAATACTATGTACATATTTTTAAATATATTAAATACACATTTTTTAAAAACAATACAAACTTTATTCATGAATTAAAAAAAAAACACAAAATAAATTAATATCGACGCCTAGTCAATACAGAAACTATCATTATAACCAGTGGTGTCACCCGAATGGTTTCAAATGGTCGTTAAAAATCAAATAAAAATGGTCGTTAAAAATCAAAAGTTTCCGGAAACCGTTATTTAATCTAAAGTTTCCGGAAACCGTTATTTAATCTAAAGTTTCCGGAAACCGTTATTTAATCTAAAAATTCATATAATTTTTGTCAAAAATTATACAAATCCTGAAAATTTAAAGAAATTTCATGTAATAGTGCCTAGGACGAAAAAATAGAAAATATACGTATATACAAAATAAAATTTAAAAAAAAAATTAGGAAACCCGTTGTTTCAAAATTGGGGTGACACCACTGATTATAACTCAAAGCCTACACATGTATACAAATGTGATATTTACATTTATCGAAAACAGATCAAAGCTAAAATTTTTCCATAAGCTATAAGAATTTCAGTCTCATATACAAAAAAAAAATAATAACGCAATGTTGTTGATAAAAACTATGCAAATAAAAAAAACCGAATACAACATATACCTTTTTCAGACGGTCTTATTTACATTTTAATAAAGTTTGGAATGACCTTGATATATTTTCCGATACATTTGTTTTCAGGAAAAGATTAGGCGATTTGTTGTTGCATTAGTTTCATAGTTTATAGTGTAGATTTTTTGTTGCATTAGTTTCATAGTTTCAAATATATTGTTATTATTCCATAATTATTAAGTACATTATTATATTGTATTATTTCATAGTAATTAAGTATATTGTTATTATTTCATAGTTATTGAGTATATTGTTATTATTTTATATTTATTAAGTATATTGTTTAATTTCGACTGCCGTTTATTCATAAAGAGTCCTGCACTCCTATGTTTGGTCGGTGTTGCTGTACGGATGCGAAACGTGGACCCTGTTAGTGGCATCCATGAACAGGATAGAGTCCTTTGAAATGTGGTGTTACCGGAGGATGCTAAAGATCTCGTGGAAGGAGCATGTAAGAAACGAAACAGTCCGCCAGCTTCTTCATAAAAAGAGAGAGCTTCTTGACACGGTGAAGCGCCGTAAGATGGAATACTTTGGCCATATTATTCGCGGCCCCAAACATCGCCTTCTACAAACAATCATAGAAGGGAAAATAGAAGGCAAACGGTGGCTTGGGAGAAAGAAGCTCTCTTAGCTCCGGAACATCAGGTCATGGATGGGACTCGGTCTCGAAAAGCTATTTCGGCTTGCCCATGATAGGGAAGAATTCGCACGGGCCATAAACGATGTCTGCCCATGGTAGTCGCCTACGTCTGAATACGGATTCGGCAATAGAAGAAGAAGATTTATTCATAAGAATGTTAAAATTTATGGTAATTTAGGTCTGTTTGTTTATTTGTGTTTTATTAAATAATTTTATATGACTGTTTTTACCTAAATAAATAAATAAAAAATAAAAAAACAACATACGATTTTTTTTAAAAGACTCACGATACTTTGTAATATTGAAACCAAAAAATATCAATCCAAAAAACATTTATTTCAATCGTTAAATAGTGGCCTAACTTTTTGTCTGTCAAACGTTCAATTAGGTCCTTATCGACGTTCGGGAATAATTTACATTGAGTATTTCGCTCGAGGGGGAACTCGACGAAATGAAATAAATTTTCAGACCACGAGGACCATATTTTCAGCAGTGCGGCACAGCTTCAGGAAGGCTTTCACGGTGAGGGTGTAACGACCGAGGCGTGTCCACGACTAATGGATGGTGGTTTCGCGGCAGCCTCAACACCGAACACAACATTCCCCAGCATTGCTCTCTAGATTGTTCATGCCCATTAAAATAACCGTAAACAACCACATTGATATACTGCCGAAAGAAATCCCATAGAGACGTGGATAAACACTCGTTACGCAACAATTAACCTCGACGATAAATCGAAAATTCATCGGACGACTAATGCACACATACCTGAATGCAAATGAATCGAAACGCAGTCAAACACTGGCGAGTGAATCGTTGAAATATTTGCTGTATCACTGTTCGAACATTGCAATTTACTCGATTCGATTTGATATTCAATCAGAAACACTCACAGTACATACAATCGTCCTTCGAGTAGATGATTTGAAGACTGCTTTTTAAATAAAAATATATTTTGTTTTATTTTTATTCAATAACAACTTCAACTGTTTTCATACTATAGATTTGAAATTCTAACTTATTAACGACCAAACCTGATTCGTTCCATCACGGATCAGTATTTCCGGCGTATTTTTAAACAGGTATTCACAATAATATATTAACCAAATCAATAGGCTTATATTTTACTTTTCAGCATGCAGTTTACATAATTCAAACGATTTAAAATGCATGCTTTGCATTAAAAAATACTACGTATGAAATGTATACAATATGGAAAATGGCTGAAATTAATTACCTTTTGTTTTTTTTTATTCAAAAATAAATTTCATTTACATAAACCAATTTTGAATTTTCAGCGACGTCATTTTGCAGAGTTTGAAATACATAAGTGATCTACGTACTATCAACGACTAAAATAGTGAGTGATTTTTTACTAAGTGCTTATTTTCAATTATTAAATAATATTTCACGTAACGCATTTAAATTAAATTAAATTGTACGTTTTATGTAGATATCTCGCCGTATCGATTAATCATTCCGGCGATTTATCTCGAAATATACGCTTTCGCATTAGGCGACAAAAGGCTTTTTATAACATTAAAATATAAAATGTGTACCAAAAAAAATGTACACTTCCTTTATAAGGGTGTTTTAAAATTTACGACCGTATCATTAGTGCTCTTTGTGTATATAAAATCTAATCGTGTTAATAAATTGTTATTTTCGGCATATTGTTCGTCTCAAATTTACGGACGTTTATGAATGCAAATGTAACTTTTTCAGGTGCTGTAAAATTCGTTATAATGTTTAATTAGCTTTTTTTGTATATATTTTACAGTCAAAGTGTATTTTTCGTTTTTTTATATATTCCAACTGGCGTTTTAGGTCATTCATATTCGAATATAATTCAACTAGTAAGTTCAACAAACAATTCAACAATCGCAAATACACTTTCAACAATGTGCGCCAATTGTAATATAACAGTTAAGATTTGACATCTGTGACGTTTTCACGAATGTTTTAAAATTCAATAATTCGTTAATATTTGCTAGATATTACGAATAAAGGTAATGAGTACCGTATTATGATAACTCTAAGAATGTGTTCAAAAATATTACTTTCCAAATTAATTAATTGTTGGAATGTTCAACTTACGTGGGTTAGACGGAACATATTCCAACTAGTCATATTTTACATCTGAAAATATACCTCAACTACAACGGTAGTTGGTACCTCGTTATATGGAATATACTCCAACTAGTCAAAATATATTACAACCGGAAGATACACTTCAACTGTAACATATATGTACATACATACGTTTTAAAAAACAGCTTGAATCTTTCATATTAAATTTTCAAATATGTTTAGGTACTGTACATTTATTGAGGTCATTTTCACTGTTGTGATGTATTTTTTTCTTATTTTACATATATGTAGTATGTATACATATATCATATGTGCCATGACAGGAATTACCCCAAGGTGACAAATGATTAGACTAATTTTTGTACATGAGTACAATTTTAAACGTAACAGTACATATAATACAATCTTATATAATAATTGTCTAACGCGTGCGTGCGTGCGTGCGTGCGTGCGTGTGTACGAAGAACTCGCTGTTAATACCATGCTCCGTCTCTCTTCCTTACCCTTGAAATCGTATATCGTGGAAAGAGACGCAACACTTTGCTCATATAAATGATCGGCCGAAAAAAACAAACGAATTATTTTCAAAAAGGTTAATTATATTTTAAATTATTAATTCCGTTGATCCGAATTGCGATATTTTACCGAGTGCACAATTATGAAATATAATATAGACACCTAATGGGCAATCATAACATTGTTATGGGCAATCATAACATTGTTGATACCTGGAAATTTTGCGATAAATACATTATGTAGGTAGCATTTATAAGATTTAACAAATTCGAGATGCTTATAACTCCAATTTGCAAGAAACTGGTGGGGGATTTATTGGATCCGTCACAACAATTAATCTATACAAATCGGAAAATTCTAACAGAAGACGTTCGATCTATGTTTTAATAATTTGGTCTGGACTTGAACCCACGATCTATCTGCTGGTATACATTAGCTCCACCAGTGTATGCTGTGGCTCTAAAATATATATTGTAACTCTAATAGTGCCAACGTGCACGTGCTATACACATGAGTCGCCTAATTGAATTAAGCTTTAAACCTACTCTAAATGGTTTGAAACTTTCATTTTTCCATTCCATAAGACTTTTATCTTTTTTTGATGAGAATGTATGAGGTAAAAGTGAAAGTGTTAGTCGTCCATCGTCCCTGGCGTCTTCCTCGTGTCTTGGGCGCACCTTGAACCGTTTCGTACGAAGGTACTTTGATGATAAAAAGCGTAAAAACTTTCCTAATTTTCAAACTTCACATATTTCACGTTAATATTAAGGTCGGTATCCTTATCTCATGCTTTTTTTTTCACCGCCTTACAATGATGAAAAGTGTGTATCTTGAAAATCGCGCCCGCAGGAGCTTTGTTGCAGTAATAATTTACAGCTTCGACCTTCAAAAGAATTCTGCGTTAACATTTTTTTTAATAATGAATATTTTTGACTTATTTTCTTAAAAAAAAATTTAGGGACAAATTTCACTCTACCTAATTATAATAATAAACAAAACGACCTAAAAAATTTGCAATTAATTTTATTTTTATTTTAAACATTTCATATTTATATTTTAAATACAAAACGCAAACTATTTCATAATACATTATTACACGAAACTTCGATTTTACGAAAGATGCACACGAGTAGCTGCAGCCGAACTCTCCTATTCATATCCTGCGGCCTAAGAGAACTGAAGTCTTAAGTCTAAGAACTACATACAGGAACTTGCTCCTGCAGTAGATGTCGGTAACATTTCCAGCATATTTTCTAAAGTATTCTCGATATTTCAATATCGTCTGGTAGACCGTGTCTCTTTTGAAGCGATCCAATATATTGGATGCAATCTCAGATATATTATTACTGAATTTTCCTACGGGCTTATACAACAATGAATAATGAAAAATATAGTATACAAAAGTACTAAAAAGGTATTTCAATTACATTGATAAATTTTCTACTGCAGAAATCTTCTCCTTACACCGAGCGTATATTCTCACACGGTATTATAATTTGTTCCAACGACACCTTGAGACAACTTGGAGCATTTATCACCCCAGTCACGTGGGACACTCCAGACTCTCGTTGTTTTAAAGACGGGAATTTCCCACCGAGTCGAAAACTTTTTCTCTAAATGTTCGCTAAAAATTCGTTCGCGTCCCGACACCCATTCACTCGGTTTCCCCTTTGAACCCGTAATGGTGCCCTAAGCTAATTTTCGAAGCTTTTAAGCAAAACAAAAAAAAGCCTACGGATTCATTTTGCTCTCGCCCACTGCCGACCGTGAATTATGAAATCCCGACGGAAAATTTCTATTAAAACAAGAATTAACGTTCAAGCATTAAAAGGTGAAACGTGAATTATGGCTGTTGTCATGGAAAAAAAATTAAATTACAAAAAAAATAATGCTTGCTATCTACCGATTATATACCTATACACAGTATACATCACCGTTAACTTTCATACCCCATGCTTACTTGGCTTTAGAGACAAAATATTTTCGGCATTTTAACTTTTTAAATTAATTTTTTTAATGCGTGGAATGTCTTCTTTTTAATTGTTATAATTTTTTTATACATACATTTCTACCATAGGTGCAATGATAGCCGATGTGACCAAGGCGAAACCTATGGTCAGATTTTTTGTACACAAGTACTAACAAGTATAAACATTACATTACTATTCTTATTATACAATAAATTAGAGTCATCTATGAACAAATTGGTATAATTAATAATCGAAAAATTAGATAAACAGCGATTTTGCGATATCTTGGTTTAATTACCACTCATATCTCGCCAGCAGCGTATATGAATTGCACAATTACTTGATTCCGGCCGGGACTCGAACTCACGACCTCTGGTATGCATTGGCTCTACCAGTGAGCTACGCTTTGGCTATTAAAATGTATATAAAATTATATAAAAAATTCTATTTTATAAAATTTTATGAAACAAAAACCATTAAAAACCTTTTTTATTATTTAATAGTTTATTGCAAAAAATTATCAAACAAAACAATTCCGCCTTGAGTTTTATCATGCTTGAATTCAGCATATTTTACTGTTGAATGAGTATTTTAATATATCTATGTGTGTCACATGAAGCGACTTGTTAAAAAAAACATACTTCAATGATTTTCTTTTTACGGGAATAAATAAAGAGACGTTCGATGAGTGGTCCAAGATAAGGTTTTTTTGTAATATCCATTTTTGTATGAAATCGTATCCGTTCACTGTCAAGACTTTAATCAAACTCGTGTACTGTGTGTATACCTTTGTTGATAGATAGCTTTCAATTTAAATCATAGGTATATTTAAAACTTTTTTATGAAATTTTAATTTTAATTTACACACGCCGAAGTGAAAGTGATCGCGAAAGAAAAAAACATTGAAAATCCACGTTTATATATTTGTGGCACGTTTCACAGTACGGATCGTTATCGGAAGTATAAAAATACGCCCACGCAACGCCATGTAACGATCCTCAATCCTTAATCCTCTCGCGATCCTGAAAGTAAAGCGCCAAAAGTTGCCGAAAAGTGGTGAACAGATGTTCCGCGACGCGAAAGCTCTCATTATGCTCGGCACGAATGGATACGCTCGCGTATTAGGAAAATATGAGGATTCGCAATCTCGATTTTATCTAATTTTATTAGGTAGGAGTGAGAGAGGTCCCGGCGCAATAATTCTATTTTGCAAAACCGCTTTCCCGGCGAGTATCATGACGCCGCTTTATCTAATTTAATTCGGTAGGGACATGGCGTTCGCGTTCGCATGTAAATGGCGCTTATTTGGAGAAGAGAGGTTTCGTCGAAACGGAAATTCGGCGTACAATTCGAATGCGTATAAATGTATTGTTTATGCTTGGAAAAAATAAGAAAATAATGTAAACATTTTCATACATTCTGATATGGTTACACTTTTAATATGCATACATACATGTTATGAAATATGTATTACTTGCAATGTTGCAATGTTTAATGCATAAGAGTTTCATGAAATTTTAATGAAAATAAATATATGGCATCAGCGCTATTAGAAATATATACAGTGAGCAATATATCAAAATCGTAATAAATTTCTGGAAGGTATTAATAAATAGGAATTTATTAATCCATTAACGTACAAAATCCATCAATATCGAATCAATCATCTGCCACGAAGGAACACTGAATACGCTAAGCCGTACGCACAAATTATATATAATGATATTAATATATGTATTAGGGAATATCACTATCGATTTTATCATACTTTCTCGTCGGATGAAGTTTAATGAGGATCGTTGCCGAGTCTTGTCGCGTTTGAAATAGTTGTTTTACAAACTAAACTCCAACTGTGATTCTATCGATAACTGCCATTTTAATTCATCCATACCGTGGACGATTATGATAATTTGATGGCGAAACTTCAGGCGCACAAAAGCGACACCGGAACAAATGTACCGTAAAATTATGGGAGTATTATTGAAATCTATAGGCGGGTTATTACACGCTTCGAAAACAATTTTGTTTTATTCATCAAGCACCCGTTCTCGTGTCGCAATTCCTGAATTAAATAAGCAATTCGCCTCCCTCGGGCTAAATCTGGCATTCGATCGCAATTCGAAATCTCCTAAGGGGTCACGTAAAATATTATATTAATGCGAACGGAAAAAATATTTCGTAAATGATTAGGAGATCGCCCTATTGAAAAAGTTATGTCGACTTGTGATAAAATACATAGGTTTCGTTGTTATTCTCGTGACAATCTTCTTCCACTTCTGATATTAATAATAACCAAATTACAATACTTACCCTATTAGAGATAATGTTTTTCCACGTATTCGATCTCAATCTATATTATGCACTCGACTTATCCAATTAATTTCAGAATGTAGGCCAAACAATATAAAATACGGATTTATTTTTGCGTGATTTTGTTTCATTTTCATCACATTGAAAAAGAGTAAACTGCCTCTTCTGGTTGACGGATGTTCACCATATTTTATATATACATAACTTGGTATTAAGCTTAAACTTATAGATATGAAATTTCAGTGCAATAAACCAAATGGTTTCTGATAAAAACATAAAAAACCTCGATTTTCTAGAGTAAAACTACTACTTCCGGCTGTGGTTAAAATATTAAAAAAATATTGAGTATAAAATTTATGATTTCTATTACACATGTAATAGAAATTATAAATTTTATAAAATACTAGTTGTTTTACCCGGCTTCGCTTAGTATTTGTAGTATAAACAGCTTAAACATGGCGATTCTAATATTAAATATTATTTTTTCTAATAATTAAAAAAAATATATATCGAATCATCAAAGAAAATGATTTGCTTTCGATTACCAACCAACAATACTTACATATGTAAATACAAAGTCTCTTTCAAAATTATATATTAGATTTATATAATTATAATTATAAAATATTTTCAGTCTGATTCGGTTACGGGTTGGGAGATAATTGAATAAAAAAGAGGACACCTAAAGGGGATATAGCATTTCCGGTCAACTTACAAACTTACATCGTATCGATAAGAATTTCAGTAGCCCATACTAAGTTTCAGTTCGATAGGGCTAACGGTGTTCAAAAAATCCCCGAAATTCACAGACACATTTATAGATCATGATAATAACATGATCAGTGGTCGATTCTGAGTTCGAATCAGTCAAAATCTCGAGTTAAAATTTTCGCATGATCACAAAACTTCATCTATTGTTACTACGTACATATGTATGTATGTATATAGATAAAGTAAAAATACTCCGTCGTGTAATACGTTTATTCTACTTTATTCCGAGATTCTAGACATATCAAATTAAAATAAGTGATAACAATTTGTGAATTAATTCAAACAAAAATAGTGTTTTTGGAACTGAAAACATGACTTCCGCCACTTTCAAATAACTTTCAAATAGCTCATCTCTTTTCGGGCCACTGCTATTTTTTTTTCTCTTTATTATTGTCGTTTCTAAATGCATTTTTATATTTTTCTTTTTCTTTCTTTGCATTTTACACAATATTCTACACATATTTTTACTTATTGCGCTGTAATTTATCTAAACTAATTTGGTAAGCCCCTAAAGTTCTTCGGCTAAACCACCTCTTCCAAGTGTACATAGATATAGTAAAAATTAGGGCCTTTAAGCCTTATTTAGGGCCTCTAAATATGGCTTCAAAGTGCTTTTGCACATGATCAACACTAGAAAAAATTTATTTAATTAAAAAAGCATTGATTTATTTTCAGTCCACTAAAATAACTTACAGGTTGATATATGTAATTATTGGCATATGAAGCAAAGCGGAAGTGATTGAGTAATTTTTGGATCGGCCTCAATTGGCTTTTGACGTGAGGAGTGATGATCCCCGTAGCTGTTTGCACATGTAAACGCTGCGGTTTCGTGATAAATGACATTCCCAGTATTCGAACATGTTCTGTGGCCTAACTACCCCCTGGTATCTGGTATCTGCTTGTATCAAACACAAATGCGGAGATCGCGTGATTAATCCGTTTCTGATAGCGTGACGATTCAGGCGTCGATTATACTTGGCGCTGATGCGTCTTGGCTCTATGTATCTATGCGTCTCAATACAAATATGGTATGTATAACATAATATTATATAATGTAATGTGTTTTATGTGCTTTATCTTTTAAATAAATCGATTCGATAAATTTCCGTTGTTGATTTGACGTTTATTTTTTTTAATGAAAAATAATTGCTTTTGTGCGCTTGGCCATTTTGTCGAAAGCTTAGCGTTGCGGCCGCGCGGTTTTGGGGGTTTACTGCGGTGTCGGAGGATATGGGGTTGATATATGTGTCTGGCACGCGAAAGAGGATTTTCCGTTCTTCCTGGAAGTGAAGAGATAATGATTGGTCCAGCTTTCTGTGGCTACTGCCCCAGATAACAAAGCACCCGTCGCCCCATCACAAAATTTCGCGTTTATACACAGTAACTAAATTTTTACTATCCAATAATTTTTTTTATTATTTCGTGTCTTTAGACTTTGATTTTGATTTTTAAAAGCCTTTTTATTATTACTAAATTATATTCACAATACATTTTATATCTATTTTAATAGCTACTGATCTACTGATCATTATCTATTTTAATTTAATTTGATTAGTAATCATAGTATTATATTATTCTAATGTTAATGTACAGCATAATAAGAAAAAGAGCTCAAAAACCTATTTACAATTATTATAAACGCTCATAATACATCTAATACATAATATTAATTAAAGATTCTCTATAGTCGACGATCTAAAGCAGATTGTGTTTGGGTAATACATATGTGTTTATAACTGAAGGGTATAGACATTTTGCTGTAATCACCGAGATCTTTAGGCTTTGAAATACGCAATTAATACGAAAAACTCAGTTATAGGTTTTTTCAAATTCCAAAAAATAAAAATTATCTGTTTCGTATATTTCATTATTATCACATATCTATTTTAAACTTCCACGTATTATTTGAACGTGAAAGTTAAAAATTTTAATATTGTATTTAAAATCAGTGTTTCACTTGTTAGATTGCATTTCTACTATCGAACTTTTTAAAGTTCGCATAAAAAAATCCAACTATATAATACATAGTATATACAATTCGGCAAATGCTTTTTTTATCTATTTAAGTATGCGACTAGCAATTTTCAACTAATTATCAATACACAATTACTTCATAAAACCATAATTTATCAATTTGATTTAAAATTTTACTAAATACAATTCACTTTTAATAATAAAAATAATAGTAACCAGCACTATGTAAAGCTCAGTGGTTAGCATGTCATGCTTTCAACTGAGTGGTCACGGGTTTATTCCCTGGCCCTGGCTGCTGGTCAGAACTTGAATAGGTGACTCCAGGTCGTTTGTTTCCTATCAGAGTTTGTCAATTTATCTGATTTCATCGAAAAGGTACCAACAAATTGGGAACCTTGACTCATCTCTCACAAAACTCGAGTTTATAGCTTCTCGAATTTGCTGATTTATAAAATGCACCAAAAATAGTTTACCCATATGTACATATGTATGTATAAAAATAAAATATAACAGCATAGCTCGGTGATTGCGTTAATGCCAACCACCGAAGGATTCCCGAGTTTAAGCCCTGAGTAGACCTCGATTGAAAATAATTGATTCTGATGTATTTCTGTAGTGCTGCTTGCTGATCAGATGTAAATATTCCCAACTCCAAATCGGTCGTTTCCTAGAAAAGTTTTCCAATATATCTGATTTCATTGTTGAAAAGTTTCCTAATCGAATGCGACTCTTTAAATATATAATTTCAAATTTATAATCTATAAATGTATATAAATATGTACAAGATTAATACCAAAGATATCGCTCAGCATGGTATCATAGGAAACCCGTAATGGTATCATGGGAAAATATAAATTTAAAAATAATATATTTATGTATATTCTTTGCAATATTACGTACACATGCATACATACATATGTATGCATACATTCATACTTACTATGAATGAAAATTTTAAAAATCTCGAACACTAACATATCTTTAAAAGTTCAGACTTTATTATTCTATTAATATGATATTGACATATATTTATGTATGCGTTTACCAAAAAAAAACATTATCTTATATATAATTTCGAAAAAGGCTTTGTATATAAGTATGTACATACATATATACCTTTGGTTGGGAATTTCGTAAACAAGTCAAAATTTATATGACGACGAGTCGATTTTTTTTTTCGATTCAAATAAGTTTAATAAAAAAACAAATATATATTTACTATTAGATTCGCCATGTTTAGGCTGTTTATATTACAAATACTGAGTGAAGCCGGGTAAAACAACTAGTAAATAATAATAATAATGAATTCAAAAAATAGATTTGTCCTTTTTTATACCATTCCCCCTGTTGTAACCAAGCAACTAAGCCGATATAATATTTAACGGTGTTGAAAACTATCGTAAAAGTGAAAACGAAATTAAAATTTCAAGCTAGAGAGCACGGTACAATTTACAAACAATGTAAAATTGGTAGGTAGCAGAAGTGCACCAGAATACCCTTAGGTTATGAAAGTTTTCATTCGCTACCTCTCGATCGCGAGGAAAATTAAGCTTTTTGAATAGAAACCATACCATCTGGGGGGCTTAATATAAAAACGAGACTTTTTTATTCCGAAAATGTTTTAATCAACGCCTTCTACGCAGGTTTACCTACCGTTGCATTGTTATATCATAGCACAAACACACAAGTATGCGTACATATGTATGTACATCCGTATTAAAATCATCAAGGAAAACAATAATTTCTATAATTAAAATTTCGAATGGCAACAAAAGAACGAAACGGGCCGCAATTAAGCGTTACTAATTGTGATCATTAATCATGCAAGACAATGGCGCACGTCTCGCAACGGGCCATTAATTATGGCAATCAGACGTGCATACGGAATGCGACCTCGTAGGCGATGTTCAATCTAATATATCCTTAATAAAAATCAACCCGCTCAATATTGCAATTCAGAAGTACAACCCCTCGTACTAGATTCCTTTCACCAGGCATCTGCACGTCGCGATTCGAACACAATCTTCCGCATTGCGAATTCATAAGGGACGACGCACAGAGTGGTATTTTGCCTGCAAACCTAGCCAAAAATATTTTTTCAAAAGAAAATAGCTTTCTGTACTATTACATGCGAGCTAATGACGGTTGTAAACAATCTTAAAATTGTAGATAATTTTTCGAAATTCCTCAAGTTTCGCAGGAGGGCACTTTGTAACAATTACTAGTTTTTTTCTTCTAAATCTTTGAGTTTTTCAATAAAAAGTCTTTCGGTGCTTCCTCCTATTTCCCAGAAACTGGTATATAAATGAAGAATGAAAATAAGTAAAAAAATTGGAGTTCCAAAATATGCTAAATTATTATTGATTATTTTTTTAATGTGCAAACTTTGTTTTACTAGAATAAAACTAGAGATCCTAAAGTTTCATATCACATAAATTTGATTCGGATAAAATAAGCACAATACTTTTAAAATTATTAATTTTTTCAGGTGAAAATAGTAGAATTTGTAGAAATACAATTTTAAAGGGAATGAAACTTATTTCAATCTAGTGTACATAACTTGTTCTTCAACGTCTAGACTAAGTTTTTCCACCAAAAACACTTTTAACATAAAAATAATCACAAGGAAAGGTTACTTAACAACAAAATGCCGCGAACAAAAACAAGCGTATCACACAAAATTTTATAAAATATAGAGTGAAAAAAGAAAAAGTTATAGTCAATTGAAATCTGACATGGCGAAAAGTCAGAAAAGTCTAAACAAACGCTGGATAAACGTCAGCCACTTATTCGCAGGAGAATTTTCAAACGCGTCTAATACAATATTTTTTCACCATCGTAATGGCGGAGGATACATTTACTTATATTGATGACCAAAATGAGCAATATGGCAAAGTATGAAAACGATCGTAAAAGAGGTAAATTTTTTTCAGAATTGTAATCGTAAGAGAAACGTATAAGAGGTATGTAAAAGAACGGATTCGACTGCGACTACCTTTGGCTAGTGAGCTTAGTCCATGTAATGACTCCGCAGTGTAGCGTCATATTTATCTACCTGCTTTGAGACCCCAACATAAACTCCATTTTAGGAAGCTTAAACTTTTGGCCCGCTTTTGAAGCCAAATACCACTCTGTGCGACGCTCACTCGGGGGCTCGTAAATAAATGATTTTGTGGTGTGTGCGAATCTATGCATGTCAGATGATTAAACGTGGTGTTCGATATCGGAATAATATGTAGTGCTACGTTCGTTCGGCGAGTGTGTGTGACGTTCGGAGTGTTGAAAGCTATGTACAATGTATGACGAACATTGTCCGGGATGAGACTATTGCGCTGAAGTTGGACGTGTTTAAAGTTTGAACGTTTGAAACTGTTGTACCAGATTACAGACGACCGAGTGTGCGTTCTAGTGCTGAAAACGGACATTGTGGCGAAACTGAAACTGCACGCATCCCGTTGTATAAAGTTTTCAGAGTGAGGTGTCCAGGTACACACTAGAGGTGAGAAGCATCCATGTCAATGTTTGTCCGCGATAAACACGCTGTCTATGTACATATACATATTTATGTACAGTATATTTGCCGTTTATGTGTGAATTCTCGTGTCAATTTTTGGTGAAATGCAAACTAATATACTGTTTATTGGTATTTGATTTAAATGAACATCAGATAAAGTGTGTGCGGATATATGAATGAGTGACATACTTAAATGAATATTATATGAGGGATTGTATGTATGTTTATATGTAATCCGCTTTAGTTCGAATTACAGAGTATATTGGCAATATGAGTGATTAGATGTAGATGATGATGATATCCCAACACTTTAGTCTGTTCACTTTTCTAACTTGATCCAATACCTTAGTTAGACTTATCTTTTGATTACTTTTTTAACCTGATTTGAAATTATATTCTTGCTTTCAACGTCTAATATTAACATTCATGCCATATGTTTTTTATCGGTCTCCGTGACGAGCCAGAATTTTAAATTACAGAAAACGCAAATATCGGAAGGCAAAGATCGAAAATCGAAAGATCTTAAGTCGAAAGATCAAAAAAAAAGGGTGCATGGTAAACGGTACATACTTACTTAATTTGCGCGAGCAGGATACAACAGGAACAAGAGGAACAGGCTTTTCCTCGCGCAGAATATGGGAGGAAAAGCCTGTTCCTCTTGTTCCTGTTGTACCCTGCTCGCGCAAATTAAGTGAGAATGTACGTGAGTATGTACCGTTTACCATGCAACCTTTTTGTTATCTTTCGACTTAAGATCTTTCGATTTTCAATCTTTGCCTTCCGATATTTGTGCTTTTCTGTAATTTAACATTCTGACAGTCTGGCCGTTTTTTATGTCTATCTCTGTCTTCTCGATCACTCAATACTGATTATCGTGGTCTGATTCCATAACTTCATCTAGTGATTGCCGATTTTATCAATTTAATTTTTCTACAAACCTCTACTTAATAGCTTCCATATTTTGAGATTAATATTTTATTTTATTTTTTATTTTTTCATTTAATTTACACCAAGAAGGCCTAACAGGTAAACCCAATGCACCTTCCTGGCCAAAGACAATTATATAAACATATATGTATACCATCCATATATACACAAATTCTTACACGTATACACAAATACAGATACATACATTCATAAATATAAAAATACACATATATACATATACATACATACACACCTACATATATATATATACATACACACATACATATACATATATACATATACATACACACATATATATACATATATACATATACATACATATATACATATACACATACATACATATATATATATACATATATATATATATATATACATATATATACACATATACATATATATATATATATATATATACCCACACATATACCGGATAAACAAATTCGTTGACATATTCGTGACTCATATATGTACATACATAAACTAAAATGATCATTTTCTTTTCTTTATAGTCATTATACCATTTTTTACTAACCTCTTCTTAGTTCCGAATCGATTTTGTCACCTGACGAAGTTTGGGTTCTTATCCGATCGTTTTCAAAATTTACCATTTTGCTCGGTTTGGTCATCAATATAAGTGGATATGACATCCGCTATTACATTATTTATCCAAGGTGATAAATAATCGCAATAGACACGTTTGAAAATACTGCATTTTCGTTCACGGTGACGTCTATCGTCCACACTGTTCTGATCGTTTTTTTCCCTTTTCGCCCCCCCTATCGCTATGGCAGATTGAGCACTTTGCCATACTCATGATCAAAGTTTACGGAGAGAATTGGTAATTTCTTAATTAGGATTTTATAAATTGTCTTATATTCGTATGTTTATGTAACTATTAAAATAAAATTACAGTAAGCTTTGTATCATTTTATGAATGAAATTAAATAAAAAATTTACAATTTATGAATGAAATATAATGCTAATTGATAGATTATTTTCAGTCACCGGCTGATTATGTCGAAGTTGGTGCGTGAAATTGGGTCTCTCAAATTTGGCAACAAAAAAGTACCCGGCGCGGCTTCATGATCGAGGCGCGCTCCAAAATTAAGTTTTAATTTAAAGCTGGGTTGGAGCAGTGAGAAAAAAAAATAATAATACGTACCGAAGTTCTATAATGCATGAAAGTGTCAAGCTTATCCAACTTTTACTATGGATGGCAGCACTGAATTGGCCCATTGCCCAGAACTTTCGCGCTACCCAGTTTTAATGAAATTGAACCGCGATTATACACACCCCGCAGGTAAAGTTACCCCTTCTGGACTGCGAACGGGCAGCAGAAGGTCGGGGATGGGGGATGGTCGGGAGTCGCTTGCGATCTGCCGTCGGTCGTTAAGACGGCGATTTATCTCGCCTATCGCCGACGACCCGTTACACCGAGTCGCGGGAAAAAATTCCGGTAAAAACTTGGTCTCTCATTTTTTTTAAAACTTGTTTTTAATCAAACGTTCGAAACGTAATCGTAGACGGTTCTGGAAGTAGCGAGTTGCGCAGGACAAGTTTGGCGTATTGTTCATCGTCGGGAGGCGCTTTCCCGCACGTTTGTTCGGCCTAAAGCGGTAAACTTTGTCAATTTCGAGCGTTTTGCTCGCGGTGACGACTATTTGTAACGGCGCGTGTTGAACTTTTAATGATCGAGTGAGTTGCAATGATTGTGGGACTTGTGGCTTTTAATCAATTATATGTAAGTATGTATATATGTATGTATGTATGAATGTGAGAAACTTTCAGGTACTTACATATTATATTTCTGTAATTAGTGATATTCTTTCAATTTTGTTCATTTACATTTTGACGGTATTTGACAAATCTCTTATATAATGATGATAATTTGTGAGAATAAATAAATAAATTAAAGAAATAATAAATTGTCAAAAAACTTTTTTCTCCATTTTATGTAATTTATATATAAAATAAACCTTATAAATATATATATATATATATATATATATATATATATATATATATATATATATATATATATATATATATATATATATATATATGTATATATATATTATTTAAGTAACTTACATAAATTATTTAAGGTAAGCCCAATATGTGAAATGCAATATAAAGTATTCTAGAAAAATAATATTACATTTGCCCATATTGAGGTAATATGCGCACAAGGGAATAAAGGGAATAAAAACATCCTGGGACAAATTATGGGTTAAAAAAACTGTTGAAAATGTATGGTTTGAAGAAATTTCGGACTAAAAAAAAAAAAAAAAATCGTATTGTCCGTGCGGGCACATCTAGAGGCCGTCATTAAACGAAAGAGAGCGTCTACTAAATATTATATTGTTATTTACTTTTGTCATGTGTCCATTGCCTTTCTATTTTAATTCATATAAAAATATATACTGTAATATTATTTTTGCTAGAGACATTTGAAATACATATAAGAAAGTTTTTTTAAAATTCGTATCTCGCCTTAATTTAAAAATTTAAATAATATTTTTTAATCGTAAAACATGTTAAATAGTTGAAATCAAATAATAAAACCAAAAAAACTCATGTATAGCATTATGTAATTATAAAAAATTGAAAGTGATGCGATTTTTCTGCACGTTACTGTACATAATATAAAATAAAGTAAGATCATGAAATTGAAAAACATTATTTTCGTAATAATAGTAAGTGATATTGATGTAATTTACATAAAATTACAATTTTTCCTAAGACATGCATTGCTGGAACTGAGATCATAATACTAAAATAACACTGTTCAACAAATGACGAATTTTTAAAAAAAATAGTGTGCCCAGAAAACTATCCCAATAAAAATGTTTCAATAGAAAATACTCAATATAAAATAGTATTGTATGTATATTGGGAAGAAATCCCAAGTGAAAATACGTACTTTTGACTTTTGATTTGAACTGGACGACTATTTAGAGGGATTTGAAAGCTGAAAAGTACTACAAATGAAAGATAAAATATCCGACTATAGATTCCAATATTCATTTTGAACAGAAAATTGACAGATTTTGAGACATCGACCGAACAACACCAAGATATAGAAAAATCACGTGATTTAAAAAACACATATCTCCGAATCTCAAGCCAATCATCATTTTTTATTAGCAGATTCATATTTACTGGGCATAGATCTATAAGAAAAGTCATATCTCGTCTCTGAACCATTTTTCTTGTCGAACAGTGTAATTTCAAAGTAATGTAACAAAATTTAATATATATGTACATTTATATGTAGGATTTGAAGCAATTTTTTTGTTTCGTGAAAATGAAAACAATATATAAAGACATTTCACATAGATAAATACATTTAATACGTGAATAAACCAATCATTGCCTCACGTTGTGCAAAAATTTTATAAGAGGGTATAAATTTTTTGACTCGATAAAAATAGTGGCAACTTCCGACGTGCGAACACATTCACAACATTGTGGAGAAATCGTGTATAAGTTTGACAAAGAAATACTCGGGTTTTCTTGCTGAAATTCAATGGCCAGAAATGTCTGGCTTTGAGTTCAAAAATGAAAAATGTATCCGTTCCGAGTGTGTGCGCGGTTTCCAACTTCATATTTCAAGTGCGCGAGGCTGAAACCCTCTCGCGGAACTACACAGATCGCAAATCAGCTCAAATTATTGCCGTCGTTATTCATCCCAGTCTACATAGTTCATTCCATCCGTGTTCCAATACGGATGGTGTTGATGTCGTATAGCTTGTTTTTCCACTGGTGAACGTCTCCGTTTGCGATTGTGAGCAAACAAAGGTGGTGTCCGCACGGAAACGGGGAAACTGAAACCGACAACGGAACCGGAAGGAAAAACTCCAACTTTTAACTTTGCGCCTGAAAAACCGGATTAGGAAAACTTCCGTCGTGTCGCCGCCTTGCGCAATATTTTTTGTAAAGTTTCGCGCATACTAATTAGCCCACTGACCCGCCCTTTATTATCTGCGAATTGTTCGCTCGTTTGTCGGTTTTAATTTGAGCGGCGATTTAGCGTACGCCGTGATGCTTCAAATCGCTTTTGTACAATTATACCATTTGATTGGGCCATTTTTTACTAATCGAATTCAATTTTCAACTGGTTTTTGCCATGTAAACATTCGCGACCTTGATATTTTGAAAGCGCGAATTCGTTTGACAGATCGTCTCCTACTGATTATTTCGGCAATTTATATACATAAAATCCATCAAGGAATTCATTTTGATTTAAAACTTTGTTTAATTAGATTTCATTTTCCGCAAGGCGTGTTGAATTATTTAATAACGTTTTAGTTATATTATTTATTAAAATTAAAATTTTATGAAGCTGTATAAAAGGTGAATCAACTTTCCAAAAATGGAAATTAAAATAATTTATAATTGACAGATGCGTAAAAGGTGAACGAACTTACCTTAAGTGTAAAGCAAAATAATTTATAATTGACTGCTGCCTTAAAGGTGAATTTACTCATGTAAAATAATTTTAATTTGAAATATGTTGAAAAATTTGTCGTTTCAGTTGCCTTGATATAATGTATATACATATAACAGAAACAAAAGGTTAATAATTAGTAACTTGACGAATACTTTTTAATTGGAAAGAAACTACATACATACGTACATGTATACAAGTCATCAAAGAAAAACTTTTTTAAGAACACTATAATAGTGTATTGATTCAATAGTGATGTCAACGTCACAAAGCGTTGTAACATTGCATAAAATTAAATGAGAAAAGTCGAGCTATCGTCCGTCCTCCCTTCTTCCTCCCCTCTCTCTCCTTGAAAATTGATTGAAAAACCTTACATGCTTCTTAGATTTCTGTTGTTTTGTGTCTACATATCTTTGTTTGTATACATATACATATAAGAACATTGTACAGAAGCGAAAAACGCGAATTTTTTATCTCTAAAGATGAATTTAGTGGAAAATATACATCGTTAAGAAACTTTAAATAAAAAATTTAACTGATTTTTAACAATGTTCTGTGTCTCCAACTATACATATGAACATAAATGATTTAAGTTATACTTCTGCTCTACATACATATGTAGTTTAAAAGTAAAGTGATATTATCTTCTGAAAATTACTTCGTGGCATTCTATATGTACAATAATTTACTTTTCAATAAAAGTGTTCATTTTCAAATTACTAACCATCTAATTGTTCCCCCCTCCCCCTCTACTTCGCGATATCATTATGTTTTTATTTAAACATCAAGTTAAACATCAAACATATGTACATGTATGTAAACGATTGTGGAATTCTAAATGTTGCTAATTTTAATTAAATTTAAAAACCATGTAATTTTATATTGAACGTTTTCAGTGTTGTATAATTTCATGCGATGGGGGCCGGCTTCAGTGGCAGATATACGGCCAAATGAAATACTCCCGTTGTTTCTAATGTTATTTAATGAATATTCGAGGCAGTTCTAAATTCGTGCGCCGAATTAGGATCGGACAAAATTAGCGATTCCGTGGACGAGTGTACTTTTCGTACAGTCTGTATGCAAATGCCGCGGCCATTTGCGCCTGCGCGTGATTAATGTCGTTCAGGGTTGGCACACTGCGCGTGACACGATTCAAACTGGACGAGGGAGGAGATGTATGTCGAGTCGACACACTGGGGTGGCCAAACTACGGCTCTGTAACGAATTCATTATATACTCGGCCTGGTTACTTGCCGAAAGCACCTATTCGGGTTGATGATTTTATTTTAATTTTTTGATTAAAAATTTTGATTTCATCTAAATTATGGTATGTTTTTCCAGGATATCTGAAATGTGGAACAGGTTGTGTTTTATAAATTGAATACCCCTGTGTCGTGTAGTTATTTGTTGCGTCTATTGTGTTCCGTCAAATCTAATTAACATGCTGAAGGCATTCTTACACGTAATCGTTCACTACCGGGTATGCATACTGATATTACGGTAAATACTGATACAACGAAATGTCTGAAATACCTGAAAATGTCGTCTGAAATTCCAGCCTGTGCTGTCTTCTCATTCGTGAGAAAAGTCAATTAACACCAAGGAGTTTTATTTAGAATCAAAAAATGAAATGCTCTTCAATTAAGTTTGGAATGCATTAATCAGTTTAAAAAGAAAATTAATTTTCTCCGCATTTTTTTGTATAACAGATCAAAATTGGATGAGATAAATAATATATTATAATATTAAATATTTGATTTTGTTTTCTAAATGCTTTTGATTGTTCATAAATTATGTTCACAATGTATCTTTATTGTTTTTTAAATGCTTTTGTTTTTTAAACTAAATTATGTTCATAATACATCTTATATCTATTTTAATAGCTACTGATCTACTGATCATTTTCTCTTTTACAATTTTAATTTAATTTGGTTAGTAATCATAGTATTATATTATTCTAATGTTAATGTACAGCATAATAGGAAAAA
The DNA here is from genome assembly GCF_051622035.1 of Arctopsyche grandis. Classification (NCBI taxonomy): domain Eukaryota; kingdom Metazoa; phylum Arthropoda; class Insecta; order Trichoptera; family Hydropsychidae; genus Arctopsyche; species Arctopsyche grandis. The sequence goes on along the minus strand of NC_135359.1, from coordinate 17,606,003 downwards.
GAGCTCAAAAACCTATTTACAATTCTTATAAATGGTCATAATACATCTAATACATAATATTAATTAAAGATTCTCTATATTCGACGATCTAAAGCAGATTGTGTTTAGGTAATATGTGTTTATACCTGAAGGGTATAAACATTTTGCTGTAATCACCGAGATCTTTAGGCTTTGAAATACGCAATTTATATGAAAAACTCAGTTATAGGTATTTTCAAATGCCAAAAAATAAAAATGATCTGTTTCTTATATTTCATTATTATCACATATTTATTTTAAACTTACACGTATTATTTGAACGTGAAAGTTAAAAATTTTAATATTGTATTTAAAATCAGTGTTTCACTTGTTAGATTTAATTTCTACTATCGAACTTTTTAAAGTTGATTTAAATTTCAAACGACATATTTCTGAAAATCCAACTATACAATTTACAACTCTTTTAAATGCTTATAATACATCTAATACATAATATTAATTAAGGACTCTCTAAAGTCGATGACCTAAAGCAGATTGGGTTTAGGTAATCTGTGTATATATTTGATGGGTATAGACATTTTGTTGTAATCACCGAGACTCTTCACAAGTGTGTTAGTATGGTTATTAGTGATTCTTTCATAGAATCTACTGGTTAGTTTGTTAGTAATGTCTGTAACAAACGGAATATTATATATGGCATGCAGCTTTTTCAAGTAAGTATATATGGGTGTATTATAAATTATTTTTAGGGATACAATACATCTTACATTCTTACTGATCTGGTGATCATTTTCTATTTTACAATAATTTTTTTTTGTATATTTTAATTTAATATATATAAACTTACTTTGTAAATAAAGTTATTCAAAAATTTTATGTGTGTAAAAAAAAGGTTTTGGTATCACACTAAAATTACAAATAATTTCTCATCCAAAAAAGTGAATATATAATGATTGAAAGCATACTAAAAAAATTATGTTTTAATAAACTAATTACAAATTTATATAATTTTAACAGACACTAAATATAATACACCAGAGTTTAATACATTTTAATTATCATAAATATATAAATTTAATTAATTTTCAAGTATCATTTAGAGTTAACAGCATCATAACATTATTCAAACGTTTTAAATTTTAATTTACTAATTAAATTATTTCCAAATTAAACTTCATACGAACATGAACATTGTTTAAACTTTGAAATAAGGTCGTATATGTATTTGCGTGGACTGTTTATGAAATGTAAGGGCTCGAGTTTGTACGCATCACATTTTATGAATTTTAACAATTCGAAGACATTTATGTATGCGCGAGCCTATGCAAATTTGTTTCGTACGAATTTTCCAAACACCTGCCGACGAGAAAAACAAATGGCTGTCGGAAATAAATTCACTTTTGCAACAGTTATTCAATCCACAAAAGTAAAAATAAAAAATACCCAAAAATGAGAGGCCATAAAATTCCGCCGCGAAGGGGTTTCCACTTTTATGCCGGGATTTTTATGCGCGAGCTTCGCGTGCTTTTACAGCTTCAGATGTAGTTTTCATTTCGGGAAAACTACAACGCGCACCCGTAAATCTAGAGACGGCATCATTTCTGGATCATGACGTTTTGTCCCGGGCGAAAATGTAATTTTTCGCGTGTGTATGTTGTTGTCGTTGCCTGGTTTTTTTTTGACCCGTGAAACAATAAATAAAGCTCGCTGGAGAATGAAAGGGTGGGTTTTGGAGGACTGGATGAAATGAGGCTTCGACGCTAGGCATCCTGCGGTGTAATTTTTCAGAATGGCCAGTTGCTAAATGCAAATGATCCGATAAAGTTGCCTGTCGAGAGCACATGCATTATGCATGACGGACACCGATACAAGTGACACGACTCGCGAAGGGGTGACGAGCGGCCAAATATTGGAGAAGCCCTGTCCAATGGACGCCGTGTTGCCGGAATGAATATATTTGAATTTTAATCCCAATTCTCAAATATCCAGATTCTAGATATTGATTCCAATGTACAAACAGTATAAAATATAAAATGTATGTAATTATTTTTCAAATGTAGTGTTCTTTTGTTTAATTTCAGATTATGATTTTAGTTATTTTAAAATTTTGCCTAATTTATAAATTTCATTTACTGTGGCAAGTGTTCTTTTCAGCCATTAAACAAAATAATCGTACCCTATGTAATTCTACATATAGTTTTCAATTTAGAACCACATAATTTGGACTACCATATCATGCTACTCTAGCTCGTGAAGGCCGCATACACATATGTGTGTATATATGTATGTACATACACACACACATATATATATACATATAGATATATATATATATATATATATATATATATATATATATATATATATATATATATATATATATATATACAAATATATATATATATATATATATATATATATATATATATATATATATATATATATATATATATATATATATATATATATATATATCAGTGGCGTGCGGTCCATGGATGCGGTGGATGCGGCGCATCCCCTATAACTTTAAAAAGCCAAGAGTATTTTTAATAAATATTTGAATTTCGCTTCGATGTATTCTTAGTGATGTATGTGATTATGATGTAGTATATGAGTATATATATATATATATATATATATATATATATATATATATTTCACATATCACGTGTTTTTTGTTACATGATGCATTATATAGGATCTTTTGATAATTTTTATTAAGGATTCGCATAGGCGGGCGGGCGGCCGGCCGGCCACAGGCGAGTGACGCTGGCGAGTAGACGCTGACTGAAGTGCGCGCGCGTCATGGATTCGGAGTCGAGACCGATCCCATTTGCGCATGCGCACTATGAGGCTGTCTTATTCGCGCGGACGCGTTGACACTTGTTTAACCTCTACGGTGGATTCGGTTTCTCTGTTTGGTTATCTATTGAGTTTCACTTGGAAGCCGCTGTTGATCGATATTTCCGCACGCTACGCCCCAAGTTATTTATCAAAAAGCTAGCCGATTCATTTCTTTAGACGAAGTTAATCATTTATACTGTAAGTTGGTTAATTTTTACTTTTGAATTAAGTTTTCATTTAAATTAGTTTCGTCTAACTTTATTTTTAGTTTACTGTTCCACTACTTACGAGTTTTCATTATTGCCTTTAATATGGATATCGAAAATAACAATGAGAGTGGACTTGTCGTCGAGATCAATAATAATTGCAATTGTTTAATTGAAAATGTGCTGAAAAGAAGATTTGCTTCTCTCCCATTTAATGAAAAGGAGATTATTGTTAAGAGCCCCAAACCCACACCAATATTAAATATTCAGTCTAAAACAAAAACATTTAAAAGGTATTTTAACACAGAAACATACGAAAAAATTTCATGGATTTGTGGATGTGCTCACTTAACGAAATTATTCTGTTGGCCATGTATTTTATTTTCTCAAGAAGTGAATGTCTGGAGTAAATTTGGATTTTCTGACCTAAACAATTTAAGTAAATCGCGCAAGAGACATGAATGTTCTCAAGCTCACATATGTTCTGCTGCTCAATTTAAAAAATTTGGAAAGGGACCTCGTATAGAAAATTTTTTAAGTGCTCAATTTAAAGCAAATATTGAAATGCACAACAAAGAAGTTACTGCAAATAGATACATTTTGTCGAAATTAATAAGCGCGATCTGTTTTTTAGCAAAACAAGAACAACCTTTACGAGGACATTTTGAACACCAGGAATCGGAAAATAGAGGGAATTATATTGAATTGCTGTATCTGTTGAGTGAATCAGACATAAAATTGAAAACTCATTTAGATAACTCTACGGTGTTTACTGGACTATCGAACCATATACAAAATGACTTGGTATCCGCAATATCAAAAGTCTTGCTAGATGAGATTAAAACTGAAATACGTGCATCAAAATTTGTTTCCATAATTGTGGACGAATCTACAGATATCAGTCGCAAAGCTCAGCTATCTACTATTTTTAGATATGTAGATGAAAACAATGAAATTCAGGAGAGATTTGTTGGATTTGTCGATGTTAGTCCCAATAGAACAGCTAATGCTCTTTTTCAGCACATACGTGAGACCTTGGAAGAATTTGGTTGTTTGGACAAATTAATTGCACAAACGTACGATGGAGCGGCTGTAATGTCCGGGGAGCATAATGGAGTGCAACGAAAAATTCGAGATATTTGTCCTAATTCTTTATTTGTCCATTGTTACGCTCACAGATTGAATTTAGTTTTGTCGCAATCTGTTAAACATATATCCGGATGCAAACGTTTTTTCAGCCGTATGTTGTCATTTTCAACTTTTTTTTGTAAGTCTTCAAGAAGAATTTCCCTTCTCGATTGTCAAATAAAAAAACGATTTCCCACTGCTGCCCCTACACGATGGAACTACAATAGCAAAATTTTAAATATGATATTAGAATATCAAACAGAATTAATGGAAATATTTAATCAAATAATTAATGATGAAGACGAATGGGATACTGATGCTGTCATAAATGCTGAAGTCCTTCATCGTTATTTAAAAGAGTTTGAATTCAATTTCAATTTGCATTTATTTTCTGCAATATTTAATTCGGCAGATTTTTTATTTGAAATTTTACAAAAAAAAACCTTTGACATATCGTATTGCGTAAGTGAAATTAAAAAATTTGTAAAATATTTAGATAACAAAAAAGACGATTTTGATTCATTGTGGAACAAAGTAATAACTAAAAATTTAAATAGAAAAAGAAAATATGCTGAATGTGAAGAAGATGTGAAAGCAACGTATAAACTTCACTATTCTGAAATTTTAGAAACTCTTTCAGTAAATACAACCAATCGATTTCGAGATATCGAAAATTTAAAATTTCTCGAATTTTTTAACGTCAAAAAATTTAAAGAATATGAAAATAATTTTCCAGATTTCCTATTTAAATCACTCCACCTAACTTATGGAAAATACTTTGATTTTATGAAATTAAAAAGCGAATTAATTTACATGTACTCAACGCAAGATTTTCATTTGAAATCTATAAATGACGTAAAGGAATTAATTGTGAAAGATGATCTAATAGACGTTTTGGAACAAGTATTTAGTTTAATACAATTAATTTGTACGATACCTTCCACGAACGCATCGGCTGAACGATCATTTTCGACTATGAAAAGAATTAAAACGTTCACCAGAAGTAGTCAAAGTGAAGAAAGACTCTCTGGTCTTGCTTTAATTGCAATCGAAAAGAAAATAATGTCAAATTTAAAAAACAATAAAAAATTCTATGATGCGGTTATCGATGAATTTTGTAAAAAGGAACGAAGAATAAAATTAAATTTTAAAAAATAAATTGGTCGGTTTTTTTTTTCAAACAAGGGACAGCATCCCTTGTTTGAAAAGTCACCGCCCGCCACTGATATATATATATATATATATATATATATATATATATATATATATATATATATATATATATATATATATGTGTATATATATATATATATATATACATATATGTATATATTATCAATTTTATTTAAAAAATATTAAATTGCTCGTATGTTTCCTTAAGTTTAAGGAGAACTTTTCTTATAAGAACTTTTCTTATATGAAGTTGAAGCAAATGTTAACTGAAAATCTTAGCCAAATTTAGAAATAGTTTCATATCTTCTCTTGTTAACTTTTATGAACTTTCTTTTAATTAATATGAAAAAGATTTTTCATTACAACTTATATCTTCGTATTATAGAATACAATATGTATTATACACTTATACGTTCTATGCAAAACTTTACGAGAACAACAAGGGTCAATTTCCCGCTCCAGAATCGACACACGGCCAAAGGGTTCCTGCAGTATTGCCTAGCGAAGTAGAGGCCGCGCTAAAAACTGCAAAGAATGGTAAAACCCCAGGGGAAGATAATATTCCCATTGACTTACTAAAATGTGGCGGCCCCCCCCCTAATAAATATCTTAGCTAGGCTTTTCAGCAAATGCATCCAGAACCAAGCTATACCAGAAGGATGGAATAACGCAACTATCATTTTAATACACAAAAAAGGTGACAAAAAGAACTACCGACCCATTAGTTTACTTTCAGCGATCTACAAGCTCTTCACGAAGGTTATTACAGAAAGGCTGAAGAATATCCTCGACGAGAACCAACCTATAGAGCAGGCAGGGTTTAGGGCAAATTTCAGCACAATGGACCACCTCCAAGAAGTTGGCGAACTAATCGAGCGCGCCAACGAATATCAATGGCCATTGTGCCTAGGTTTCGTCGATTATGAGAAAGCCTTCGATACAGTTAGCCATAATGCAGTACTTAACGCCCTACAAACACAGGGAGTGCCGGAACCCTATGTGGGACTGTTAGCTGCAATATATAAGAATGCCACAGCTTCGGTTAAAATTTTTTCAGGTACAGATAGATTTAGCATAGGAAAAGGAGTAAGACAAGGAGATACAATCTCGCCCAAGTTATTTAATGCGGTGCTTGAGGGAGTTTTCAGGAACTTGGATTGGGACACAGCCGGAGTAAGCATCAATGGTCGCTTCTTGAGTCACCTTCGGTTCGCAGACGATATAGTTTTAGTAGCTCATGATTCAGCTGACCTATTTATCAGACTAACACAGCTGGACAGGGAAAGTAGAAAAGTAGGATTAAAAATTAACGTAGATAAGACTAAACTAATGTTCAATAGTTATTGCATGCCTGATAGCATCCCCTTAGATGATAAACCAGTAGAAGTAGTACATAATTTTTTATATTTAGGTCAAATAATCGACATGTCTGGTAGTAAAATTGAAGAGATAAAGAGACGTTTGAAATTAGGATGGAGTGCATTTGGACGGATGAATGCTGTTTTTAAATCAAAAATGCCACTCTGCCTCAAGAAAAGGATCTTTGATCAATGCGTTTTGCCAGTGATGACGTATGGATGTGAAACTTGGACACTGAACGCCAAGATGCTAAATAAAATCCAATGCACTCAAAGAAGTATGGAACGCTGTATGCTTGGCATAACGAGGAAAGACAGAAAGCGGAACACGTGGGTGAGAAGTATGACAAGGGTAGTGGACATAGTGGATAGAGTGAAGAGATTAAAATAGCAATGGGCGGGTCACGTAGTTAGGAGAATGGACGAAATGTGGACAAAAGAAGTGCTTGAATGGTACCCGAGAGAAGGCAAAAGAGTAAAAGGAAGACCGCAGGGAAGATGGGTGAACGAAATTAGGAAAATGTGCGGAATGAGATGGATGAGTGTTGCGCAAAATAGAGACGAGTGGAAGCATGTTGGAGAGGCCTTCATCCAGCAGTGGATGGCGAATGGCTGTAAATGATGATGATGATGATGATGTATATTCTATATATGTACAATGTACTTGAATATAGGTACCTAATATATAACTTGAATATAAATATTTTTTTGTATACATACATACCTACACGAATATAATATATTTTTTATACTTGATTATAATAAGTACATTATTAAAATATTGAAGTTATAATATGGTTTTCAAAAATTTAATGTCGTTTTATTCAAAAAAAGTTTTTCAACGAAGAAGAAGATTTCATTTAAAAAATCATTTATGTTTTAGTGTTTTTTTATATATTATATGTAAGATACGCATATTTTATAAAAATTAACCTAAAGAAGTTACATGTAGTAATATAGTAATCTGTATATATAGGTATAAAATTGAATGTTTGTCTGTCTCTCTGTCTGTCTGACTCGAATAGGCTCCTAAACTACTGAACCGATTACGATGGAACTTTCAGGAGTTGTTTTATGCTTATCCGGGAAGATTACTGTTAAAAAATACGGGAAAAAACCTCTTTATAATATTTCATTTATCGAAACGCATCGAGAAACGGGAATTACATGCGATATTGTACTATGGAACGATGGAACTTTCAGTATGCATGTCCGGGAAGTTTACTGTGAAAAAAAATCGGTCAAAAACGGGAACGGAAACGGTAAAAACGGGAATGAGTGACATTGTAACGCAATAATTTCAAATGTTTTCGAATCGCGACCTGCGTTGTTAGGGTAAAATAAACAAACAATTGAATAAATTCAAATGTGTTCGTTGCCTGCGTTTTTCCGACAAATGGGAACGGGAACGGGAATGGGAATTGGATGCGTTATTGTGGCATTGCAACGCATGCTGGGTTCAGCTAGTATATTCATAAAACAAAATAAAATAATATATCCTTTCGAAATCTTAAGACTGTATTCAATCCAAGCACCTTATGCGATACGCTTGATCATGGTTCTTGAATATGCAGATCCAAATTATTCAAATGCTATTCGCAGAATATGCATGCATACGTATCGACTAAATACGTACGCACATAGATTCTACTCATACGCATTGAAAGTGTTATGTGATTTTTTCCTCGGCTATATTCACGAGTATGTCCCTCTATAAAATGTCAACGACATTGAAAGGTTATCGTATTTACACGCTCCATGCCGCAATGGCACGCATGAACACACGCGTTCGGGAAAATTTGAAAATTTTCCGTAAATTTTCTTTCAAATTCGACTCGCTAAAAACAGTAAACATATACGAAAGTCCCACGACGGCAATATACCGTAATGACGAACGTATTCAAATAAAGCTGACTGACCACCGGCATAAAACGGCCACGTATGGCCACTTTGGCCCACGTACCGGACATATGGGAGGGACAATCCGATATTTGCTTTATTCCACACACACACACACGCATATACAGGATGTGATCAAAAAAGCCTGATCCATCGCTTTTGATCCCCTTTCTCTATTTTAGCCGACGACTGGAACTAATAGCTTTAGATTTTTTGTTGTCGTAGTGGCACTTCGTATCTCAAGTTGATTGAAAACCTTCCATTCGTTCGAGTGCTGTCATTAAAAATTCTATGAACGAAGACAAAACGATTCGGGCAACGTGGCTTTCATTATCCTCTTGATCCTCCACGAAGTTTTTGCCACTCTCGTATCGTTGATTGCATTTCAGAAGACTACTCAGTGTATTTGTTAAGTGTTATAAATATTTATAGAATAACTTCGTCTACGTTTCTTACGAAAGCCGTCTACAATCCGAGTCAAAATCTAGTAGATATGGTACACCAAATTGTACGGATTCAAATTGAAAACAAAAGATTTTCTTATCGGACAAGCATACATTCTTATTTATATAGTAAGATAATGCGCATATCAATCGCAATGGTTGTTTATTTTTGTGTGAAATATAATATACAATATTTTCGATATCATTTTGGGTACCAATCGTATTGTTTCGTTGTATCTTTTCATGGAATTGAAATCTTTTGAAATGTTGATAAAAACGTGCACAAACGGAATCGACATTTTACGGCATAAAATATCGATGTTGACACGTGAGATAGCACCGAGCGTAGAATAAAAAAAATAATTTTCGGTGCAGAACGAATTTTTCGTCGGCCATTACCGTAATTGTCCATCCCGACGGATGTCAATGGTAGGGGAGAAAAAAATAAAAATTTCGATAAAATATAGATTAATACGAAAGACCCCACGTACGGCATATTGCTCCCATACGGCGACCCCAAAACACGGAATCGACTTAGAAGATTTTTTCCCGACATGTGTCGATACTGAGTGCTTATCAAACTGTGGCTCACAGGCCTCGTATAACTTTATTTTGTTTCGCATTTTTCGGACATTAACAATGAAAATATTGCGATGATTTATTGAAAAAAAAAAACACGCTGAGATCCAATCTATGAAAAACAACGACGCCAGTTTCGGAAAATTTCTAACTATGTATGTACATACATACATATGTACATACCATAACTCACTCACGGGTATATTTTTTATTTATTTTTTAACATATTAGCCACAGTGTACAAAGTACTCTAACGCGTCACTGTGGCCAGTCACACAATCATAACATCATAATAATAATAACCTTAATCATAATAATAACCACCTGCTATATTTTGATGGAAAAATGACTGACATTTATAAATTGATTAAATCAACTACGGGCGTTGCTCAACAACCACTCAACCAGTTCAGCACAGCTTACATTAAACAGGTCAATTTCACCAGCAACCCGGTTGAGCAGATATATCGCTCTAGATATTAGAGGGTTCCACGACATAAGGTCCAATGATATAAGATCCAACGACAAAGGTATCACGAAAAATGATCCACCCGATAGAATGTCCACCTGATAAGTGATCCAGACGATAAAAAACCCAGATGATAAAACGTCCGACCGAATATCGTCCAACCGGTTAAAGGTCCAGGTTGATCAAACGCTCCATATTTAAATCGGATACCGAGTCAATTTGACTCGATATTCGATTGAATACTCGGTGAATACTCTATACTCGATTGATTATTCGGTGAGTGAATCGAATTTGGAATCAGATGTGGTCAACTGGGTTTAAATTGTTTTAATTATTTTCCGAATATAATTATAATGTTAGATTAAATGCGTGATTGTATCGAATATCGAGTCAGGTGTGATCAATCAGATTCTAATTGTTTAAATTTTTTTTCCGATTACAAAAAATAATTTTGCTTAATTAAATGGTCCGTGATTGAATCGGAGATGTGTCAGGTGCTGCCAACCGGATTCAAAAGGTTCAAATTATTTTCCGAATACAACAAACAATAATATTCGACCTTTTTTTTTTTTTCCGGCGGGGGGATATCTTCTAGAAGACACCACCGACGTGTTTAATTCCGGTGGTAGTGTGGGATTTTTACACACTAAAACCCCCCTCCTCTTCAGCTGGCAGCCAGGATAGCCATCTAGACTCTCGTCATTTTACAAAGTCCGATTTCTTTTCTCTCGATCGCGTTCTGCCTCTTCTTTCTCCTGCATGATGCATACTGCAAACGTAGTGCACGCTGTCCACGCCTCTGCACTCTTGAGCATAGCAGGAATCATGTTAGTCGTCGTTAATGAGTTTACACCGAGTTCATTTTTTAGATTGGTTCTATGTGCGTTCCATGCTGGACAATCAAATGCAGTGTGTTCAGCATCGTCGTTTTCTGCACTGCAGTGATGACATCCTGGTGTTGCTCTTTTTCCTATCTTGTGCAGATAGCTTCCGAAGCAGCCATGTCCTGTTAAAATTTGAGTTAGGTGAAAGCACAGTTCACCATGTTTTCTCTGGCTCCAAACCCTCAGGTATCTGATGAGTCGATGCGTCCACCGACCCTTAGTTGACGCATCCCATCGAGTCTGCCATAAAGACATAGTTCTTTCTTTTGAGTCATTTTTTTGCTCCCCTCTGTTACCGCTTTCCGCTCTTCTGCGAGCAGATCGATGGGTAGTATGGCTGTTATTGCAAGGATGGCTGCTTCGGATACCGTGCGATATGCAGCAGCAACTCTTAGCGCACTTCTTCGCTGAACTCTTGCTATGTTGAGTCTCGCCTTTTCCGTTATCATTGCATCCGCCCATATCGGAGCGCCGTACAACAGAACCGAGTGGACTACTTCATTATAAAGTTTTCTTCTGTTTGTTTTGGGTCCTCCTATGTTGGGCATCAACCTGGCCAAGTCTTCGGCAACTCCTGCTGCTTTTGCCGCCGCCTATTCTGTATGTACAGTGAAGCGAAGTTTGTCATCTATCCATACTCCCAGGTATCGGATCGATCTATTATATTTCACCTCGTGCCCGTCGATGAAGAGTTGCGGCGGTATTAACTTCCTTCGTCTGGTGAATAACACGGCCTCAGTCTTTTGAACTGCTAATTCCAATCCAGCGTCCGACAGCCATCTCCTTATCTTTCCGATCGAGTCTTCACAAATAGCTCGCAAGAGTTCTACAGATTTCCCCGCAACTAGCAATGCTAAATCATCGGCGAAGGCGACTATCTTCGCCTCTGGGCGAAATGGAACACGTATAAGACCATCATACATGACATTCCACAGTGCAGGTCCAAGTACCGAGCTCTGTGGAACGCCTGCCGTGGTCGTTCGCTGTCGTTGAATGCCATTACAGTTGTATTCCAGCTGTCTGTCCGAAAGATAACTTTTGATTATCCGCTCCAAGTATGCTGGTGTCTCAATTCTTTGGAGCGCTTCAAGGATCAGGTTCCATTTTGCTGAGTTTAATGCATTCTTAATATCAAGTGCAATCATCACAACATGCCCGCTTGCTTTGACACTTCCCTCCCATGCTTTCTTAAGTGTCAATGACCTGTTGTATTGCCTCAATTGTCGAGCGCCCCGGGCGGAAGCCAAACTGGTGTGGCGAAAGTCCCTTCGTAGGATCCTCAAGGTACTTATGTAGCCGCTGGAGAATCAGTCTCTCCAAAAGCTTGCTGAGTCCGTCCAGCATGCAAAGCGGCCTGTATGCAGATGGGCTATTCTGGACCTTGTTTCCCTTCGGAATAAGTACCAATCTTTGTCTCTTCCAAGAAGAAGGAAACGTCCCTTCTGTCAGACAAGAGCTGTAGACTGCAAGTAGTAGTGCAAGATCCGAGTCAGCGACCCGTCTGATGATTGCGTTTGGGACGCAGTCTGGTCCTGGGGCTTTGTTCGTCTGTAGTCGTCTGGCAGCCATGTTTAGTTCCTCGTCAGTAAAGATGGGTATTTGTTCGGTTACATCATTGTCCATATTTCTCCTGACGATGACGTCAGAATTTTCCCGAGTCGAGAAGAGTCCATCAACTACCATCTCCAGATTTGATTGTTTGTTGAGGTAAGGATCATCTATCGATCGCCGAAGTTTCCTCCTCACAATCTTATAAGGTGTACTCCATGGATCGGCGTTGACAGAGTTGCACATCTCTTCCCAGCACTGCGATTTGCTTCTCTTGATTGCGTTGCGCAAAGCCTTTCTAGCCTCTTTATACGCTTGACGTCGCTCGTTGCAGTTGGGATGTCGTTGCATCCTGCGATGACAAGCTGTGCAGTTCCGTCGGAGTTCTGCTATCCCGTCATTCCACCAGAATAATATTCGACCTGACTCGACCTGACCTTTGTAATGGGATAGTAATTTATACAATTAGAATCTGATTGACTTCATCTGACTCGATATCCGATACAATCAAGGAGCATTTAATATAACACTATTATTATATTCGGAAAATAATTAAAATAATTCAAACCCCGTTGACTACACCTGACTCCAAATTAGATTCACTCACCGAATATTCAATCGAATATTATTGTTTGTTGTATTCGGAAAATAATTTGAACCTTTTGAATCCGGTTGGCAGCACCTGACACATCTCCGATTCAATCACGGACCATTTAATTAAGCATAATTATTTTTTGTAATTGGAATGTAATTTAAACAATTAGAATCTGATTGCTGACACCTGACTCGATATCCGATACAATCACGGAACATTTAATTTAACATTATAATTTTATTCGGAAAATAATTAAAACAATTTAAATCCGGTTGACCACACCTGATTCCAAATTCGATTCACTCACCGAATATTCAATCGAATATCTAGTCAAATTGACTCGATATCCGATTAATTATAAAAATCATAAATAGGGAAAATCGGGGCCCTCTTGTAGTATCGTAAATAGGACCCACTCTGCTTTTTTTTTCATTACACATACGTTCACATGTAAGATAATTTTATTTATGTTTTCAATGCAAGTTGTTTATTTTTCGTGTTTATTAATTACTAATTATTTAGCATAAAATTCGCCAAAATTTTAATTTGAAAATATGACCCGGGCCCTGGGTCGGGTCCTGGCTAATAGTATCGGCTTTTACCCCCATCTCGTCGGGCATAATTATGACTTATTTACATACGGTTATTCGTGAAAAACCATCACGTTTACAAAAATTTAATATAACGATACACATGATAAATATAAAAATTTTTTTCTTCAAAAGATACATAAGCAATATTTGAGCATATTCAAGAATTTTTTGTATGTATTTATAACCTAAATATACTTAAATAGTATGAAGTTCCATAAATGTCTGACTTAAATTCATACATATGTATGTATGTGCTTATACTATACGCATGCGCTTTTATGTTATCATCAGAAAGTGTTCATATAGATTGAGCAGCTCTGCGACGTCCACCAAATTTCGCGGAGCTTTCACGAGCTTTCAGAGTAAAACGCTTTCAGCGAAACGTCAGGATTCAGTGTGTGGTCGGAGAAAGGGTGAGAAAATAGCGGGGGGGATGAGGATGAAAGAGGTGGAAAAGCGCACGCACAAAACAAGTTCGTGCCGGGCACAAGGGCAATATGTCATACTGAAAAGGTTGGCTCTACTTTTACCTCCACCGAAGATCATTTCTATTTCCAACCACCGAAACCAGAACCTTTGACCCTGAAGCGAGAAACATGCGTCTTAATCGAAAACGTCCATTCGGTATTATACAAACCCTAATATTTCATATACTTGACGTACAAAATGTTCTCGACGACGAAGCTATAATATGTATGTATACTAAGGCGAGACCGTGTGCAAACAATCGTTACATTTGGACACTATGCATTCCACGAGGAAACATTTCTAAAATAAATACTAATTCGATTTCATATAATTAAGTATAGACAACGTTTCTGATTTAAAGTTCACTTATACCAGTGCAGATGAACTCGTCAACTGCATGCAAATACCAGCACGAAACATATTCTTTAGTTCATTCTACATATGTATATGGACATATTCATAAGTTCTGTCATATGTACATATGACATGTATCCGAAACAACAGTTTCAAGTTACACGTTACAGTTACAACACGACCTATTCATACTATACAGCAGTACATGTCACCAAAACGCATCAAGCAGAGCCTGTTTTCTTTGACCATTATGGAAATATTCAAGGATGACATAACGTCAAACTGTCGAGTGTACCCGTACTAAAAAAATTGTTTCTATGTGCGTATGAGTATTTTCGGAAACGTCATATTGTGACAATATTGAAGCAACGCAATGTACAATATGTAAGCCAATTATGCTTTGCGCTTTTCCAAAACAAGCAAGATCATGCCGAAAATAAGTGGTACAAATAGAACTAGTTTTTTCCGTCCAATAATGTGCCGAGCTGTTGACGTGCCGTGCTGGATAATATAAACGACATTTCTACAAACAACAACGTTTTTTTACCAAAAATTATCATACATATCTATTTCATTTTTACAAAAAGCAATAAATATTCATTTGACTTCTTGGGTGGTGTCTTCTTCTACATTAAAATGACATTTATTAGTTTATTTTATAAATGACATTTGTTATTTTATTTTATAAATTTCATTTAAAATTCGTCCAATTTTCAGGTCCAAAAACACTATTTCTGTTTGACTTGATTCACAAATTATTATCAATTATTAAAATTGAATGCGTCCAGAATCTCGGAAAAACAGAATAAACGATTTACAGGTCACCAATATTTTTAAATATTAAATGCAAAGCATTAATAATATTAAATATAACACAATTTTTTTTTCTGATTTGTTAATTTTATATAAGATTGCTAATGGTATTCTTGACACGTCTGTTTTAAGCGAGATTAATTTTAACGTTAATGCCCGATTCACCAGATGCACAAATCTTTTTTATCCACCTATTTGTCAAAGCAACACCTCTTTCAATAGTGCAATCGTTCGTATATGCCGTATTTACGATAGCTTAGATGATTATCCTGACCTCTTTAGAGACTCTTTTAGTATTTTTAGGACAAAGGTGAAGAAAATAATATGTGGTTGATTTGCTTCTTCACCCTTATAGTCTTTCTTTTTCTTTTTTACTTTATCTGTATCTTTTTCTTTATCTGTTTCTTTTCTTTTTTTAAAAATCTTGATGTTTTTGTAATTTTACTTTTTTATATCACCATGTGGTGCTCACTGTTAATGGAATATTATATTTTTATTTATGTTTATTATTATTTTTTGTCTCATTATACAACTTTCTTTTTATATTTTATTCTGTATGTGTGCCTATTTAAATAAAATAAAAAAATAAAAATTTAAAATATTAAATATAATACAAATTTATATTTAAATATAATACAAATGCAAATCATGTCCAAAATCTCGGAAAAGCCTCTTTTATATATATACTAACAGCTCAAAAATAAATAAATAAGTCCAGTTTTATTAATTTCGAGAAATAAAAAAACCACTACGATTACATATACTTTTGTGCGTTTTATAATATTTAAAAATGCTGGCGGCATGTAATAAGTTTATTCTGGTTTTATGAGATTCCGAATACAGAGGACATATCGAATTAAAAGTAATGATAACAATTTGTGAATTGCGTCAAACTGAAATAGTGTTCTTAGGACTTTTTAATATATGTAGCTCAATTCAAAAATTATTTTAGTCGTTTTGATGAATTCCATTGTTTCTTTTTCTTCCAAAAAGCAATAGGAAAATTTTTAATCTTACAAAATGATATTCAATACAATACGAATATCATAATGTGTATTCCGTTTTGAAAAACAGCACTTTTAACTAAACATTTCGTTGAATTTATCTGAACTGTGAATTTTTGAGGCATCTCATATTTCGTAATAAATTTCCTTTTTTCCTCATTGATGTCTCTTCAGTGCATATGAATAAATCAACGAAAAACCAATTCCAACTCAGCGGACAGAATGACATAGAGAAAAAATATACGTCTCGTGCAGCGACAATACTTGAAATTGAGTATGCATAAATTGAACGCAATAACTAGGGAGTGATTTTGTCCAAGTGTTGGAACCTTCTTAGGTGCTTTTTCTATTCCGTATTTTATTCATCGGAGTCCTATTATGCTCCTCGGCCTGGCACAAGAGGGATATTTAAAGCATTTCATTATTTCGTCTACCTCACCTCCACCGTCTACATCCCGAACATTCCGAATTCTATTCATCCGCACGAGTACTGCTGTAGTGCGTATTAGATTAGAGCGGATAATAGCGTGTCTGTGATTCGACAACGTGTTAATGCTCTCGAATCATATCCGAAATAAGGGCGTTAATAATTTTGAATGTCTCGCTTTTGGGCGCGAATTTAATTAAGGGCGATGTTAAGGGCGTGAGCGTACATATGTGCTCTATAAATCGTACAAAAGGACACGTCGTCTTTGCGTATTCCAGAAACCAATATATGGCTAAAATTAAATTAACTTGGTATACAAAGTTCGGCTGGAAGAAAAATAAATATATATATATATATATATATATATATATATATATATATATATATATATATATATATATATGTGTGTGTGTGTGTGTGTGTATTGTCACGTTCCAATGAAAGATTAATAAATTTTAATTTACTCATTCCACCGCTGCCACCAAAATTATCACTGCAGCGTTCCGATGAAAGATTAAATATTTTTTTAAAACTACTTGGTTAACTTACCAAGATTTCTTAATTGTTATTATTACGTTAAATTTATCTTATTGTTAGATATATGGAACTATGAATTATGGAACGGATAATTTTAATGAGAGACGTAGAACTATTTCACTTTAACTTTGCTTCATTATTTAACTTTGTTCTGCTGCTGATGTGTTGACCGTCACTTTGCGGGGTCGATATTAATGGCTGACTATACGGAGTCGATGGTAATGACTGACTAATTCTAACAGTAATGAATTTATACATATACTCTTCTTTAAAACAATTAAGTGTTGAAGACACGTGTTGTACAATTTCGGTTAGTCACTAAATTAGGTGTGCCACTAATCAATGGTTCTACTTAGTAAATTAGGTGTGCCACACATCAATGTTGTTACTTGTTAAATTAGGTGTGTCACAAATCAATGGTGTGTCTTATCCCTACTGGATAGTCAACTAAATTGAAGTACATAACACTGGGTTGGGTTAAGTCCGACACACCTGTCATTGATAAGCGAGGTACATAACAGTATTTATATTGGGATTTTTTTTGGAAATATGTATAATACTTTCAATCTTTACCCCATTTCAAATAAATCTGTCTCCACGTGCGTACAAAGCATTTACTTATAGTTTCATTTGTTTGCTTACGCTCTGAAATCGCTTTCTTTTAAAGTGAATTTCAATATTTTTAAAAAGATTTATGAAATATTCCGTTCATACAAATGTTACCATCTTCGATTATAATATAAGTGACATGACTTATTTTAAAGGAAAATTTTGAGTCGCAGTATAAATCCTCTCAATTTTTACTTTATTTATGTATTGTACATATGTACAATGTACATTTAATGAAGTATTGTGATCATGCGAAAATTTGAACTCGAGATTTTGACTGATTCGAACTCAGAATCGATCACTGATCACGATTTCAAGGCTTAGAAAAAATGTTTGGTCGTGTTAGTATGTTAGTATGTGTTGGAGATTTGTTTAACACCATTAGTCCTATCGAACTTAAACTTAGTATCGGCTACTGAAAGCTTATCGATACGACGTGAATTTTTAATTTGGCCGGAAGTGGTACCTCCCCTTATAGGTATCCTCTTTTTTATGTTTTTAGATTCATTTATCTCCTAAGCCGCTCAACAGATCAGACTGAAATTTTTTTAAAAGTAAAAAAATTGTAAATTTCATACACTGATATTTCTAAAATATTTTTACCTTAGCTGGAAGTAGTACTTTTACTCTAGAGAATCGAGGATTTTTTAGTTTTTCTCAGAAACCAGGTGCATTGAAGTGAAATATGTAAGAGTTAAAGCTTCATACAAAGTTATAAATAAAATTTGGTGAGCACCCGTCAACCGGAAATGGCAGATTTCTCTTGTTGGATTTTTATTCCACTATTTTTTTTGACCCTTTTATATGTATATGCGTGCTCTTCACGAAAAAAATCAAGTTTAATTATTATATCAATGTGATAAAAGTAAAAAAAGCAATTAAATTTAATAAACCGAAAGTCTGATTTTTTCCCTCTTAGAAAAGTCAAAATGTTGTGACCATAAAATTTTTTCCACACCATGGAACATATCATAAAATTTATATTCGCATTCTATATGTGCTAACTTAGAGTTGATAAGGTTTTGGTAAGAATTCGTAAACCAGAAGTAGTTTTTTTTTTCAAACAATATTGATATTTTATGATTAAGATATTTATAGTGATATTAGGTAATAAAAAAATTGTTGAATAAAATGTGTGGGTTTCCCTATTTTAGCGCTTAAAATTGTATTGAAAATGCTCTCATAGCCGGTATGTGTGCATCATTATCAAATTTTGTTTTCTATAATTCTTATATTCCTCAAATACATAGATAAGGTCGTGGGTTGGTCACATCCAAACTTTTTTAATTTTAATTTAATTAAAAATATTTGAGTATTTTTTTTCTCAAACTTAACCTTTTTTATATTACACATAATACTCGTTTAATGATGTGCAATTTTATAATGATGCGACCTTGCTAGACCTCAATATTCATTTATTTTCAAGCAACTCTATATTACAATATGTGTCCTACATATGTATATATGTATGTGGTTACCGCTGAAAGTTCAGGAAAAACAGAAGGTTCTATTTGCGGATGATCGCGACGACGATGCTGTGAAGTTTAATGGTCAGCATTGGGTTGCTTCTTGCAGCACCAGCTGCACTACTACTTCACTGCATTTTCTTTTGTTTATCCATTTATAGCTTTTGCTGTCTGCACTCCGAGATCCGGGTGGAGAAAAAGCAACACTATCGAGCGGATCTTGTGCAGTTTTCCCGAGCGAACGAGATGTCTTCTCGAGTTTGGAGAAGAAATTAACTCTGAAGTGTATGTATCGAATAAAATTGCAACCTTGCTCGTCTACACAAAACGAGACGGCTGTATACGACAATATACATGTACATAATACATCAAAACAGTATATTGGAATTCAGTTAGTTCAATTGAAATCCTTGTAAGGTTTAATAGCATGTAAATTACTCGGCCAACTATTTGACGCGTAAATGGGACGAATTCTGTCTCAGTGTGTACCTTTACTTTAGGGTCAAATAGAATGAACATCGAAAGGGTTTTTGGGTTATTGTCCCTCGGATGAATCGTTTTGTCGTTATACCTTCCTTCGTCGTTTTAATAAACGTTCTCTGACAGAAATTGGTTTATTCGATTTGTTGATGAAATGGTTCGATTCTGAAAGTGTACGTACGTCGGATTGCCGCCACTTTCCATTAAGTTATGAAAGCTGTTACAAGAGAACTCCATTATTTGTCATGGCGACATTCATTACGGCTGTTGGTTCTTTATCTACTTCTGATGATACTGTCGCCATTTGTTCTTTCCCATCGGGAAATTAAAAGCTACTTTTTACAAACGTGCCAAGAAAATTGCGATGAAAATCCATCGGAAAAGTTCCGAAGTGAACGAAACGCCACGTCTCTTATCAGGTGATTTCTTGGTTTAAATATGATTATAATTATATTAATACCAAGGAATTACCAAGAAAAGTACACGTATATATATATATATATATATATATATATATATATATATATATATATATATATATATATATGTATGTATGAAAAAAGAATAGTAAATTTTCAATAGAACTAACTTTCTATACAGTTCATTACAAACATTAAACAGTTCAAATATATTTTTGAAAAATACATACATATACTACTTTTTACAAGACTTTTTTATATGAAACAGTTTATATCTTGAGCTATTCTTTATTTTTTCTCTCATTGAGATAAGTCTCAGGTACCTGTTGTAAATATTTCAACTCAATGAGTCCTTGATTCGGCTCAGACGTTGTCAATCTCTTATAAATTAAACGTACATATTTCGATTGTGATTGTGATTAGGGATATCATATCTGTGTATTCGAATACTTTTTATACGAATATAAAAATCTTTTTTTATTATTTTCAATCTACAGCACATTTGATTCTAACCGATATTCCAGATTAGGGTTCTTTGAAAATTAAAAAATATCTTTACCTTTCTAAAACTTAATCTCAATAATTTAAAGCTACTATTCGATATTCAATATTCAAATATATTCGACCCTAATTGTGATTTTTTAAATACATCTGAACTGTATTTCGATTTTTTTGGCATGATAATGAATATTCACAGATATGTATATGTTGGAAAAACAATGTCTGATCGTCTACGAACACATTACTTTTATCTGAGAGTGTATGTATGTGATGTGTGTATTTCGTACAAGACTGTTTTGTGTGATTTTTTGTTGATATGCATATATTTTTACATACCTCCTTTACGTTTCACTTACGATTACAATTCAGGAAAAAGTTTGCCTCTAATCTGATCGTTTTCATACTCTGTCATATTGCTCATTTTGGTCATCAATATAAGTAAATGGATCCTCCGCCATTACGATAGAGATAAAATATCGTTTATCGTTCAAATCTGCCCGGCGAGATACTCGGTGCCGTTTACCGTTGACGTTTCTTTATTAGTTTTAAACATACATAGATGGCGGTAGAAAAAAAATTATTGGTGTTTTTATTCAAAATAATAATTTTTACTTTTTTAATTTAATTGGCTTTTGTAACGATAAACGTTACGGGTCGAAGTGTATTGTAAAATGAATTTACGTGTCTCACGCCCCATAATCATTTTCATAGCAGCTGATCATCGCCGTAGTGGTTTTTCACTTACAACGGCCGAAAAAAATAAAGATAAAACTTTGAAAAAAAGGGTGGCTTATTTTCGGAACGCGATATTTCATCGTTGTAATGTATATGTTTTGGCCGCTAGGCCGCATCGACAAAAATTAGGTTCCATAATAAATAATATTTAAATGTGCACGAGGGGTGGTTTTTGTCCCGCGGCGAGGGTTGTTTTTTCCTCGCGGCGCTGGCAAGAATATTTTGCGGTTAATCTGCCATGCATTATTCATCAAAGGGAGATTTCCCTCCCTCCTGTCACCTCCTGCCTCAACCGCCCTTTAATGAATGGACTCTCTATTAAATTTGGCCCCTTAATCATAATTAATGTTGTAATGCGGCACGGGCCGTTGCGAATGTCCGCACATTTATCTCCTTTGAGGCATTCACCGTGCGTCTTATGATTTTGAAAAAGCCCGCTCTGAACTCTTACAGACAGTCCGGAAATAAAAGCTCACATTCACATTGTGACATCTAACGATTTCGGCATTTAGTTATGTGACCTTTTTTCCGGAAGACATCTTCGCTAATGAAGGGAGATTAAAAACGATAAGCGCCGAGCCGGCCCTCTTCGGTCCCTTGCATCGGCTTAATTAAGTTTGTCCCACCCCCTACCCCCCGAGGGGCCAGCGGGACAAAAGGGCTTTTTTTGGTCGTAGGTCGAAGCATCTGCTCACCGCTGGAGGCTTATTATTAATCCGCGATCCGAGCGGCTTAGGCGAGATTTGCGCCAGGACCACGCCGACCCTTTCGTGTCCCAGAAATAAATCTCGCAGTTGGTGCTTTCGTTAATTCATTCGGAACTGTCGCACTCGGTTGCATCGAATCAATTTCGAATGCAAACGTTGCACTTTGTTGAAAACTTATTTATTCAATATGTTTTAACTCTTGTAGACTCGTACTGCCTATTTATATCATGTTGCTTTATACGTACATACATATGTATGTATGCATACGAAATACTCATAAATCAATGTATGTTTATATGCTGTATTTTTAGTGATTCCATTATGATGTTTAGGAAGAAATTATTATTATTTTTATTATTATTGTAATCGAATTATTATTATTATTGTAATCGAATTATTATTATTATTGTAATCGAATTATTATTATTATTGTAATCGAATTATTATGATTATTATTATTGTCTTAATTGTTCTACTGTATTCTAGATTAATTTTTTAACATTTAAAAACAATTTGTAATATACTTAAATAATGTTGTGCACACCTATAAGTGATGTAAATACATATATACCAGAATCATAAATGTGTAAATAATATATTGTGTAATGTATGTACATTGTCGGTGAGCCTTTTTAAATAAAATAAAAAATAAAAAATAAATAAAACATGCTTAATTACACTGTTCGACACGAAAAATGTTACGGAGACGAGATATGACTTTTCTTATAGATCTATGCCCAGTGAACACGAATCTGGTAATAAAAAGTGTTGATTGGCTCGAGATTCGGAGATATATGTGTTTTTTAAATCGCGCGATTTTTCTATATCTTGGTGTTGTTCGGTCGATTTCTCAAAATCTGTTAATTTCCTGTTAAAAATGAATATTGGAATCTACAGTCGGGTATTTTATCTTTCATTTGTAGTACTTTTCAGCTTTCAAATCTCTCTAAGTAGTCGTCCAGTTCAAATCAAAAGTCAAAATTACGTATTTTCACTTGGGATTTTTTCCCACTGTTAATACTATATTATATTGAGTATTTTCTATTGAAACATGTTTATTAGGATAGTGTTCTGGGCACACTATTTTTTGATTTCGTTTAAAAGGGGTAATTGGATGTGTGGTGAATTTTAAACCGGTTAATTTTCGAGCAAAAATTTCGTATTAGTAGAGAACATATTTGTGTTGCGTGCACTGCAATCATTTTTTGCTGTAATGTGCGATGTATGCAACGATATAGAGTGGTCACAAACTTTTTTCAATGTGTTTTTAAATAATTTTGTAATGAAATAATTAGAAGGATTTGAATTTAATAATATATTTATTGAATACGAATATGTATAGCGTAAAAATAAGTATCAGTACATTTTAATTACCCGAATAAAAATAAAAATAGACATGGAAAATAAAAACAAAAATCAAAATGAAATTAAATACGAAGATAATGAACATTTCAAAGATAAATAATTGTGAAAAAATAAAAATATATCTATATTAAAATAAAATATAATGTTATATGTATATGTTCTGATATTGAAATATCAGAACATATATAGGAATAAAAACAAAAAATTTAATTTTTTTAAGTTCTTTGTACCTACTTAAAAAATATAATGCTTTCGAAACAAAAATATATAAAATTGAAAAATTAAAAATATTTATTTATAAAAATGAAAAAAACATGAATAATATAATGAGAATATTTACATACATATATCACAGATATAAACATGATTGATAACTGGTTTTCCTCGATAAAATACATTGCCTTCATCTTTTTCGTTTGTATACAAATTCTGGTTCAGCTCGACTCAATGTCCAGCAATAATCCGCTAACATTGTTGAACTGCATTTACCCTGGTACCGCTTCTCCATCACCGAAATATCTTGATGAAACCGTTCACCATGCTCGTCGCTCACTGCACCACAGTTATCCGGGAAAAAATTTAAATGAGAATGGAGTATATGTATCTTCAATGACATATTGCAACCTAATTTTTCATAAGACGACAAAAGATTTTTAACAAGTTCCTCGTAATTGTCAGATTTTTTGTTTCCAAGAAAGTTGTTTGCTACCAACTGGAATGCATTCCATGCTGCTTTTTCGTCACCATAGATAATACGGTTAAACTGTTCATCTTTCATGAGCTCCCGAATTTGTGGACCAACAAAAATGCCTTCTTTAATTTTTGCGTCACTAATTTTTGGAAATTTCTTGGCTAGGTATTTAAAAGCTGGTTCATCTCGATTCATAGCTTTAACAAAATTCTTAAATAGACCTAATTTGATATGCAGTGGTGGTAATAAAATTTTAGTGGAATCCACAAGTGGCAGATGCTTTACATTTTTTTCTCCTGGTTCGAGTGATAGTCGGACTGGCCAATCCATCTTCTTGTAATGGTCTTTTTTCGCTCTACTGTCCCACTCGCATAAGAAACAACAGTATTTTGTGTAGCCTTGTTGCAATCCTAATAAAATACCTATTACTTTGAAGTCACCACACAGCTTCCATTTATGTTTATCATAATTGATGTATTTTAAAAGGGTTTGCATATTTTCATACGTTTCTTTTAAATTGTCTGCATACCCAATTGGAACTGCCGGTAGGGTGTTTCCATAGTATAATAAAACGGCTTTTAGGGCAGATTTTGAAGAATCAATAAATAGTCTCCATTCTTCTGGATCATATTTATATTTTAGAGCGTTCATCAAACCTTCTATGTTTTCGCAGATGGTAAGTCTTCCATACATTCTAAAAAAACACTCGAAATCTGCATGGCGGCTACGAAACGAAGTTACTTTTACTTTTTCCTGTAGGAATTTCCATTGTTGTAACCTAGATCCCAATAATTCTGACTTGTATTTTGGCAAGTCTAGATCTCTGGCAAGGTCGTTTAATTTGTTTTGATCCATCTTAAGATTTGGATCAGGCTCGACATCGTTTTGAAAATCCGGATCTCTTGAGGTTGATGGCAGTTCACAAATTTTGTTTATCTGTTCGGGTTCAAATATTGTGGAAATTTGCGGTGGTACTGGAATAGAGAATTCTTCATTGTGGGGTACAGGACGAAGTGCGGATGGTATGTTGGGGTAGGTCATACTTAGCCTTTTCTTTCGAGTAATGCCACTCCGAATCGGAGGAGTAACACAAAAATAGCAATCGTTGTCATGATTCCTTGGTTCTCTCCATATCATGGGAATAGCAAAACGCATTGATCGTCTCTTCCCTAACAACCAACCGCTAAGATTTGATGTACAAATATTACAACATATATGTGGCGCCCAGCTTTTATCCTGATCGCCTATCTCACACCCAAAGTATAGATGGTAAGCCCTTTTGATTGTTTGGGTTATAGAACGTCTTTGCGATAAAAAAGTGATATTACCGCAAATGTAGCAAAAGTTATCTGGTCTGTTTATACACTGCCGTTCCATTTTGTCCACACGTTGCACATTAACGGTAAAGAGAACACAAAGTTATTTATGACGGTCGCGAGGATTAAAAATCAATTTTAATATCACACACTCAAACAGTTCAAACAAAAAAAAAAAAAAAATTTACGTAAATATACGTTTAAAAAAATTAAGTCTATAACTTCGATCCGTAAAATTCTATGGTTTTATCAACACCTTTCGAACTGAAAGACCTCTCGAAGGGAACTGAAGTACAATACGAATGTATAAACACATAAGAGGTAAAAAGAGCGCGAGCATAGTGAGTCATCGACCATCGTATAACTCTTGCAGCGTACGCTTCACTAGCTACATATACATATGTACAGCGCACGTAACACAAATATGTTCTCTACTAATACGAAATTTTTGCTCGAAAATTAACCGGTTTAAAATTCACCACACATCCAATTACCCCTTTTAAACGAAATCAAAAAATAGTGTGCCCAGAACACTATCCTAATAAACATGTTTCAATAGAAAATACTCAATATAATATAGTATTAACAGTGGGAAAAAATCCCAAGTGAAAATACGTAATTTTGACTTTTGATTTGAACTGGACGACTACTTAGAGAGATTTGAAAGCTGAAAAGTACTACAAATGAAAGATAAAATACCCGACTGTAGATTCCAATATTCATTTTTAACAGGAAATTAACAGATTTTGAGAAATCGACCGAACAACACCAAGATATAGAAAAATCGCGCGATTTAAAAAACACATATATCTCCGAATCTCGAGCCAATCAACACTTTTTATTACCAGATTCGTGTTCACTGGGCATAGATCTATAAGAAAAGTCATATCTCGTCTCCGTAACATTTTAAAAGTCGTCATTTGTCGAACAGTGTTATTAATTAAGCATATTTTATTATTAAATATGATTGAAATTTCATTTTTTATTTTATTTTTTCCTTTTCTTTGGATTTTCTTAACGATCTACTATGACATACGTACATACATGGGTCGATATATGTTAAAATGTAGACCTATACATACATATATGTACATATTATCTTAAATTGTTTTGACAAATTTTGATAAACATAAAAAATATAGTTTGAGTAAATTTAGCCTCAAGCCTGTTTCTGACAGTTTCAATGTTTTACATAACTACATGCATATGTATAGTATACATATGTACATATATATAATACGCTTTTCTTCAGCTTTCGATAATTCATGGCTGTGCTTTAGTTTTTAGTAAATACAATATGTATTAATGGTACAAGGTGGATCATATATTTCATTATGCTTTCTTTAATTATTTATATTTTTTGGCTGTAAATTTAAGCTAATCATCATAATCAATGGTGATGCATCATGCCCATCTTCTTTGGAACAGTTTCGACTTTATGTTCCATTTAATTAAAAAGAACATAAAGTCGAAACTGTGCGTGGTATATATTATATATACAAAGCCGCTATTCTGTGTGTGTGTGTGTGGGTGTGTGTGTGTGTGTGTGTATGTGTGTGTCCTAACGCTAGCCGAACATAATAATGAATCGATAAAAAGCCTAAACTTTGTATAAATTCATTCGGAATCGAACCCGCGAACACAAATATCCTCAAAGAGTTAGCGATGAAGCCAACGTCGAATTTTGAATTGGCCCTTTTTTTTAAACATTATTTGATATTGTTTCCTTCTCACCTTATCATTGTTTTCATGATATATAAGTGAATATTGATCTTCTCTCTGCCATTCAGGCTTCACGGGGATTTTTTGTATTTTCAATTGGTTTATATATGAATATACATACATACATATGTACATATGTAGGTGCTCACCGTTCATGCAAGATATTCCCAATTATTCTCCAAATATTCGACTATTATTATGTGTTTTGTGATTATTATGCTTTCATTGTTATTTGAACTTTTTTCCTTTCATGTATTGTTAGTATACATATGTATGTATGTACATTGGAATATTCTATATTTTATTTTATTTTATTTTTTATTTTACATATATACCAGGAAGGCCTTACAGGTAAATCCCAATGCGCCTTCCTGGCCAATTACAAATACAAATGCAGCATTTTTTTATTATAAGTCGTTGAATTGCGAGACACTGAAAAAACTCGCAAATTAACGAGACATCTATGAATTGTACATAAATTTTTATTGTACATCCATCAAATTTCAAATAGTGGTGACATAGTAGGTAGGAAGGATTTTTAGCCAATTTTTTTTTCCGGGAACCGTTTCAACAATGAAATCAGAGAAAATTGGCAAACTCTGATAGGAAACGATCAACCTGGAGTCACAAATCCAGGTCTGACCAACAGCATACTCTGAAAAATTCATTTTCATTCAGGGATAGAACCCGGCACCTTCTTGACGGTAAGCAGAAGCTTAACGTCCGAGCTATGCTGCTGGCTATATGTATCATTTATATATTTTTTCGCTTTTCTCTATATGTATTATATTTTCAACCATTGTGAATCATTACGGAATTTCCCTAATACCACAATGGTCCAAACATTAACATGAATAAATAAATGCTTAGATCCGCTTAATCACTGCTACCTACATATGTATATACGTGTCTACCTAGTAGTATAAACAGTGACGTCCCGAAAACATATTCAGATAAGGAAATTGGCAAATTTAAGGGGCTAGAAAATTATGGCAGAATAGAATTTATTTTATAAAGTTAGCAATAAATATTTTTCCCAGAAAGAATCTTGCACTCCATCTGCTCAATGAAAACGTCGAAAAGTAGGTTTTCAATGGTGGTTAAGATAATTAATTAATTAATGTCTGTAGAGTCAGATTTTCCTGCGCTCTTTTGACTAATATCTGGAATGAATAATGTTTCCAACATATGACTATACATTTTTGAGGGTCGATGTGCAATCTCCAGAAACCATTCAATTGATATTTTCCTACACGTGTTTTGATAATACGGATTTGAATATTTCAATAAAATTTTAAGGGTTTTTCGAAAAACTTGACAAAGACAGAAGCTAACAAATCCTTAATTCGGGTTTGCTGCAAATGATTGCAAACCACACGGCTGCATGCAAATTTCGATTGAATTTTAACTGTTTGAATTTCAGCATGTACGAAAGATGAAATATTCATGAGGTTGCGCGGGTTTGGTGCATCCGCTCTAAAATCGCCATATAAACGAACGACAGATTAACAGAACGGCAGCTTTAAACGTAATTCTCGTTTTCTCGAATGATAGATTGCAATTATTAAAATGGTAATTATTAAAATTGAGCTGTATCTTTCTGGCGAGTTTAATAAGGCAAGATTCGGAACTTATCGAATCTTGCCTTATTAAGCTCGCCTGAAAGATCCAATTCAATTTTAATAATTGCATCTGTGCACATCGAAAAGTTACCCGTCATCTAATGTACAATATATCATTCAAGAAGATGAGAATTGCATTTAAAGCAGCCGTCCGTTAATCTGTCGTTTAATGTGTCTGGCGATTTTAGAGCGGATGCACCGTATCCGGTTGCGCAGATGACATTTCGATGTTCATTGATGATTGGCAATTCTTAAAATTGAGTTGGATCTTTCTGGCAAGTTTAAAATGGCAAAAGCCGAGACAAAAATATGAAATGAGCATGCGCCCGCTTGGTTTGCAATCGTTTGTAGCGCAGGGATACAAATGCGACGTCACTGAGTATTAAATAAGCTTTTCAAATAAATATGAACCACCTTGTATATATGTATATATGAAGCTTTAATGTAATTTTTTTTAATTTCCCTTACTATATGTATGTATAGGTATACTATTTTATTTTAATTAAAATTAAATAGAACTTTATACTAAGCTGTCATGTTTCCCACTTACTATATACATATATATAAATAGTAGTTACATGCATTGGTGTAGTGCCGAATAAGAAAGATCCAGGGCGGTGTTTAATTTTATGACCACACCGCTATTTTTTCATTACTTAAAAATATGTACTCAAATATTGGTAGTTCATATATATATATATATATATATATATATATATATATATATATATATATAGATCCAAGTGATACCTAGGATGACTATCTGTCAAAGCTGACCACAGAGAAGAGTCTATGGCGGTAAGAACTCACTCCTTGAATGGAAATCTCTCTCAAGTACCGCCTTTTTCTCAACACATCTTGGATAAATGCGAGAAAAATAATATCCAAACCTCCAACAAGGTAAGAGTGACGATGGATGATAGCTTAGCTAATAGAAACCTGTATTTAGCCACGTACAATGTAAGAACGTTATCGAGTGAAGGAAGTGTGCTTGCATTAGAGAATGAATTAGAAAATATCAAATGGGATATAATAGGACTTAGTGAAGTAAGACGAAAACAGCAAAACCAAATAATCCTAAAAAGTGGTAACTGTCTCTACTGGAGAGGGCTACCAAATGGTAGAATAGGAGGAGTAGGGTTTCTTATCAATAAGAGAATAGAAAGAAATATTATAGAAATAAGCGACATATCGGAACGTATATGCTATATAGTATTAAGAATCTCGAGCAGGTACACTTGTCAAATCTTCCAAGTGTACGCCCCCACATCTAGCCACCCAGACGAGGAAATAGAAGACTTCTACGAAAAAATACAGGACGCATACGATAATAGCCGTCACCACTTTAAAATAATCATGGGCGAC
Source organism: Arctopsyche grandis (assembly GCF_051622035.1). Lineage (NCBI taxonomy): Eukaryota > Metazoa > Arthropoda > Insecta > Trichoptera > Hydropsychidae > Arctopsyche > Arctopsyche grandis. Next base: position 17,575,704 of record NC_135359.1, on the reverse strand, counting down.
TTTAACGCAAAAATAGGACAAAAGGCAAATACTGAAAGAGCAGTAGGCAATTTTGGTACCGGCCAAAGAAACGACAGAGGCGATCGCCTCATAGAATTCGCAGAACACAACAGGCTCTTTATCACTAATTCATTTTTCAGGAAAAACACCAACAATAAGTGGACTTGGGAGAGTCCTAAAGGAGACAGAAACGAGATCGATTTCATCCTAACAAATGCCCTGCACTCCGTTAAAGACGTTAGTGTTTTAAGTAAAGTAGATATAGGTAGCGATCACAGATTAGTCCGTGCCAAGATGGCCATTAATATAAATTGCGAACGTAGGAAATTAATAAAAGGATGCAGTAACTCTCCAGATTTCGCTCAACTAAGGTCTAGGAAAAAGGAATTCGAACTCGAACTTGGAAATCGATACGGGAAATTAAACCCAGAAGCAGACATCGAGGAATTGAACACTGTAATTAGTTCGGTTCTAACCTCAACAGGTAAGAAATTAGGTGGATTCAGGAAACAGATTAAATTAAGCAAAATTTCAGCGGAAACAAAAAACCTAATTAAGCATAAAAGGAATTTAGATAGGGATAATAATAAGCAAGAATACAATCTAGTAAATAAGGAAATTAAAAAGAGAATAGTCAGGGATGTCAGGGATTTTAACAGCAAGCTAATAGAAAATACCATTAAGAATAACCGTAGCCTGAAAAAGTGCAAACAGGATCTTTTCTTAGGCAAAAACCAAATGATCGCAATCAGATCAGAGAGCGGAGTAATAATTAGGAATAGAGAAGAAATCATAGACAGAGTTTACACGTTCTATGCAAAACTATACGAGAACGACAACGGCCAATTCCCCGCTCTGGAATCGACACACGGCCAAAGGGTTCCTGCAGTATTGCCTAGCGAAGTAGAGGCCGCGCTAAAAACTGCAAAGAACGGTAAAACCCCAGGGGAAGATAATATTCCCATTGACTTACTAAAATGTGGCGGCCCCCCCCTAATTAATATCTTAGCTAGGCTTTTCAGCAAATGCATCCAGAACCAAGTTATACCAGAAGGATGGAATAACGCAACTATCATTTTAATACACAAAAAAGGCGACAAAAGCGATATCAAGAACTACCGACCCATTAGTCTACTTTCAGCGGTCTACAAGCTCTTCACGAAGGTTATTACAGAAAGGCTGAAGAATATCCTCGACGAGAACCAACCTATAGAGCAGGCAGGGTTTAGGGCAAATTTCAGCACAATGGACCACCTCCAAGTAGTTGGCGAACTAATCGAGCGCGCCAACGAATATCAACGGCCATTGTGCCTAGGTTTCGTCGATTATGAGAAAGCCTTCGATACAGTTAGTCATAATGCAGTACTTAACGCTCTAAAAACACAGGGAGTGCCGGAACCCTATGTGGGACTGTTAGCTGCAATATATAAGAATGCCACAGCTTCGGTTAAAATTTTTTCAGGTACAGATAGATTTAGCATAGGAAAAGGAGTAAGACAAGGAGATACAATCTCGCCCAAGTTATTCAATGCGGTGCTTGAGGGAGTTTTCAGGAAATTGGATTGGGATACAGCCGGAGTAAGCATCAATGGTCGCTTTTTGAATCACCTTCGGTTCGCAGACGATATAGTTTTAGTAGCTCGTGATTCAGCTGACCTACTTATCAGACTAACACAGCTGGACAGGGAAAGTAGAAAAGTAGGATTAAAAATTAACGTAGATAAGACTAAACTAATGTTCAATAGTTATTGCATGCCTGATAGCATCCCCTTAGATGATAAACCAGTAGAAGTAGTAAATAATTATTTATATTTAGGTCAAATAATTGACATGTCTGGTAGTAAAAATGAAGAGATAAAGAGACGTATGAAATTAGGGTGGAGTGCATTTGGACGGATGAATGCTGTTTTTAAATCAAAAATGCCACTCTGCCTGAAGAAAAGGATCTTTGATCAATGCGTTTTGCCAGTGATGACGTATGGATGTGAAACTTGGACACTGAACGCCAAGATGCAAAATAAAATCCAATGCACTCAAAGAAGTATGGAACGCTGTATGCTTGGCATAACGAGGAAAGACAGGAAGCGGAACACGTGGGTGAGAAATATGACAAGGGTAGTGGACATAGTGGATAGAGTGAAGAGATTGAAATGGCAATGGGCGGGTCACGTAGCTAGGAGGATGGACGAAAGGTGGACAAAAGAAGTGCTTGAATGGTACCCGAGAGAAGGCAAAAGAGTAAAAGGAAGACCGCAAGGAAGATGGGTGAACGAAATTAGGAAAATGTGCGGAATGAGATGGATGAGTGTTGCGCAAAACAGAGACGAGTGGAAGCGTGTTGGAGAGGCCTTCATCCAGCAGTGGATGGCGAATGGCTGTAAATGATGATGATGATATATATATATATATATATATATATATATATATATATATATATATATATATATATATATATATATATAAAATCAAATGCTAATTCACAATTATTCATGTTGAAATTATGATGTTTTTTTTATATTTCATAAAAACTTCCTTCCATACATTAACTTTAACATCTTTGATTTTTCAAACCCGTGTTTGCGTGTCAACAGCAACATTTGCTTTTTTAAATATTTGAATATACTCTGATTACTTTTCGGTTGTGGTCACCAAATGTTAGAATGAGAGTCTGCTCACATTATTTGGTGTACAAAAATTAAATATATACATATATATATATATATATATAAATATTATTTATTTATTTAATAACTAGTTGTTTTATCCGGCTTCGCTCAGTATTTACAGTTATAAACAGCGTTAACATGGCGAATCTAATAGTAAATATTAATTTGTTTTTTTATTAAATTTATTTGAATCAAAAAATAAATATATCGAATCGTCATAGAAACTGATTTGTTTTAGATTACCAACCAACAATACTTACAAAGTCTCTTTTGAAATTATATATTAGATACATGAGGAAGGCGGTAAAGCTGATAGACCCATGGGGTTTGACTTAATATAAATAATAAAATAAAAACAAAATATTCATAGCAATAATAAGATAAAAGAAAAAAAAGTAAACATGAAAATACGAAATAAGAGAAAATACTGTAACGTTACATAGAGAGACGCCCCGTAGACCGGTGACGTCATGGTGACGCCGACCAATGGTGGAGTCGGGCGTTGCGGCCAATGGCTACACCCGACTCCTTGACCAATGACTATACGGGTCATAACGTGCATGCGCTGAGCGCTGAATATTTATAAGTATGGTGCGCTCTCGAACGGTGGCATTCGGATCCTGACCTCCACCGGACGAGCAGCAATAAAGAACTGGAACCTGCCTGCGTGTTTTCTTGTACCTCGACCTGACTCCACTTACCTTTGAATACTCTTCACTGGTGTCAGAAGTGGGATCTACATGGTTGAGACAAGGAGCCACAAAGGTGCGGATTCGGGGTCTTCATCGCTGCCGGAAGAAATGGAGCCGAATCGAGAACAAAGCCCTGGGGAGCTGAGCAACGGAGGACGGAGACGGGAGGAGCAGAGGAGCCGGGTGTCGAGGAGCCGGGTGCCAAGGACACCGGAGCCGAGCTACAAGGAGCTAAGCCAGGGAATGGCGAGCTGCCAAGAGCAGGTCCAGTCCCTGCAAAACACCTTCGCCACGTTTTTGCAGTCCTGGGAGAATTCTGCGACACCAACGCAGCCGAAAGCCGACGTACATCCAGAACCACCGAGGAGATCAGAGGTATGTTACGAGGACAGGCGGACCACACAGCGAGACACGTACGGGGTGCGGCAACATTCCCACCGGTACGACTACACCACGTTCGACGGTACTGAACGGTGGAAGGACTTCCTCAACCACTTCGAGTTTGCTGCACGGCTGAACAAGGAGACGACGAACCTGGAGGACCGACTGTGCTGCCAACTCCGAGGTGCGGCCGCCATTTTCGCCAGTCAGCTGCCATCGACGCTGAGCTACGACGACTTGACGGAAGAGCTGGCCCAACGCTTCAGACGACAGGGCACACCGATTGCATGCCATGCGGCAGCGGAACAGAGAAGATGGAGTGCGGAAGAACCAGCCGCGGACCACGTAGACGCGATACGAGCCCTCTGCGAAGACATGCTGGAGGGCGTCCACACGAACGCCGAAGCAGTCGAACGCATGACCGTGTGCATAGCGGCGAACTCCTTCACGTACCCCAGTCTACGGGCCAAACTTGGCGCGCTCCGGATCACCCCGACTACAGCGGACGTGATAACCAGAGCCGACGCAACACGACAAGCCGTCATCTTCGAAGCGAAGGAACAACGGTCGGCACAACCAACGTCGAGAACAGTACGTCCCGACGCGGGAGCGTTCAGACCATCTCGACCGGCCGTGCGACCCCCACGATGGGTGTCATCGGACCAGACAGCGCGACCAGCCACTACCACTCCAACGTGTTGGAACTGCGGACAAACGGGACACATTAGCCGGTTGTGCCGCAAGAAGAGGGTCCGGAAGCTGGAGCCAACGAACGACGAGGATGAAGACGACGAGGAGGAGGCGGCTTCGGGAAACGAGCAGTGATCGGCCTGTTACGGGTCAGACCGATCACCGGTGCACGCAAAACACCCGGAGTGAACAAACTGGACGGCAGCGGCACGGCCGGCTCGTTTGTCGTGAAAGGAGAGATCGGAGGCGTGCCGTGTCGAATGGTGGGGGACACCGGGGCGTGCATCACGGTGATCAACCCGGAACTGTTCGCGAAGATCTCTCCTAAAGATTACACCGTCGTGAAGGGCCATTACAGCAGAGCGCGGCAAGCGGCGGGCCAAACCATCAAGATCCACCGATGGATACGGGTGACCCTTAATCTGCAGGGCGAAAAGTTTCCGTGGAACGTAGCGGTGGCGGATATCCAGGATCCCATATTGTTGGGACTGGACGCACTGAGACATGTCCGAGCTACGTTCGAGTTGGGCGGAGAGGAGAAGTGTATCATCAGGGGCGTGCAACGCGAGAAAGGCAAGAAAAATGCACCTGCTGTCAAGAGCATCCGCGGGGAAGTACCCCACCCGAAGATCACGGCGTTACTCGAGAGGGCCGATATTATGCCAGAAGAGAAACGGCGCCTCGAGACCATGATTCGGGAAAATCGGAAAGCGTTCGCCCGGGACGAGAAGGACCAAGGAAGGACCACCAAGGCGGTCCACACCATCGACGTGGGAGACGCGAAGCCGATGAAACAGCCGCCGAGAAGGATACCGCTAGCACGGAAAGAGGAAGTACGCGCTATGATCGACGACTTACTGAAGCAGGGCGCGATAGAACCGGGGCACGGGCCGTGGGCGTCACCGGTAGTTCCGGTCGCCAAAAAGGACGGGTCGCTAAGGATGTGCGTGGACTACCGGAAACTGAACACCGTCACCAAAATAGACTCACACCCCATCCCGAGGATCGACGACACTTTCGACCAGTTGAACGGAGCGAGCTACTTCAGCACACTGGATCTGCAGAGCGGATTCTGGCAGGTACCGGTCGCCCCGGAAGACCGCGAGAAGACAGCGTTCGTAACAGAGTTCGGTCTGTTTCAGTTCAAAGTGATGCCATTCGGGTTGTGTAACGCGCCAGCGACGTTCGTACGGTTAATGACAAAAGTGGTCGGTGACATAAGCAATGTCCTCGTGTATCTAGACGACATTATCGTGCACAGCAAAACTTACGACGAACACTTGGTGCATTTAAACAATGTGTTCGAACGGATACAGGCAGCCGGCCTTAAATTGAATGCAGACAAGTGTCGATTGTGCTGCCGCGAGGTCGAATTTCTGGGACACCGAGTGTCAGCCGAAGGAATTTCGACAGATCCGAAGAAAGTCCAAACCGTGCGGGACTGGACGACTCCGAAAACACAAACCCAAATGCGCAGCTTCCTGGGACTGGCCACGTACTACCGAAAATTTGTGCGCAATTTCGCCGAGATCGCGAAACCACTCCATCAGCTAACGGAAAAAGGGCGCGAGTTCAAGTGGACACCGACGTGCGAACAAGCGTTCGAAAAGTTGAAAGTAGCGCTGACTACCACGCCAATTATGTCGTATCCCCAGCCGGGAGAGCGATATGTGTTGGACACCGACGCCAGTCAACATAGCATCGGTGCAGTTTTGTCTCAAGTTCAAGGGGGGGTGGAGAAAGTGATCGGGTATTTCAGCCGGACAATGAACAAACCCGAACAAAACTATTGCGTGACCCGAAAAGAGCTATTGGCGGCAATTAAAGCCATTCAACACTTCCACCACTACCTATCGGGCTCGAAGTTCACGTTACGAACCGACCACTCAGCGTTAACGTGGCTGAAGAACTTCAAAAGACCGGAGGGCCAGTTGGCGAGGTGGCTGGAAATTCTGGGCCAGTACAACGTGACCATCATTCATCGACCGGGGATAAAGCACGGGAACGCGGACGCACTATCGCGAAGGCCGTGTACGGAAGAGTGTCCCAAATGCTCACGCGCAGAGACAACCGATCAAGAAAACGACTCGGCCCGAACGGAACCACTAGAACCCGCAGAACCGGAAGCACGAGTTGCCCTCGTAGGGATCTTGCCCAACGAGATGACAAACTCGACGATCGACAAAATCGTCGAGTGGAAGAACGCCGGAACGAGACCACCGTGGGAAACAGTATCTGCTGAGGAGCAGGAACTTAAAATACTGTAGACCCAATGGGACGCATTGGAGGTGGAAGGCGGTAAGCTGTACCGGAGATGGGAGAACACCGCGGGAACACGTCACACAAAGCAGCTGGTGGTGCCGACTGAGAAGATACCCGAAATCATGTGGGAGATGCACAACGCGCCCACGGGGGGCCACTTCGGTATCAATAAAACGTACCGAAACGTGCGCCAAAAATATTACTGGCCGACGTGTCGAATCGACGTCACCCAGTGGTGCGAACGATGCGCACAGTGCGGGGCCCACAACGGACCACACCGAAGGAATCGCGGGGCACTTCAACCGTACCTTTCGGGGACGCCACTACAACGAATGGCAGTCGACATTCTGGGTCCACTCCCGGCCACCGAACGAGGAAACCGATACATACTGGTGGCTATGGACTACTTCACGAAGTGGCCGGAAGCGATTCCACTACCGAACCAGGAGGCAGAGACCGTAGCAGACGCCCTGGTAGAACAAGTGTTCACGCGGCTAGGCGTCCCGAACGAGCTGCACTCTGACCAGGGACGAAACTTCGAGTCGAAGTTGTTCCGTCAGGCACTGGACCGGCTGGGCGTACACAAAACGAGAACAACACCATACCGACCTCAGTCCGATGGAATGGTCGAGCGACTCAATCGAACCATGCGGGCGCACTTGACGAAGTTCGTCAACGACGACCAGGACGACTGGGACACGCTGGTTCCGCACTTCCTCATGGCATATAGAGCGGCCCAACACGATGCAACAGGAGCATCACCAGCAGCCATGATGTACGGACGAGAACTGCGCATGCCGGCGGACCTACTATATGGGGGCCCTCCACCAGACAGCGAACCTCAGGATCCACACCGATATACCACGAAGTTGACCGAAGACATGGCCAAGGTACATCGGTTCGCCAGAGCCCACCTCCGGATGCAGAATAGCCGTATGAAGACGCGATACGACGTCCGCAGAACCGAACCGGCGTACGAAACAGGTGACCGAGTATGGCTGTACAACCCTGCCAAGACTCCAGGGCTTTCACCAAAGCTGCAATCGCTGTGGGAAGGACCGTACACCATAGTGACCAAACTTAGTGACGTAGTGTATAGGATACGCAGGGAATTCGACGGCTCAAACCGATTAATGGTGGTGCACCTGGATAGACTCGCAAGGTATAAGGCCGTCGAATATTGACTGTAATTGTATGTAACTATTGTGTAATTGTTTAAGTGTAAATTAATGAGTCGATCGGGACGATCTCTCTTAAGAAGGGGGTTATGTAACGTTACATAGAGAGACGCCCCGTAGACCGGTGACGTCATGGTGACGCCGACCAATGGTGGAGTCGGGCGTTGCGGCCAATGGCTACACCCGACTCCTTGACCAATGACTATACGGGTCATAACGTGCATGCGCTGAGCGCTGAATATTTATAAGTATGGTGCGCTCTCGAACGGTGGCATTCGGATCCTGACCTCCACCGGACGAGCAGCAATAAAGAACTGGAACCTGCCTGCGTGTTTTCTTGTACCTCGACCTGACTCCACTTACCTTTGAATACTCTTCAATACCAAAAGATAAAAGATAATAAAAATGACTGGGACGGTAACATAATAATTAAAAAAAGACAAAAAAATATAGAATTACAAAAATCTTCAAGTTTAAGAAAGAATTCTAGCTTGTTTATTAAAATATTAAGGTTTTCAGAATTTACTACATTATTGGGAAGACTATTCTAAACTTTAACTACTCTGTTTGAAAAGAAGGAATCCCTGAACAATTTATTTGATTTTTCTTTTTGGAGTCGGAGAGTGTGACCTCTAAGATGAGTGTTTTCAATTAACGTAATGAATTTGGACATAGGACAATTATGATGATTATTTGTTATTTTAAAGACTTCGATTAAGTCGCCTCTTATTCTTCTCGTCTCAAGTGTTATTAATATTAGCCAAAACATGTTTCAATTTACTCATAAAACTATTTTCATATCTATCAAAGTGCCAGGGCGGTGACCTGGCTCAAAAAAAAGTACCAGGGCGGCGACCTACCCCGACCTGGCCTGACTACACCACTATAATATATATATGTATATATACATGTATGTACATATATATGTACATGTATATTTTTATTTTATTTTATTTTATTGTCACAATTCAATACACACTCGCCATTACAGATTTGCTCCAATGCGACGGGTGTACGTTAATGAAAATACATAAACAATCAGAAATCAGAAATACAGTAATACATACATATACAATCAGAATATATAGAATATAACAATTAATCAGAAATAATAATCATAGTGACATCTATGGATTACAGATTACTGTGTATAATTAATACAAATTATACACAGGCAGATTTTTGTGACAACAGGATTAGCATTTTTTAATACCAATTTTCAGGAACCGTTTCAGCAATGATCAGATAAAATTGGCAAACTCTGATAGAGAAACGATCGATATATGTATATGTATATATACATATATATTATTTTGTATGGTGTAAATTAAATCCAACGTGCGACAGCGGCCTCGTAATTAAGTACATAGTCAGATTTTGATGTGTTCGTGTGTATAAAGTGCAAAAACTAATTAAATCGAACAAAGTAGCCCCCATCCGCAAACAAACTGGTGCATGGTTAACTAATTATTTAGCCGAGAGGAACGAGCGATAAACTGCAGCCAATTTGGGCCACTCGACTCGGTCGCCAAATTAATTTTAAAATATTAAACGACGACAATCCCGAACGTGCAACATTAATTCGAAGAAATTTCCTCGCGAGCTCGTTTCGTGTTCTACATACAAGCTATTTTCGTTGGATGTGTATACAGGAATAGAGATGGGTGGAGCGGAGCGCTTTATATTGCGTTCACACTCGAAAGGCTCGTGAAAAGCGCGCGTGCGAAAGTTAATGTTATGATTTTGTCGGTAGTTTGTTCGTGTCCCAAAGCGATTCGTTTCAATTTGGAAAGAGACACGCGAAGTGGGGCATAGTTAGAGACACGCCACCGGTTATTATGTCAGGCCAGTTTATCTCGGGGCTCGCATTGAGACAAATGTGGTACGTATGAGAGAGTGGGCCACACGAGTTGCAATAAGCCGATACATTTATCTTGTTTGCAGTTGATTCTGATAAATTTATGGTTTTCGAATCGGTTACATTCGAGTACGGATTTTTTGCCCAGTCGCCTTTTACAATTTTGTCTACGTGCGAATGTTTCTGTTTCGTATATGCACATACGAAGTATGTTTCTGTTGCGCGAAGTATCAATAGATTAAGTATTCATTTGATATACATACAGTTTTTAAACTTGAAATTCGTCATTTTACAAATCGAATTCGTCGTTTTACAAATCGAATTCGTCGTTTTACAAATCAAATTCGTCGTTATACAAATCAAATTCGTCATTTTACAAATCAAATTCGTCATGTTGCAAGTCAAATTAAACAATTAGATGTATTTTTTTGATATTCATTTTATTATATGTACATAGAGAACTTTATAGATAATATTATAGAGAAAAAGAGAATATTTAATACAATATGTACGTATGTATAGAGAATATATTACACATAGAGAATGTATTATGTATAATTTATAAAGGTTCATTTGCTGCAGCTGAAGGCAATTTCATATACATATAATACATATTCATATAATATTTATTACAATTTGCAGAAATAACAGTAGCAACAGACTGATTTATTACGTCTACCAAATCTAAATGATTTGATGGATCCGCCAGCAAATTCCTAACAAAATATTTAATTTTTGAAAAAACCTCTTCTCAAGAAAAATTAGAGTTTGGTGTCAAGTAAAATACATAGTATAATATATCTAATTGTTTAATTTGACTTGCAACATGACGAATTTGGTTTGTAAAATGACGAATTTGATTTGTAAAATGACGAATTTGATTTGTAAAATGACGAATTTGATTTGTAAAATGACGAATTTGATTTGTAAAACGACAAATTTGATTTGTAAAACGATGAATTCGAAGTGTAAAAACTGTATATAGAATAATAATACAAGCAGACATTTGTCATGTATGTACATACGAGTATGTAAGCGAATACTGACGACGTACATGTATGTACATATGTATATAAGAATACTTGGGAAATGTGTCATAGCCGATGAACCCAAGAGATTTTTTTATATATATACATAGTTTTAATACAAATATACAAATATCAAATAAGATAAAAAAATCTTATACAATAAAAAACCGAAAAGAAATGTTAAGATCTCATATAGGGCATCAAATCCCGGGATCGCGGCGTTTTCTGGTACCTGGTGCTGAAACTAGTCTCAAAACCGAGATGACGGTGCTGGCAGAAATTTATTTAAAATACTACTTTAGCAAAAATAATATTTATAAAACAAAAAACAACGTTAAATTAGGTCATCCGCTCGAAAATTTTGGTACTTTGTACGTAGTAACAATAGATGAAGTTTTGTGATCATGCGAAAATTTTAACTCGAGATTTTGACATATTCGAACTCAAAATTGATCACGTGTTCATGATCTAGAAAAAGTCTGTGTGTGTCTGTGTATTTTGGGGTTTTTTTGAACACCGTTGTTCCTATCGAACTGAAACTTAGTTTCGGTTACTAAAATTCCTATCGACATGAAGTAATTTCTTTTCAAATTTTTAAGTTGACCGGAAATGGTATCTCCTCTTAAAGGTGTCCTCTTTTTTTAAGTTTTCGAATTCAATTATATCCCAAATCACTATAATTGAATTTGAAAACTGATTCGGTCTGAATTTTTTTTACATGTAATAAAAATTATAAATTTTATAACCTAATATTTTTACCTGAACCATATGAAAGTAGAAGAACCAAATGTTCAAAACTGTCTTTAAAATTATAACAATATCTATGTATAATCTAATATATAATTTCGAAAGAGACTTTGTATGTATGTAACTATCGTTGGTTCGTAGAATCCGTGACGTTTAATTGAATAAAACAAAAACAAATGAATATTCAAATAAATTTAAATAAAACAAAACTATTCAAATAAATTGTTTACTACGAGATTGGCCATTTCTAAGCGATTTATATTAGAAATACCGAGCAAAGCCGGGTAAAATATGATAGCTTCGATAAAATCAAATTATTATCAGAAGTTGAACCTACTATGATTTTTGAACTATGGCTGTTTTATATACGTATCTGATATGTATGTATGTACATGCATATGTATGTACGTACATACATACATACTCGTATGTAAATATTTTATGCATGATATTTATTTGTACGATCCGAATTATGGAAATGGCTCGTTTTATTATATTTGCTACTTTTCTTTTTATTCTGTAAATAATAAAAAAAAAGTGTACAAGAATCTTGGAAGTTTCGTCGGAATGAATTCCGTGACGATGGATTTTCACTTCAACTTTGTCATTCAAATGTAAAAGCTCAATATTGGGTTGAGCTCTCGAGTTGAACTTAAAGTTTTCATCTTGCTAACAAAAGTAATATTTTCATTGCCGTAACGAAATGGAGATATGAAATTTTTGCCTTTATTTATCTTTCGATGTTATATGAAGTATGTATACATTTATATCGAACCTTAAGATGACACTGAGTTAAAGTTATATCCCATTTTGTCGCCGTAGATGTATTACAATTCCAATAGGGGTAGAGTTGAATGTCTTCCTTTTCTAGTAGTTATTGTACTTAACTATGCGGCACATTGATTTTATAACTTGCTTTACTAGTTTTGTATGACGTAAATTAATATGTATGCACGTTGGATTTAAATTTATTTTTAACTTGAATTAAAATTCAAAAATATTTTTGTTTTCGTATAATTCAGATCGCGTAACAGTATTAGAGCATATTGTTACGGTGGATATTTTTTCGGGTATTGGAGAAGACGTCTCGGAAAATGGAGCCGTAACGGGAACAAACGACAGTCGTGTGTCAGTTGACGAGTCGCAAATAGCGAGCCTGTCAACCCCCATAACGAAAATTGATGAACTTTCGGACGGGGCGAGCTTTTAATTTTTATCTTTCACGGGAAGGGATGGGATGGGACGAAGCTTTGTGTTTCTATGTGTATGTTGATATTGCTGTTGCGTTGTCCTTGCGGATATAAAAAGTTGTCCCACCTGTGCTTCGGCCAAACATTAACTTCCACCCTCTTCAACGTCAAATGAAAGTCTGCCAGGCAAACGGCGTGATTTACAGTCGAAGAAAAAATATATACACTTATTATTAATATGGCCGCCTCATAAATTTGCCGATACGGGTTTTTTCCGAAATTAAAACATTCCATCGGCTTTATATATCGGCGAAAAATATACGCGATAAAGCTTACGGCATCAAAAACGGGGCGATATTCTCCAGTGGGACATCTGCACTATCGCATATTCGTGAGTTCCTTTTTGGCATGCTAAAATCTATTTGCTATCCTACCCTACTCTAAATTCTTTGATACTACATCATTGAAAATGTTCTTATCTACATAAAGGGTGCTTACAATATTTTTTGCGTCCTACTTGAATGATTAGAATCGACTTCACTATCGGCTTCTTTCAAGCAACGGTTTAAAATTTTATATCTACCACATTTAGGAATACTGCCATCATGAAAACGAACACATATAAGCATTTACTATTTTTATAGGATCTCATCAAACCCAAGTAAGTTGTTAATAATATTATAATAAAAGTGCGTTTTAATACTTGAAATACATAAGTATTCTGATTAAACAATACAACTATTCAAAATATTACTAGTAGAGATATCATACAAAATCAAGTCTGAAAAAAAACTGTATAGTTTTTAATGCAATTTAAGGATTTCTTCAATTTTATTTATGTTTCAACACATATTTTGAAATAGATGTTTCTCTTAAATCATTAAATACACACATATGTTTCATCATCTATGTACAGCCACCTACCATTTACTGCTCAATGAAGGCCTCTCCAACACGCTTCCATTCATCTTATCCCATCATTTTCCTGATTTCATCTACCCATCTTCCTTGCGGTCTTTCGTTCATCCTTTTACATTCTCTCAATACCCTTTTAGCACTTTCATACATTTTTTCATATATGTACGTGACCATTGCCATTTAAATCTCTTCATTATATCCACTATATTTAATACCCTTGTCATACTTCTCACCCACAAATTCCATATTCTATCTCTTCTCTTTATGTCGAGCATTCAACGTTCCATACTTCTTTGAGTGCATTGGATTTTGTGTAGCATCTTGACGTTCAATGTCCAAATTTCACCCACACATATGTATGTAAGTCATCGCTGGTAAAACACATTGATCGAATTTGTGAAAACACATTGATCGAATCATCCTTTTCTTTAGGCAAAATGGTATTTTTTACATTTAAAAATGACTTGCATTCACCTAAATGAACTACACCCTAATTTCATACGTCTCTTTACTTCTTCCTCTTTACTACCGGACGTGTTTATTATTTGTCCTTAATATAAATATTTACTACTAACTACTTCTACTATTTTATCACCCAATGAAATGCCATCAAGCATGCAATGTCCATTGAATATTAGTTTGATCTTTTGTTTTTAATAGCACATACATATGTATGGACATTTATATATAGGTGCAAATATTTACTAACAAAGTTTTTTTTACGACGAACAAAATAAATTGATTTTATGTACTGACAAATCGACATGCCAAAAAGCGATGTGGCGGTCATTTAGGCCGCGATAGTGACAAACGACGAAAATGTATCAAGCTTGGTCGTTCGAACAAAAAAAATCACGTAAAAATTGCCCGCATACGAAGATGCGTACGTAATATACATACATATGTATGTACATATATATATATATATTATACAGAATTGCAACAATATCTGAATTAATATGAAAGAATCGAGCTGGAAAATTCGCGAAAGCCTACAGATAAGTTAATACAAGTTACGACATAACTAGACCCATTTGCGTACGGTTGAAATAAGTCTCAACATGACCATTTCGTAGCGGTCCAAATTTCCCCGTGCTTAAACTATTTATTTTCCTTTCACATATGTTGCAAAGTACACTTTAATATTCCACGAGATAACTAAAACATAACCACCACACCGAACGAACGTCAAAATAAAATGCTAAATTAAATGATTGATTACTTCTTAATCAGATTTATATAAAATACATCAACTTATTTTTAAGTGATGATATGATGATATCACATATTTATTATAATGTATTATGGTGAGTCTGGGTCTTCTTGATTAATTAAAGATCCATCACTTTATTAAAAGTGATATTAAATCACTATATTTATTTATACAATTGTTTAATTATATAAATAAATATAGTGAATTGTTAAATTAATATATGTATATCCATGTTACACAACATAGATATACATACATACATATGTTCATACAATCATATGTATAAGTAC
The DNA here is from genome assembly GCF_051622035.1 of Arctopsyche grandis. Lineage (NCBI taxonomy): Eukaryota > Metazoa > Arthropoda > Insecta > Trichoptera > Hydropsychidae > Arctopsyche > Arctopsyche grandis. Next base: position 17,560,591 of record NC_135359.1, on the reverse strand, counting down.
ATTAGTATATTCACTATTTGATCTTAATTCAATGAACAACATAATGCCTATCTGACACCGATTAATTTACAGGATTACGTTAAATTACACCATTTCGATAATGCGCTTGATGAACAACATATTGATCATCATTTAAACTAAGTAACTTACAGTTATCCAAAAATATGCATGTGTATATTTTCTTTATTATTTTGAAATATATATTTCGCAATGTTATCATTACGAGTCTCCCCTTCGTGATATCTATGGTACATATTAAACTTGTAAATATATAGATTATACATTTTGAAATCATATTCAAATAGTGGTGAAATTGCGGGTAAGGATGGTTTTTGCCAATTTGATGGGAGAACCATTTCAACAATAAATTCAAGTAAATTGGCAAGCTCTCGTAGGAAACGATCGACTTAGAGTCACAAATATCCAAGTCCAGAATTCCAATTATCCTCGGAATAAATTATTTTCAATCGAGTCAACCCATGGGATCAAATCCAGCAACCTCTTGGTGGTTAGCATTAACACAACCACCCAGCTAGGCTTTTATTTTAATTGTGAAAAAACACAAATTTTATATATGTAGTCTGTAACATCTTAAACGTGATTTTTAATATTGAAATTGTTTCTGCAGATTTGGGGATCAGGAAAAAGCCTTCACTTCTAGTACAAAGCAGAGAAAAACGCATAAAGCGGGACTTTTTACTTGAATTAAACCGTTGGCATTTTGATGTGTCGACCTTTGTGCTTTGAACAATGCAAGTATCGCACACAAGGAGTCGCTAACGTTTAATGTTCCTCGAGGACATCTCGTGGCATTTTTCCTTCTGGATTACGAGACGACCCTTCAGCCCCCCCCCCCCCATTCATCACCCCCTTTGCTTCCCCCCCCCCCCCAAGACGTAATCCATCAAAGCTTTCGCGTTTAGCGCTCTCTCTCACTTTCCATTCTGAGCCGCTCGGCTTTGGCAGGATCTAACTCGCTTTTATTATTATTTTCTGCCTTTTCGACTTAACGTTCGACGTCGTCGAGCGACGAGCATTGGTGTGAGATCGTCCCGCGTACTGAAGGTTGACAATCGCTGCGACCGGACAAAAAATAATAAAACAGGGTGGAATGAGGGAAATGGTCCGGGAGGGGGTCGGAGCGCGATGATGAGACGTCGTCGTGATTTGACGGGGAGATGTGAAATGATAACACTTTTCGCTTCACTGAATTCTGTATTTCACTGAAAAGATGCACAAATATACGTTCTGATATTTTATGAAATAATATATTGTTGGTACGAGTATGGCGTTACAATACCAAATTCCGTTAAATGGGAAGCTGAGTAGAATTACTGCGTTCTTCGTTCCGCGTTCACAGAATTTTACGGCAAACAACATTTATTATTAAATTTATTCTAAAGATAATTCAATCTTGTTTGTTTGAAAGGTGAACAAATTATTATCGATTTGTTTGTTTTCGATGGACTGATTTCTAATAATTATTCGTAGTAAAATGCTTAATCGCTACGTCTTTGTTTAATTTTTCACAATCTTATTTGAAAGAATGTAAGAGTATGTTGAAAAACTAGTCTGGAATTTTCAAATGAACCTAATATATTTTGTAAGGGGTCCATGTCTTTATTTCAGACATTTTTCGTCAAAATGGCCTCTTCTATCACCCTTTACGATGTCTACATTACATTACATTGTATGTTCTATGAATTGTGTAGGGACGTAAATCAGCGTATGAGACTATTTAGATTAAATTTAATGAATATTTGAGTTTATAAAAATAGTGATATACAACTGTATATATACTAATTTGTTGAGTTTGTACTAATGTTTCAAAATACTCGGCCTTTTTCAATTCCTGGTACTCCGAATAATCACCGGGATTCTGAATATAGTTTAATTTATTCAGAAATTTTTAAAAAGGAGAAATATTATACACTACGTTTGTGTATCTATGTAGGTATATGTATATTAAATTAAAAAAAATAGGACACCTATAAGGGGAGGTACCATTTCCGGTCAACTGAAAAATTACGTCGTATCGATAATAATTTCAGTAACCGATACTAAGTTTCAGTTCGATATAAGATAGAACTAACGGTGTTCAAAAAAATCCCCAAAATACACAGACACACACACATTTTTTCTAGATCACGAAAACGTGATCAGTAATCGATTCTGAGTTCTAATCAGTCAAAATCTCGAGTTCGAATTTTCGCATGATCACAAAACTTCATCTATTGCTACTACGTACATAGATAAAGTAAAATTCATATACATACGTAGCTTCTTAAAAATACTAATATAATACATATGGGTACGTTCTTTTATTAAAATTAGAATTCGAGTATCTACATATTTCTAGTTAAAAAATATTGAAAAGTATTCTTAAAAAGAGAGACGGAGCATGTAAACAAATATTCACACGAACTCCACTCGACACGCACGCAATAGACAATATTATGATATACGATATCTAATATATAATTTCGAAAGACATTTTGTATGTTTGTTAGGTTCGTAAAATCCGTGAGGTCATCGAACAAATGAAATGAAATTGATTTATTCAAATAAATTTAATAAAATGGTTACTATTAGATTAGTCATGCTTAAGAGTTTATATTACAAATACCGAGCGAAGCCGAGTAAAACCACTAGTATATTATATATAACGAAATATTTTTAATTTCATAATAAAATATAAAATACCCAGGCCTTGATGGCCAACGACATAAAAAAATCGGGGTATTCCCGGAACTAGTTTCCCAAATCGAAACGAGTCAATAGCATTTGTTCGAACTGAAGCAGTTTATTTTAATATTATGTTCATAATTTTTTTTTAAACACTTAATTACGAGTGAGTTATCGTTATTAAAAAAATTACCGACATACACTACCTGGAACAAAAGGTCGAGGTCGCAAGAAGTACTGTGATATTATAACGGTACATTCACGGCTCCGTTGTTATAGGACAATATCATATATCGGCTATGCAATCAGCGTCTATGACACCATTCCGTATCTGGTGTGTACCCACTACGTATGTCCACAATTACAATGTGCAGCCCACCCGCTTACTATCCACCCCACCCATCTCTTCCCAGCGTGTGAAATAGGGGCTCGTTAAAGGGATGCGTGTGCGAGACGCCCCAGCAGCCGAACCGCGTTACGCGTAACAATAACGCTTCCGGAAATCGTTAGCTTCACGAATTAACGGTGCGGTGGATTGCCGCACTCTCCGCACCGGAAATAAACGGGAAATGCATAAATTTCAACAAGGATACTCACCCTTCTATATCCTCCAAAATACAAACCGCGCGTGAATACTTTAACCGCATCCGAATTCGTCGTAAAAATTGTTTAATGTTGAAACAACTGTCTGCATTTTCCTCCGTCGTTTTTTCAAATTAGTATTGTGCCCGATGAAATATCATTACTTGGGTTATGGCATATTAAGCTAGTAATTAAAATAAATTAAAAGAAATATAAATACCTTTTAAATATATTTAATTTAATATCTAATTGTTTAATATAAAAAAAATGGTAAAAACTACCTACCTACAAATAAACAATATAAAACACCAATAGATAAATTAATTAATTAAATAATTTTTCAATTGATGGTGCAAAGTGCTCAGAGACTTATTGGCCTTGCGGAACCATTATAAATAGAAGTTTTTTGTTGATCTGTTATTATGTTCGTATGTTTTGTTGGCAGTGTTTTAACTGTGACGTACATTAATACGTCAAATCGAAACGACTATCATATGTAGTATTATGGTTTATGATGCAAATTTTGTAACTCTATTAAATACATATTAGTATACGTATGCTATTTATTATACAAATTTTCCAACCAGACTTGAATTACAAACCATCAGCTGATTTTTCCTTGTAGGTAACATCAAGCTTCAGAATACTATCCTGTTTAAAGCATGTTGTAGTACAAATATTTGAATTAAAAACAAAAAAAAAACGGTTTTAATTCTAATGAATCACAAAAGTAAACAACACTTTAAATTTGATTCCGAAAAGTTTTTTATTGTTTATATATTATTCTCACAAAGTCACAATACATCTCAATCATATTTTAGTAGTGGCCACTGATCCAATAATCATTTTTTTTTATTTTACACATTTTTTTTGTAATGTTATTGTTTATGTAAAGCATAATAAGAAAAAAAGCTAAAAAAACCTACATATTTATTTACAATTCTTATTAAAAATAGTAAATTAAATTGAAGAAATACTTAATTATTCGTTATTTATCAGAATTTGCAAATTTTTCTGATTTCAAAATGGCAACTCTGTATTATTTCTCGAATCTCGAATTTGATGATTTATAAAATGCTGCAAATTTGTCCATAGATGTACATATAAATGATTTTTAATCGATGTTAACACGTGGCCTTGAATATTTCTTACAATATGTACATATGTACAAAATAAAAATAAAGGTTATATACCTGTTCGTAAAATAAATGGTTATATACCTAAATGGTTATATAAATCGGATGATTTTTTTTATTTATTAATAAATCATCTATTAAATCATCATATTATTAAAAAAAATCATCCGATTTTGATCAAAAACATTAATTTTAAGTTATCTGTTGAAACTATTCCAAATCCACCTCAATGTAAAATTTCAAAGCTATAACTCTAAAAATAAGGTCACCAAGCGCATAAAATTGATATAATACTATTGGTCGACAAAACAGTTTATATTCTTTACTGAACAAAATGGAATTGTTAATTTATGAATACGTGTTTCACAAGTTGCGATATCTTTTGATAGGTATCTACATATGTATATATCTTAGCTACAAACGGCTCAATGCTTTATAATACTAGTTGTTTTACCCGGCTTCACTCGGTATTTCTAATATATAAACCGCTTAAACATGGCTAATCTAATAGTAAACATTCATTTGTTTTTTATTAAATTTATTTGAATCGAAAAAAAAATATTTGACCAATCAGAAAGGAATTGATTTTGATTTTTAAATGCTTTTTATTGTTACGAAATTATGTTCACAATACGTCTTCTATCTATTTGAATAGCTACTGATCTCCTGATCATTTTTTATTTCAAAATTTTAATTTAATTTTGTTAGTAATCATAGTATTATATTATAATCAAGAAAAAGAGCTCAAAAACCTATTTACAATATCAGAAAGGAATGGTTTTTTTTATACATATAAGGGAATCGGAACTGATATTGGAATTGGAAAGGAAAAAGAAATCGGGAACCGGAACTGAAAAAGGAATCCGGAACCGGAAGAGTTTGGTAACGAAAATAAAAAAGGAATCCGGAACCTAAACTGAAAATTGAATCTGGATACGGAACTGAAAAAGGAATTCATTACCGGAAATAAATGAATCTGGATATGGAACTGAAAAAGGAATCGGGATCCGTAATTGAAAAAGGAATCGGGATTCGGAACAGATCGAAAACCGAATCGAAATCGATATCGATATCGTCGTCATAGAATTTTTTTTTTCGATAACGTCACGGATTCTACGAACCAAAACTTACAAAGTCTGTTTCGAAATTATATATTAGAAAATATAGATACTCGTTTATGTAAATATGGAGATTGGTTCATTAAGTGCATAAATCTGGCAACGACTTGTGACATTCACCAAAGTTAAATTGGTCACATTTTTCAGGGTTCCCGTTAATTAGCGTGCCCACACAACTCTGTTGCGGACACACGCACGCGACCCGTAAGGGTTAAAGTTTTCGATTACTTTGCTAAGTAAATCGGTCGGATGCGGGGGAAACCGACCGACGCACAATACGTTAACCGAGGCCGGACTCTGTTTAATTGAAGTAGTACTTGAATATTTACTCACCTGTGCGCAATTGTGCTGTGTATGTGTTTGCGCGAAAAGGGGTAGTTTTGCCTACAAATCCGACCGCCAACTAACAGCATACCCCTCGGAGAAACAAAACGCAAACACGCTCAGTCATTTTATATGATTTGTGTGTAATTAAAGCCGCTTATTTGATTCGTGTGTAATTTAGTCCACATTCGAATAAAGCTTTCATTTTCGCGTTGTGTGTAATTAAGGCGAAAGAACGTTGCTTTACAGTGCAGTACATATAAGTTAATTATAAATTTTAGAGTTAAGTATAATAATTAAGATGTATTTTTTTTTAAATTAGCTTGATAGCTAAAATATATATAAATAAAATAAATAATTATCTCAACCACTTTCATTTTTGAACATGTTCCAAAAGAACTTTATGCTTATTTCATATGTTCCATATTCATTGCTTAATTAAACATAATTCATTTCCACTAATTGCTTAAATAAATCATTACCGGTAATACCGGTAGTGAATTATTCGATTGTATCGATGGTCAAAAAAAATTCAATATACGTATGTACATATGTACATACCTATATATATCAGGCATGTTTTCATTATGTTCCATTATAATTTTCAGTGCAGCAAAAAACGTGAGGTTTATTTTATTTATATCAATGGCAATGTTGGCTTATAAAATTTTCTATTGTAACAGTTATTTATGTTACTGTGGTGTCCCAATTTTATAAGCTCAATCCCGGGATAGGGGAGCGAAAATTACGGATAAAACCTTTTCCGTGCTTTTGGGTTTTTTTCTATAAAGATTTAAGCTTCTTGAAGTGCCTCGTAAAAATATACGAGAACCTATTTAATTACATACTCAAACTTCATGCGCTGCCCGTTAGCAAAAATTAATTTCCCGATGTAAATTTATTAACTTAATCCGAAGTATCTTCACATCCAAATGGATGCAAAGGATTATTGTTTAAGTTTCGCTCATTTCCGTTCGACTGTGAACCTTTCGATGAAAACTCAGCAACAAACATGCGAGATTCTATGGTTTGCGTCTTTGTGGGAAAACCTTAACGGTCGCGTTAACCTTTGAAAAGCTACGGTTTGACCACTTTTCGGGTCGCACAATTTTCCATAATGTAATATATTTACTTTGTAAGTGTACGAAAAATACGACCACACTGCTTTTGACAATTTTCTTTGTGTTGCTCTTTTTTTCACTATCTTCCCATTTCTCGTTTCACTGTTTACGTTCCCCCTTGTGTGGGTTAAGAAATTAAGGTTTTCTTTTGCTTTGTGCAAATACGAAATGAATGTGCCTGGAAATGAAATGAGCAAAGCGCAGTTTACACTTTATAAAGCCATAATTCAATTACTCGTGGATAGTGCACCGCTAAATGCATATAACTCTGTTCCACTTAATTACTTTCTATAAATGTACGTATTGTAAACCACAAAGTGAATTTCTGCTATAACACGTAATACTAACATACATCCACACATACATGAATAAGAATATATACGACGTATGTTTTAATCTAATTTAAATTTAATTTTAAAATTATGTAGATATGTTTCATCGATTCCTATTTTTTTTTTATTTTCCAATAAGAAATAATGTAAAATTATTTTAATAATTATAAATAAGCTCTTATATGTAATTTTTCCTAAGTAGAATGTTGGCGTGTACTGAAATATTATTATGATTGTATTACACAGCTTTTAGTTAAGGACAACATAATGACTCTATAGAAACGGCGGATTGGGTAAGAGCCCTTAATATTACACAACTCGGAACAATAAAACAATACGATTTGCATATGTATGTATGTATGTATGTATGTGAATTTTCAGAACTACTACGTTTACAAACAAGACAAAGGCAATATAAATGAACTATACCTTCTTGCCAGTTAGTATTGCTATGCTGATGAGTAATAGAGTAATCGCTATTAAGTAAATGAAATTTTCCAAGGTAAAATCACTCAGGTATCTACATATATAATTGGTATATCGAATCGATCTCACTTGTATATTCCAATCTCGACAGTCCCAAGAGTAAGTGAAACTTTGAAAGCTTCAGTATGCAACTTGGTAACTTATCAGTTTAAAGTCACTCCTGGGTATGTATGTACATATATACATGCATATGTACTTATATACATATATGCAAAAAGTATGTGACGTTACAAATCGCATGACTGAATTAACTTCAATTGCTCGTTTTGGCTTCGATTAATATTGCAAATTTTCTTTTGTGATTTGATTATGGCATGTATTGCGTGAAACCATTGCACTACTGCAGTGGGGTGCAACAAGCGTGATTGCATCGCAACCATTTGTCGACTTTAAAACCGATATATCATAATTACGCGCTATAATTTCACGTACGCTATTGTGTAATTTGATTTATTTTCTTTCTATAAAAATATTCTACGTAAAATATTAACATGAAATACAACACGAAACACGTTTTGAAGAGTTTCATTTGTTGCTTTTTACTTGTTTTTTTAACACATTTATAACACATACGTACATACATATATCAAAGTAAATTTTCATCAAAGATGAAAAATCATGAGTAGACAGACGCTAACGACGAAACGTATTTTCTTTTGAAAGCTCGATACAAACAACGATAAAAATATCATCTAAGGCGTTCCAAAGAAATTTCGATAAAACTTTATACTCGTCATTAGGAGTTTACAGCGAAGTCTCGAGCTTCTTCGCGAACATCTTGAGTAGTTCTTATCGTAACATTTCTCGGGATTCAACCGTCCTATAAACTAGAGAGACGGCCGTTGAATGCACTGGTGCAATTCAGTGTAAAGCATGAGCCACTAGTGCAACTTTATTAACGCATCACTGCAGCATATAAAATTTATGAATCCTTACATGTACTAGCGCTAAAATACTTGGAAAATTTTATATTTTATAATATATTTCGCATGAAGGGAACGCGAAAGTTAATGGACTATGCGAGAATGGCGATCGACGTATAGCAATCAATAATGAAAATGGAAAATTCGTAAAAGCAGCTATCGGCAAATTTGTCCTGCCAGGTAAATAAGTCAACCACTCGTAGTATGTAAATCAAATGCAATTTCCAAGCACAGTAGTGACGTGAGCGATGCTCCAATTAGTGCGATTCAATCGAGCTTTTCGAAACGCATGTGAAACGTATTCACATTATATGCGAAAAAAATTACATTTGAAATTTAAATTATGCATATTGAAAACTGATGCGCAAATATCACCGATGAGAATTTGCGTATTGGTTTGTGAAAAATATCAAAACGTAAATCGCGCGTGATTGATAAAACCGTTCACAGTTTTTGCTTTTGCCCGATAAACGATCCATTCAAAATGTTCAAAATTTACATATCCATTTTCATTTTATCATAAAGCGTGGCATTATATATTAATAGTGAGAGGCTTAAAAAATTCAATATATTATTTATCACAATTTTCCATGAATTATTAAGATTAAAATATTTAAATTAATATTCTACATACAATTTAAATACGAATATTAATGTGTTATACTCGTAGCTTTTTATGAAAAATAAATGTGCCGGAACGCACTTATTCTAAGCTTTTAGTAAATATTATATCAAAATATCATTTAAATGAAATCTAAAATGGCTTTTTTAAATCTAAAGTGCATAAAAAATATGTGTATGTACACATGTTGATATACATATACATACTAGCAAAAATGTATTAGCTTTGTCATAATAACATAAAATAACTCAGTGTGACAGAAATGGTTTCTTTGCCTGAAATCGGAAGAAAATTCATTGGAACTTTGGTCGAATTTTACGTGAACATATGTATGTCCATAACTAGGTGGGTAGACATTACGAGGTCGAGAAGGAAAAAGGAAAAGATCGACCGGAAGCTGGCCTATGTGCCAGGGATATAAATCTTGTCGGTCCGCATCGATGAGCGGACATTGCCGCGAGCCGCTATCGAAACAATAAAACGTTCGACCAAATCGCTTAGAACAACAACTGGTGCACCACCACCAATAGTAAAACGAAATATTTCTTCTGGTTCGACCAATTCTGGTGCAGCCAATACCATACCTGTTGGAAACGCGGATTTATGTTCTTTCGTACCAACGAAAGCAAGCTAACAACTTTCATACAACGGCTACCACAAATAAACGTGAAAAAAAATCTGAATTTCTTTCTAGAAGTACACAGTACATTTTATGATATGTACACTTGAAATAACGCAATATCATATATATAAAATATCGCTATTCTGTCTGTATGTCTGTCTATGTATCTGAGATAACGCTCGCCGTACTATAATAATCGTTTCGATTCGACATATTAATGTACATACGTTACAGTTAAAACACAGCCAACAAAACGTACGAATTTATTTTATTTTATTGTTACAATCAATATACACTCGTCATTACAGATCGCTCCAATGCGACGAGTGTACGATAACGGTCAGAAATACAATAATACATATACAATCAGAATACATAGCATATGACAATTAATCATTACAGAAATAATAATCATAGAGACATCTATGGATTATTTTTAGATTTTTGTGTACAGTTATTATTACAATTTTTATACATATAATAAACACGAAATTATAGAGATATCTATAGATTTTAGATTACTGTGCATAATTTTTACAAATTGTACACACAGATTTTGTGACAACAGGAAATTATCTAATACCAATTTTCAGGAACCGTTTCAACAATGATCAGATAAAATTGGAAAACTCTCATAGAGAAACGATCGATTTGGAGTCACAAAACCCCCCAACCTAACCAGCAGTTTGACGAGGACTCGAACCTTTGACCTCAGTGGTGCTAAATATGTACGCTACCACTAAGCCAAACTGCTGGCTAATAATGTAATAACAAAAGAAAAAAACTTCTATATATACTGTTTGCTACCAATTTTTCCTCTACGCAAATAGACGGCGCTAAGTTTCTGAGCATTTACCGCTGTCTATTGAAAATTTATTTAATTAATTAATTAATTTTTCTATTGGTGTTTTTATTGTTTGTATGTACAAAGGTAGTTTTTACCATTTTTTTTAATATTAAACAATTAAATAAAAATATTAAATTAAATATATTTAATAGGTATTTGAGAAAAATTCGACCGCGTGTGGGATCAAACACAGGACTGACACATTTCTTTTATTTTTTTTTACTAACCTCTTCTTAGTTCAGAATAGATTTCGTCGTGTGACGAAGTTTGGGTTCTTGTCCAATCATTTTCAAACTTTGCCATTTTGCTCAGTTTTTACTTAATAACTTAGTATACCAACACCCAAGCGATGATATTTCATCGGGTACAATATTAATCCTAGTATGTATGTTAGTACAACTACACAAACTATAACATACACAGAATGTTAAAAAAATAGGCATCCGATTCTTAGTTTTAATGACAATGCTTTCGTGCCCGTTGAAACTGTTTTTTTTTTATTTTAAAAAATATGCAAAATTTTAATTAAACAGAACCCAATGTTGATCAAGTTTATCACAATGTAATCTTCTTTTTTCCAGTTTGTCCCTAATGGCCAACAATAAAGATCGTGACTGTTTTTGGCTCCCCCTAAAAAACACTCCCAAAGTAGATTTAAATAGGCGGCCTCACCGAAGCGATAATTTTTAAAATTATGTATATAAAAATGTAAGGTTAGTTTGTAACTTCTATAGTGAAAAATTTCTAACAGCTTTTCTATATTATTTAGAAAGTTAAGTACTTAATCATAAATAGTGATAATTTATATAAAATGTTGAATAAATCGTATCAATGAATTACTAGTCGATTGCAATCGACTTTACTACACTGAATGTATACAATACAAATATATATGTGCATTATATTGTATACGTGAAATATATCACTGAGAGTGTCAAGTACAAATTGCAAGTGCAGGACAAGATGTCGCCTTCTGGTAACATTTTAGACCGACCAGTCGAGCGACACAAGGCAAAAAGTCATCCAGAAATTGCCAGTAAACATCCGTAACGTCCGGTAACTAATGGGCTAAAGCGCAGCATCTACAGCTTGCTTCTTTCATTTAAAATTGCGGAAGTTTTTATTTAAAATGTATTTGCAATATACTACTTTTAAAATATGCTACTACTTTTCCAAATATTTTTAAAATTAAATATAATATATCCACGGTGTGTTGTACATATGTTGCTCGGTATATGAACGAAACGTCTTATTTTCCATTTTGATCTCAAATGCGAAGTCTCATTTCTGGACGTCAAATACCGGTAGTGGTGCACCAATCAAATAGTTTCATCTCCGACATGCAAAGTCGTCTTCTAACTCTAGTCGAATATATGTAAACATGTATAATTCGAATAGCAAAGTGAAACATTCAGTTTGATTGTGAAATACTTGAACATTAAATATACATAAATAAAATATTCACGTTATAAAAAGTAAATATGTGAAAGCAGCCTGTTCTTTTTGGATATTTTGAGAAAATGAAAAGCGGATGAAACGTAAGAAAAATTTCAGCCCATGTGGCGAAATGACAAATGCAGCATCTACATATCTACCCCATTACGAGCTCTTAAAATGAGCTTTTCTCTCGTCTTTCTGGGAAGTTTTCTCTTTAACTTGTTTCTTACAAAAAAAAAATGAACTCGTAAATTTTCCAGAATCTCTGTAATGAAAATGATTTAAAATTCTATAAAAAGGAAAATTTGTATCTTATCGTACGCTTATTGTGTTTTTACTTTATTATATTTCATTTCGCAATTTGAGCACAATAAATGAGAAGGTAAATTAAAATACATTTTTTATATTTCATGTGATTGAATATTTCCTTCGTACGAAAAAAATTCACAATAAAATGTAGTATGAATCAGTCATTTTCTCGCAACGCAAGTGTCGGCTCGAGAACCATTTTTTTTTTTTTCGGGAAATTTAAATGAAATTGTGCATGAAGTGTAATGGCAACGAATGAGAACGATTCGTGACATAAATCTTTTGGCTCGCTAACCGGCTGCCGTTGCGAAGTCAAATTGAGAGTGATGATATCCACTTTAATAAAATATTTCGAAGGTTTCGAAGGCTGCACGGGGAGCACGGGAATCCAGGGCTGGAGCGGGGGATTACTGAAAAGGGCTTACTCATCAAATATTTCCTCCCCCCCCCCCCTCCTTACAGAAGAGCCCGAGCCTAATCTCACATGTGAGCGGAAAAATCTTATGTGAGCATGTATGAGCACTCAATGTATTTCAGAACAATTCAACTATACATATTATTAAAGATTGGAACTGAACCATAGCTTACCATCAATCATTTCAACATCACATACATATGTACATACATATAAATTTCGATTAGAAAAACACTATCTAATTGCCTTCGAACCTCTGACATCGTATCCAATTACTATTCTGTAATTGGTGCAAATTATATTTATAAATATTTATTTACTAGTTTTGTGCCCATTGATTTCAACGGGTGGTTTCGGAAAGGAATTGATACACCAACTAAAATAAAGTTTTATGTTATATATAAATTATGTGTATATACATACATATGATAAAGTAAAAGCATATTTCAAGTGAAAATATATTTTCACTAGTTACAATATATTTTCACCAATTCAAGCAGTGAAAATGTATCAAAAAAAAAATTGACAAGGTTAAATCTATAAATTTAGCCCTAACAACCCAATCTTAAATTAATAGGGCCAACCCTTACTTAACCTAACCTATCATAACCCTTAAATAATTCCAACCCCGACAATATAATCTTAAATGCATAAAACCAACCCTGAAAATGTGACTGGTTATGATTTTACAGAAAAGTGTATGCGCCGAGTACCGAGAACTATAGAATCTAAACGCTATGTCGATTTCATTTTATATTTCAAAAACCGTTAAAATATACATATTTAATTGTTTAATATGAAAACAAAAATAGTAGTTCAAAACCTCGGTAAATAAAATCATTATTATGTACTTTTTATATGGCGAGAATGAAGCAATTTTAATGAATATTAAAAAAAAGCCAATTGAAAATTCGACGATGGCTTAATGGCTAGCTCGCTGAACTCAGATATACCTATAAGAGGATATTTGTGTTCGCGGGTTCATGGGTTCGATACCACGGCAATTCTCGACGGATGAATTTATACAATATTTAGTCCTTTTATCGATTAATTCTTTTATATATAATGTATTCATAGCGATAAATAGAGCTTTAATTAATACATATTTTTTTACTGCTATGAGACTGAATGCGCGTATAAGTTTCTGTTTGATAAACCCTCAGTATGTTCGTATAAATAATAATTCCACTAGAAGATTTCTCTTAGATGCAAAGTTACCATTATACCCAAAGGATGTCTTCAGTTAGTTCGCGGTTTTACTTGCTTACACACAAATCTGTATAGAGACGAGAGGGATTCGAACGACACTCTTGCTCCATTAATATGTAACATTGTGTGCGGATCCTAATCTCTTCGAGATTAAAATATTTGTGCGAACAGAACGAAAACTGTACCAATAGAGCGTGTGGTAATTATATAGAACCTATCTCCAGACAGGCGGAGAGGCCTTCTGTAATAAAGTTTTAGACGTCGATTATTACCCGAGGCTGTGTTTGACAGATAACTATAGGAATCGATTTCTACGCGTCTTTACAATCTATTCAATCATGCACCGCCAACGTTTAATAATTGAATTTCCTTCAGAGCGTGATCAAAAACGGATCTCGATATAGCGTTCCAGTCCCTGAAAATTTCGTCTTTCATAAAATCAAGAAATAAATGTCCGCATTAAAATTACGAACATGAAATTTGAACCCTTTTAAAATTTACCTCGCTCCAGTGGCATTTTCGTCTTCGGTGGCGAAATTCTATTGAGATAATATATTTCCCCCGGGGATGTTAGATCATTGGAGATTTATAAATATTAAGTAACTGTTTATAAAGTCACATTAAAACTTATTTTCGTTTCCGTTTCTCGGCCCTATCGCGAGAATATTGTTAGTTCAGAAATTGCTGAATTTCAACCGGGCGAATACGAACGCGGAATACATTATGGAAAATTTGTACGTTTTGTTCAATTACTGCGCGGATGAAAACACATTACATTTTATTATATATGCAGATACATACATATATACGTATATATGTATATCGGAAAAGCTCCCTCGAATGCACATCGCAAACTTGTATAAACTTTCAAATGTATGCATATTTATGAACATTACTTTCGAACAATAGAAAATTTATTTTCTACATACCCAACATGATATCGAATGATATTAAATTATATATGTGAAAATATTCTTACCATAAAATTGATTTAGATAAAAAAAATTGAATAATCAAAATAATATATTTCCACATTATTATGATAAAATTTGTATTGGGTCCATTCTCAGTTGGTATGATTTATACCCACTTAAGTATCTGCCATGTTGTAAAAAGGCAAAAATTTAATGTATTGTGTAAGTTTTAGACAATATTCGGATTGGATTTACTTAATGCTTGAGTGAATTTTCATTGCAAAAAAATAGTAATATATGTAACTCACAGTTGCATTCGATTTAGTGATCTATTCTCATGGTAAAGATATAATCCAAATTTATTTGTTTTATTTTTACATACATATTTATTACAGGAAGGCCTAACAGGTAAACCCTAATACGCAATTCTTGCCAATTACAAACATCGAAACAATGAATAAATTTATATTTCCGCAGCATTTTTTTTATATAAATCACTAAACTTCGAGATGCTGAAAAACTCGAAAAATTTGCGAGAAATGGGTAAAGACTGCCAATTGTCGGAACAGTTTCAATGAATATCAGATAAATTGGCAAACTCTGATAGGAAACGATCACCCTAGTCACAAACCATGGTCTGGCCAAAAGCAACCAGTGGGACTCGAACCCGTGACCACTATGTTCGAAAACATTATTTGATTACCACTGCTCTATGCTACAGATATAATCAGAGATCAAATCCAATAAAAAAATGCCAAATGTGTCCTATGCTCACTCAAAATGCCAGAGATATTTATTTATTACATTTAAGCTAAAGTGACATTACAGATATACTCCAGGTGAACAATCCCTCAACTAAATTAGTATATTTTAGATTGAACAAATCCAAATGTAGATAAATATAAATTCATATTTATGCTACAGAATTTAATTTCTGTATATTTCCTAGCAATCTAAATTACCAGTCAGGCGTAGCTCACTGATTCTTTATTAGTAATCAGGTCGGAACCGAGGAATTATTTGATTAATATAATATGCTGGCAAAATCTAGATGGTTATTAAATCCAGATCGAGCGTCTCCTGATAGAGCTTTCCATTTTATCTAACTTAATTGTTGTGACAGGTCCAACAAAATCGACATCCTTTCCACCTTCTCTGTTTCTGGCAAATTCGTTGCAAGTCCGAATTTGTTGATTGTATGTAGATACATTATTTATTTAACGTTTTTTTGACCATTGTGGCATTACAGGGATAACCTAATGCGCCACAATGCCCTACATAATAAAATAATAAAATAAAATAAGAGAGGGAGAAAACAAAAAATAAAATTAAAAATTAAAAGATACAACAAAAAGCAAACGCAAGAAATTAAGATACAAAAAATAAAAAATAAAATACAGCATTTAACACAATCATAAAAAAACTTTAAAATAAGAAAAAATACAAATACAGGAATGTCTTGCACCTGCAGCCTGTTCCAATATACATATGTATATGAAGGTATACTCTACATTTTAAAATTGTTTCATTTTTAGTGTTTTAATATTTTATTTATTTACAAGTTTGGTCATAGGAGTCGCTTTGTAGCAACCTGTTATTACTGCTGTGGTAAAAATGAAATATATGCCTAAATAAAAATATTACATATATTTATCTATTTGCTTTAGTAATATTAAATAAGTTAGACTTACGTACATACACATTACATATAATTCATATCAAAAAGTATATGTTTGACTTTTTCTACAAAAAAAAAGTTTTCTGGAAAGTATGTATTTCAAGGACACGTTTTAAGTTCGGTTTTCGCAAAGAAGCATAGTCGTATATTTTACAATTTTACGATTTTTTTTATATCCGTCGCACGACCGTATTTTTATTATTTTATTTTTGAAATGCGCCCCTGGTGCTGAAAGCGTATCCTTGTTTCGCGGTTCGAGTACCCATGTGACGCACATCGCAATCCTAATAAATACGCGAAAAGTTTTTCACTTCGAAATTGCAACCGAAGCACCCTTTTTCGATAATCCACTAAAGCTTTTAATGCGATTTTAAATTGCGTATCGGCAGCGACGCACGATGCATGAGACTAATTTTCCAAATTTATTGTAAACGAAATCAATATTAACCCGATACAATATTCGCATATGATAAAGTAAAAATATATCAAACAAGGCTTAGCGAAAATTTTCTGTGTGGGAAAGGATGTTTTTGCGGCGATACGACCCGAAAATATTTCGCTCGCGCCACACGTTTGCCGAATGAATTTTACGACACAAAACGATAATTGGGATCGCCGTGAGCACCACAAATCGTTACCAGATAACATCATATTAAAGCAAGCATATTCCGTATTGGAAAATGCGCCGATGCCTTTATCTGAAAGCTTTTCCTAACCAACCCGGTCTTGCCGACACGCGTGCTTTTGTTTGCCAGAGCCAAATTTTATGACCGAATTAACTGGGAACATACGATACGATTTAATCACAAAATCCGGTCGCCATTACCGATAGGTGCACGATGAGATTACTTAACTATACATACATACATACTACGTATATATTATATATAATATTAATCTTTTATATTTTCGGTCTGTTGATTTTTCATTCGAACTACATACATACATACATACTTTAGCTTTAAAGAAAAAGCTTTCAATAGGATTGGTGGATTTATGGAGTGGTGTACGACAATAAAAAAAAAAGAGTCGCTTTTGGAAAATTACACCGGGTGTCCTCTCTCCGGTCTGGACCAAATGAACCGATCGACCTGTACGCGATTCTGCGCTCAGTTTCACATTTGTAGTATCAGTACTTTATGACCGTGCCCGGAAACGGACGCAGAATAATACCCTTCTGGAACGTATCGAGCGCGACCCGTTTATTTCGCCTGATCCACTTAACAAATAGTTCTAAAATTATCCGTTTCTTTTAATCCCTTTTACTTTATCTATATTCATTTAATTCTAATATATGTAGGTATGTATATATGTATTTTTTTCATATATGCCATAGTGCCATTATAGGTCACCCTAAATCGACATTATAGCTACATATGTAGCTATAATGTCGTACATCATATCAATGGCTTGGTGCACAGATATTATATGTCCATTTTTGAATTTGAATCGAATATTAGGTTTGTGCCGAATTTTCAGTTTGTTGTGTATACGACATACATAAATTACCTCGAAAAGAAAAACCTGAATTATTCCAGCATCTACAAACTTAAAATTCAATACAAATTAAATAATAAAGCCATCGATATGTATGTACATATATTCATATTTTATTTTATTTACAATTTTGCCATAGTGACAAATAGAATCAAAGTCGTCACTATGTAAAAATATTGCAATATTGCAAAATTATACAAGAATATACATATATGGGTACAAAAACGGAATAAACGGAACAGATAATAAACGGAAATCTGGTTGAGAAGCTTGATGCCCTTTGCAATAAGCGACAAATCTATCATATTGGTACGTGCCACAGAAAAAGAGAACAAACTGCGGCATCTAATGTATGAGTTGGCTGGGAACATTAAATTGCTCATTTCTGCAAGAATTTGAGGATTGCTCAACAAATTTATAGAAATGTTTCCCAAATATACTCTACATACATATGTATGTAAATCGTGACTCAAGGGAATTATAACCTAGTACTTCCAGCAAGTAGTCATTGAGATAAAACCAAAGATAGCGAACTTGTGAATTATCAATTAAGTATATCTGAAAAACCTCCTCTGTACTCTCTGAATTCTCAAACAATGGAATATATCACTGGGGATCCAAATAATAGAAGAAACTCAAAGAAAGAATGCTTCGCACTCATGTGGGATTCAAAGTACTAATACACTCTGTTAAAGTTTACTTACACGCAGTATGAAAAAATCTTAAATTATAGACACTTTTATGATCTTATCATATTAGGTAATTTCTTTCATTTTCAAATTCAATGAAACCGCAAAAAAAAGTAAATATGTACATACATCAATAGTTAAATTTAACACTAAATAAAATTAGATAATGAGAAATTCTCGTAATATTTTAGAAAAAAATAGATGACATGTTTTACTTACTCAAGCTTAAAAATTGAATTAATCATATTATTTTGTACTCCACATTAATGAAACGCGTTATTTTTTTTTACACACTATTATAATAAAAAAAATAATACGATTTAAAGTTCATTTGAGCTTCGTGGAAATAATTGATGTATTCAATTTCACCGTAGTGAGGTACACATACGTACATATATACATACATACATACATATGTACATATATGAAACATAATATTCATTCCAATTAAGCATGTAATAATTTACGTACACTAACTAGATAGAAATAAAAAGTGCAATATTAATTTACAGTCGCACTGGGAATATAATGAACCCTTTTGCTGCCTAATTGTAAAAATGCGAGTTCGGCGCCCTCAATTTTTCATGTCAAAGTGGACGGAGAGGGGGGGATAAAAAATCGCCGTAAATAACGGTGTTGTGTCGGTACTTTTTCGTCGTAATTAATATGTTTATTGCGTCGGTATTCTTTCTCCCGGGGAAAATTAAAATGGCGTAACGAAATTAGCGGGTGTGCTACCGACTCGGCGCAATTTCGGGCATTTAATTTGTACTGAACCCTTTGAGCTCGCGATTGTCAACGGACGGCAAATTATTTTCATACCAGCTATATCACAAAGGTACAATTTTCAACTGAAATCAACCCGTACTTCATGACGGAATCTAATTGGAAAAAATTCAATATAGCGTCGCACAACTTTATATCTAGGGTAAAACAGGGTTGACCAACGTCGTCTATTCAATTGCCCTTTCGCTGATGTGCTCTTCAATGCTGTAGAAGATGTTCTGTAAAACAGTGAGGGCTTTGTTTTCAATATTACTCGTATTCATTTATTTTTATGTCTATTTTTTAGCATTCCTTTGTGAGGTGATGATACGACGTTCGACACTTAAGAGGGCTGGACAGCAGCGCCTTGTCCATACAAACGTACGATACTTCTCCCTTCCTCAATTATGGCACTAGAGAAATTATTTTTTAATATGCTATGGATATCCACATTGGGGTGCATCTATCGTTTTATTTTTTTGATTAATTATTTTTTATATGAGCTAGGAGCCGCCAAACATCTATAAAATCGCCTCTTTTTTACACCCACGAAACGAGTCCAGCGTGCTTATTTAACGGTCGATTTTAAAAAAAATACGCCAATAGATGCACATAAAGTATCTTTATCATACCGATGTTGAAATTTTTTTAAAAATTGGTCCAGTTTTGGAGGAGAAAATAGTAAAATACGAAACCTCGATTTTGTCAATTTAAAATAGGTTTTATCTGGTCGAAGCGCAACTTTCGCATTCACTCAATATATATATATATATATATATATATATATATATATATATATATATATATATATATATATATATATATATATATATATTGATATATATATTGTCGCATTCACTCAATATATGTATATATCGAAGAAAGGAACAGTAACAAAATTAAGGTTTCGGATGAACAGCCCTCTTAAATTTAAGTTCGAAATGAGTTCAACATGCATTTTCTATTGAAGAAGAAGAATATTTTAAACCTTTGAGTGCTGACGTATTTTATGTTGAAAGTCCGCCACGCTGAATATTTCGCCAACATTTCCAACTAGAATTATGTATTTATTAATATTGTAATCCAATAGACAGCAGGTATAAAAATTGTAGCTAATCCAAACAACCCCTAGATAACTACCGTTGAAGATTTTGAGTTTTGTAAATGTGTGCTTAGACTCTCTAATATATCTTTTCAACAATATAAAATAAACAAAATGTCTTTTAGTGAATGAATTTTTCCAAAACTAGTTCTATCCTTTTCATTGTTGTTAAAATGTAATGCTCACAATCTAAAATCAACGTCACAATATATAAGTAAAATACTCGGCAGTTAAGGATTTCCATCGGGTAATTCTGCTATGGTTATAAATTCAAAAATTCTGGTGTAAGAGAGTCTTTATAAACGTAGACAAATGAATGACACGGATTACACGACCCATGTTCAATGCATTTTTTTTTCAATGCTACTTTTAAAGGTTTACCAGGTAGTATTCTTGTTTACTTTGTACATACAAAATTTACAGCACCTATCGGTGGTTTGCAGGCCTATGGACTTGTTGGAAAAACGCCAATCGGCGTTGGTCACCATTCAAAGGGTTAAAAAAATTATTTATTTTTTTAATTTTATATGAAATAATTTCAACTTACATTTTCTTTTGAAGAAGACGAAGATTTTAAGGAAGATCTAAGTTTTTCCAGATAAATTATCAAGTGATCAAAATTTTAAAGTAATTAGGAAAAGCTTAAGACTGCTAAAAATAATATAAAATTTATTATATGTATTCCAAAATTATACTTCTGTGCCTCCAAAATCTTTCCTTCAAGTCGTTATCTTCTGTGCAGAGGGACATCATCTCCGAAGTTTATCAACCATTTTGTTGCTTGTCTCCATATTTATCGGCATTCATTGAAGAACGACTTCATTCATTGAAGAGCGCCTTCAACCTGTCTGGTCCATCGAGTAAGGGATCTGCCCCCTCCCCGAGACCCTCCACATGTCAAGTCACTCTATACTCTCGATTCGTCTCCAGCACCACACCTCAAAGGCGTGTATCTTTTTTAAAAGAATAATATCCATAACTCTTCCATACAAATTTCAAAATCTCCAGCGTTATTTTTGACCATTGATGTACATATGTACATATATCGCATGAAATAATATTCTGTGGCAAGTTCAATCCAGTGTTACGACGCAAGGAGGTCTGGCATAATAGGGGGATGCAATTTAGCGGTTGTTCGGCGATAATTCCGCGTCCAGGTATTGGTCCTTTTGTTCCAGGACCATTACACATTCCCGGTGGGTCGACGACGTAAACGGATCGGAAACCGGTACGAACCCCCTCAAATACGAACACAAAAGCTGCGACCCAGATAAACACCCAACTATGCCCGAGCTGAACGGTCAGTGGCTCTCAACCATCTCGCAGTTCGGCCATGCGCCAATCGGTTTCACAAAACGTGAACTTCGGTTGTTTCAAACCACGTGAGCTAGCCCCATTTAATATTAGCGCTCAAATTTCCCACAGGTGCTCTCTGGCTACGGCGGTTTAAAACGGCAATCAAACTGTTTAATTCTTGTTTTGGGACTTGTTGTACATAGAAGACTCATATACATGTATGTGCTTTAAATAGTTACGTTCAGATAATTTTGATTTTAGAACAATCGGCTTAGCAGTTCAAACAACTAATTATTTATGTACAATACATGTTTTGTGTACGTTTTTATCATAAAGATGTTGGATAAATCGTACATATTACACATGGGTGTACGTGACGAGACAGAATGTTAAATGACAGAAAACGCAAATATCGGAAGGCAAAGATCGAAAATCGAAAGATCTTAAGTCGAAAGATCAAAAAAAAATGGTGCATGGTAAACGGTACATACTCAAGTACATACTCACTTAATTTGCGCGAGCAGGATACAACAGGAACAAGAGGAACATGCTTTTCCTCCCGTATTCTGCGCGCGCACATTAATCATTCAAATTCAAATTTCAAATACATACTCACTTAATTCGCGCACATTCAAATTTCACTCGACTCTGTTTTGCGCAACTCACTCATCTCACCCCATACATTTTCCTCCTTAATTTCGTCTACCCATCTTCCTTGTGATCTTTCTTTTACCCTTTTACATTCACTCGGGTACCTACCATTCTAACACTTCTTTTTTATATTTCAATAATACTGGTATCGGAAAATCCGGTATTTTTGCAATCCCTACACGTGACCCGGGCGTATATTTCATTAGTTTATCTTTTTAAAAAGACAAATAGAATGATAACTATTCAGTCAAAATCCCAATAAATATTTCTTTATTATTTTTTGTTTCTTTGACACTTTGATCTAAAACTTAATATTGGAACGATAAACTTGAGAGACACGTAGAACTATAATTTATTAAAATCTTTTCCTAGTACTGATTGAACTGGATATACTGTACTGACTTGGTCAGATGTTCTGACCAACTGAATTCTTATAAGGAACGGTTTATATAATCGATTCAATGATGTTATTGTTTGTCTCATCGCAATGAATTTTATATTTTCACAATTTTTATGGTTACTCCTATGTATGATTGTGTATAAAATAAGCAAGGTACGTAACAGTACGCACAGATATAAAATAGAATTTTTAAAAAATCAACAAATCCAATTAGTTGCAATGCTCTTACAGTGATCATAAAATAGAAAGGTCAAATATATGTACATATGTATGTATGTATGTACATATCTTCTGTGTTCTCGTAAATTACTTTTGTCAAAATTATTACGAACGACTAATTTTGTGTGCGGTTAAAATCCCTTATGATACCATAAAATAAGTTAGCCCAACTTGCTGTTTGTGAATAAGCAGCGACGAAAGTTCTTCACATCAAACTCGCGGGACAGTCTAAACAGAAACTCTCACCAGTCGGTGGATCTCACCTGTGTACATACATATGTAAAACCGAGAGTAGATACATTCAAGTGTATATAACCAAGTTTTGATTATTGGTGTGTGTCGCTATAAAAACACACGAAAGCCGGCCTCGCCAAAGAATAATGTGAAATACGTATAACCGGAAAAGAAAGAGCAAACAAGAAGGCCTTTCTGCAAGAGCTCAACTTACGGGTTAGCGGAGTAAAACTTTCGCAGGATTGGCTCCAGATTACCATATTACATACTGTGGAAAATTGGAATATTTACCTACGGCCCCTCCGCAGACCGCTAATACCAGCTTTAAACCGCGCCGCGGATAGATTCGGCGGGGATTGCTACTGGGATTGGAAACTTATCTCATTTAAGTTTTTTTTCCACCGTTTTCTTTTATATATCTAATCTATAATTTGGAAAGAGACTTTGTATGTATCCTTGGTCGTCGTCGTCGTCGTCGTCGTCGTCGTCGTCCGTAGATCGGTGACGTCATCGAACACGTGATTCGATTTTTTTTTTTTTTTCGATCCATGGGCGCCGATTTGTTTTTTTCGTTTCAATGGATTCACCCCCGCGGGGGCGCAAGGCGAGTAGCTTCATGGGGCCCCGCCAGGGGCGCCACAAGGGGCGCAGCCCCGTGGGGCCCCGAAGGGGGCCCGGGGGGCCCAGCCTCATGGGGCGCAGCCCCATGGGGCTCAAAAGGGGGCGCCACAAGGGGCGCAGCCCCGTGGGGCCCCGAAGGGGGCCCGGGGGGCCCAGCCTCATGGGGCGCAAGCCCTAATAGGCATTAACTAAGGGGGGCGAAGCCCTAGACGGCAATTAATCATGGGGGCGCGGAGGGGCGAAGCCCTAAAAGGCAACTGATCATGGGGGCGAAGCCTTAGACGGCATTTAATCGTGGGGGTGCGGAGGGGCGAAGCCCTAAAAGGCATTAACTAAGGGGGGCGAAGCCCGAAACGGCAATTAATCTTGGGGGCGCGGGGGGCGAAGCCCTAAAAGGCATTAACTAGGGGGGGCGAAGCCCTAGACGGCATTTAATCATGGGGGTGCGGAGGGGCGAAGCCCTAAAAGGCATTAACTAAGGGGGGCGAAGCCCGAAACGGCAATTAATCTTGGGGGCGCGGGGGGCGAAGCCCTAAAAGGCATTAACTAAGGGGGGCGAAGCCCGAAACGGCAATTTATCTTGGGGGCGCGGGGGGCGAAGCCCTAAAAGGCATTAACTAAGGGGGGCGAAGCCCTAGACGGCTTTGAATCATGGGGGCGCGGAGGGGCGAAGCCCTAAAAGGCAACTGATCATGGGGGCGAAGCCCTAAACGGCAATTGCTCATGGGGCGTGGAGGGGCGAAGCCCTAGAAGGCAAAGGCTCAGGGGGGTGCCGAGGGCGAAGCCCTAGAAGGCAAAAAAAAAAATTGATTTTTTTTTTGATTTTTTTAAATTTTTTTTTTGATTTTTTTTTTGATTTTTTTTTATTTTTTTTTTATTTTTTTTTAAATTTTTTTTTTTAATTTTTTTTTTAAATTTTTTTTTTAAATTTTTTTTTTAAATTTTTAAATTTTTTTTTTTTTTTTAATTAAATTAGCTTAGTCATGTTTAAGCGGTTTATATTATAAACACTGAGCGAAGCCGGGTAATACAGCTAGTATATTATATACCCGTTATGTTGAAATCCGCGAACGGTAATCGTGAAATAAGCCTCTCGTTTATTTTTTGAATACGTATATATTTTATTAAAAATTCAAATATGTACATATGCAGAGCATAGTAAGCAAAATCTTGCAACATGGTGCAATAACCCATGCAGTACTCCTATATTTGTACATACATACATATGTTTATTCCGATTGTATTATTTTATATTTTATTATTATTTATTATTTAGTATTTGATAGTTTTAATTTATGTATAGGTACATATGTATATGGTACACTAATTTCATACTAACGGTGAAAGTATACTTTCACTGTCATTTTAAAGATTTCATATTTCTTCTGATACTTCTATTAATTTTGTGTCTTCTTTTTCTCCTTCCAACATTTTTTTTATATATTCTTCAGTATATAAATGTTTAATTACATTACATCAAAAAGCAGATTTGAATATGATAGACCTGCTTTTGCCGTTTGTCCGAATACAGCTTCTTATGGGACCTATGAAGCTGTATTTGGCACCTACAGCTTCGTTTGATTCCTGAATGAAATGCCCCATTTTTCATAAATTGGACAATCCTAAATCCATTCTTTCAATTGGTGCTGTTATGATCCAAGTTGACAGCATGTTTTCAAGGTTGTCGAACTATTGGCCGAATGAACTCTTAGCTGGACGGACATTTGGTTGAACGAACACTAGGCCGATGGGCATTTGGCGAATGAAAATTTTTATTACTTAAATTTATCAAAATATTAAACTTTAATTATGTACATATATAATACATATGTAAGTATTTTTAATAGTTTTAATTTTATAAGTATTTAATATTTATTTTTAGTGAGTTTTGGCGGCACCTAACTAAAGTAGGTGTGTACGTTATTGTATTGTTGAATTTTGTTTTATATTTATTTGTATACTATTTTTAACAAAGCAATTATTTTTATTTTATTTTTATTTTTTATTTTTTATTGTCACAATCAATACACACTCGCCATTACAGATTTGCTCCAATGCGACGGGTGTACGTTAATGAAATACATAAACAATCAGAAATCAGAAATACAGTAATACATACATATAGAATCAGAATATATAGAATATAACAATTAATCAGAAATAATAATCATAGTGACATCTATGGATTTCAGATTACTGTGTATAATTAATACAAATTATACACAGGCAGATTTTTGTGACAACAGGATTAGATTTTTTTAATACCAATTTTCAGGAACCGTTTCAGCAATGATCAGATAAAATTGGCAAACTCTGATAGAGAAACGATCGATTTGGAGTCACAAAACCCCCAAATCTAACCAGCAGTGGCGAGGACACGAACCTATGACCTCAGTGATGCTAAATATATACGCTATCACTAAGCCAAACTGCTGGCTATGTTTTATGTTATATTTAATTATGTTATAATTAAAATAATTGAATAATAATTTGCAATGATATTTTCTTTCTATTTTATTTATCCCTTTGTTCATCATCATCATCATTCACAGCCATTTGATATCCATTGCTGATTAGAAAAAATTAAAGCAATTAAAAACTTCAATCAGCCAAAGGTCCATCGGCCTAATGTCCGTTCGGCAAAGTGTCCATTCGGTCAAAAGTCCGCTCACGGTTATCAATGTCGTGATTTTTGTGATATGCTTTCACCGATTAGTTGTCGAGAGTATACTTCTACTAGTAAAAGTATAATTTCACTATGGAATACAAATGCACTGTAACATAAATACATTCAACCTACCAATGTATTATACAAAGGTATGATTGAGTGTAGTGGGATTAAGCGGATTCGAATGTTATTCCTTTACTTGGTAACGCCAGTTAATTATTTAATTAGCTACACATACATAAAAACTATAAATATACATATATAGCGCAAATCTTTTGTTTCACTGCCGATTTAGTTTTGAAGATACAAGCTTTTAAAAAGCAGATACCGTTTTCTTGCACCATTTCTGTATATCTATCTAATATTACTCCAAAAACAAATTTGTGTCGCTGGAGCTGGGGTGATAACACAGGTCCTTGTGGTCCAGTTACGGTTTCCTCTAGCCTTGTTCGCCCCCGAGATAACAAGCATCTCCGGTAGTCCTCCCAATATATAGGTGTTGATTTGTAAGTTTTGATACCCACTCGTACCACGTCCACTGAATTGTTACCAAACTGTAATTTACCACCTCCCAACAAAAGCGCCGAAAACGTATCGCCAGTCGTAAATATTAACCGTTTCTCGCATTCAAGCTGAAATATGGAAACGGAAACAATACCAAACGTTTAAAAATATGCTTCATTGTTGTTCGTTGGCGGCCGTTAACTGACACCGTTGAAATACGACAACGGTATCGATAATATCCGATTTATTTTATTATATGTACATATACATACGTGTATGTATGTATATTGATTCGGCAACAATGAAGAAACGGCAAAAATAAATTGAGCTATATTGGAACATCGACGTAGTACAATTTTATATATTTTTTAACGTCGTCATGTCCGTTCGGGTAGGAATGATTTACTGAAATGGCGAATTAATCAAGCGCACTCGAGCGTGGAACAATGCGCAAGGGTCTGAAACCTGCGTCTGGCACATCTCCCCAGAGGGTGCTAGATGCGATTTTCTGCGACAATTTATTTCTGAAAATGCATTTGTCGTCGCTGATAGGAAACCATTAAATAATCTTTTGATATACGACTTGAAAATCGACGTATTCTCCCGGAGAACTTTCCGTCCATTTGTCCAAGTTTCCATTCGTACTACTGCACCGCAACCGAATTCCACTGCAATTCTTGAATTAAAAACTAATTTCGGTGCATACTTAGTTTGCTACTTTTAATATTAACTGCGATCGTTTTGTTGTTTAAAAATAAAACGAGATTGAATGATTATTTTTTATTCTTCCATTACGGATTTAAAATTTTCTTTCATTAGGATTTTAACATGGAATATCAAGCTTCGTTTTTAATATTGAAATGTAATATTCAACTTTGGAATTTTACCTAAAATTAATAAAGCTCAATCAAATGTAGCGTATTAAATTTTAATTTATTTCTTATACGATTTCAAGCGATGCCATTTTACGCTCCTTTGATTTCCAATTGCATTATGTTAGACATAAAAAATTCGTATATTACCAACCCACGACTTTATCTATGTACTTGAGGAATATAAGGATAAAAAACAAAATTCGATAGCTAAACATATATATTATATGTACATACACATTCACACATACCGGCTATGAGAGCATTTTCGATACAAATTGAGTCCAAATGTAGAGAAACTTACACAAGACAAAAGTTTTACTTCCGGTTGTCGGATTTTCTTCAAATTTTTCTGATTTTTGAAATGATTTTTTTTATTTTTATCACATTAATACTAGGATTATACGTACATTTTCTTGTGAAGAACACACATGTTTAAGGGGTCGAAAAAAATCAAACAAGAGTAAACGGTTCGGTGATTACTAGTCAAATGTGAACGGGTCACAGGACAACCGGTCGCTCTAGATCGGTCACACATGATCACCCATCACACTAAAACTGGTCACGAGAAAACTGGTCACACTCTAAAACTGGTCACGAGAAAACTGGTCACACCCGAAAATTGGTCACGAAAAAACTGATCACACCCAAAAATTCTAAATTGGTCGAAATTTTGGTGCTCAGTTTTAGGGTGTGACCAGTTTTCTCGTGACCAGTTTTAGTGTGACGGGTGATCACGTGTGACCGATCTAGAGCAACCGGTTGTCCTGTGACTGGTTCACATATGACTAGTAGTCCGTTTACCGAGTAAACTGCCACTTTCGGTTGACGGATGCTCACCAAATTTAATATATAACTTGGTATTAAGCATAAACTCCTAGATATGAAATTGAAATTCAATAAACTAAAAGGTTTCTGATAAAAATAAAAAAAATATTTAAAAAAAAATATTTAAAAAAATATAAAGGTAAAAAATTTATAATTTCTATTACATGTAAAAAAAATTTAAAAAAAAGTCAGATTCGGTTAGCGGTTTGCGAGATAATTGAATTCAAAGACATAAAAAACTGAGGATAAATATAAAGGGAGGTACCATTTCCGGTTAACTTAAAAATTACGTCGTATCGATAAGAATTTTAGTAACCGATACTAAGTTTCAGTTCAATAGGACTAATGGTGTTGAAAAAATCCCCAAAATTCACAGACACACATTTTTTCTACATCATGAAAAAGTGATCAGTGATCGAGTTCGAATCAGTCAAAATCTCGAGTTCAAATTTTTGCATGCTCACAAAACTTCATCTATTGTTACTATACTACTTACATAGATAAAGTAAAAATGAAAAAGATACAGTAATTGACAATGTACTTATATGCATTTTAATAATATGATAATATTTAATACAACAATTTTCAACGAAAGCTCGAAAAGAAAGGTTAAGAATTCTTATTCTAAATATTCTACTGCAACTTTCCAATAAATAATTTGTAAGTGTGAATATTAATTTTATATGTGTAAGGATATACATACATAATAGATAAATATAGCCGATATATTTTAATGTGGCAGAAGTTCAATTTTCAGTTCCCAAAACACTATTTCTTTTGATTTAATTCACAAATAGTTACTTTCTTTAATTCGATATATCCAGAATCTCAGAAAAACAGATTAACGTAATATTGTTAAATGCAAAATATTAAATTTATTGTTTTGCGAAATATTTCTCGAAATGAAGAAAAGTGGACTTATGCCACTTTCAAATACAACGGCTTATATATATATATGATAAAATATATATGAAAATAATAACATATAGGTATAATATTTATATGAAAATATGAAGAATATTAGTACGTAATATAAAAATTATAATAATTGATTCCGACGTCTTTCTCAAATATTCACTATTTATTAAATTATATTCGATCCAATCGAAGCTAACAATCTCATTTGTAGAAGCTCGTGATGAAATGAGGACGTAAAACGATAGCATTCGAGTAAATCTGACGTTTGGAATCTAGTCACGAATTTCCTTAGCCATCGACGTCGACGCCGAATGCAGTTAGTGGACTGAACCAACTTGCAACTGAAACCAGTGAAAACTTTCAACGGAATGTATGTGATTGCAACAACGCCCCAACGTATATCCAATCTGCACTTGGGACGAGATAAAAAAAAAACCTAGTTACAAATTAGCGAGGCGAAGATATACATACGTGCGCGGATGTAAATGTATTATACGCGTATATATTATTCAAAGGGTCGGAGAGTATGCAGGAACCACTCTCGCATTAAGAGGATGATTGAAGAATTTAGCACGGACAACCTCGGTTTGACCGCAGCGGGGCAGAGGCGCAAAGACATAAAAAAAGGGGTCGCGGTCGGATTTCGCATAATGCCCGCCGTTTGACAGTCCTGTGAAAAGGGAAATTCTACCGAGCCAAACCCCCACAGCCTCCTGTACATATATCCCACCTTAATACAAACACACATATCGTATTAAAATATTTACGTAGAACAGGGTCAATTCGCACCCTTCAAGAGGGATGAGAGGTGGGGGCATTTATTTAAGATAAAACCTTTTTGCGTGAACGCTCTAATATTATATGAGGCTTAAGTCCGCTACACGCACAGAAATCAAATTAGACCACGTTAAATTAAGTATCATGAGATGTTTTATCATACATATGTACATACGTATATCATAGGAATATTTACATATTAACGTATGTGTCTGCATATGCATATATGTATATACATAAGTAAAACAAACGCAGATTTACGTTTAAAAAGAAGTACTTTTATTTTAGAGAATCGAAGCTTTTTTATATTTTTCTCGTTAACCTTTCGGTGTGTTGAACTGAAATTTCACAACTAAAAGTTTTGGATTAATACCAAGTTATATATAAAATTAACTGAAGACCTGTCAACTGGAAATGGCAGTTTACTCTTGTTCGACTTTTCTTCCACTATTTTTCAACCCTTTATATATGTATGTATGCTCTTCACTAAAAAAATCATCTTACAATACGTGTTGGTAAGTTTGAATATGTCATGTTAGCCAATAGTCGAAAGAAAAAATATGAAACATTTAAAACAATGATTAAAATGGAATCTTTATTTGATACTTTTTTCTATTTTCATTCAATATTCTAATAATTTGATATTTAATGTAGAATTCAAAATTATAAAAAAATTTGATATGAAAAAAGCATCAAAAATAAATTTTACCGTGATCTGAACCTAAATACAAATATACAATGATTGTTAATATTTAATATTGCATCAATTTCATTTTAAAAAAATAATTAGCAAATTCGATTTGAAAGTAAGATTTTTTACTCTTAGAGTTGATAAAATTTTGGTTAGAATTCATTAACTCTGGTTATGTAAGTAGTAAGCTTTTAAAACAATATTTCATTTTTTTTATTTTGACTTTTAAAATTACTTTTATCTTCTTGATATTTAATGCTTTTAATATGTATTGTGATATTAAGTAATAAAAAAAATTGAACAAAATCCGACAGCCGGAAGTAGAATTTTTATCTTGTGTAAGTTTCTCTACATTTGCACTCAATTTGTATCGAAAATTCTCTCATAGCCAGCATGTGTGAACGTGTATGTATGTATGTTTCATTATCGAATTTTGTTTTTGTATCCTCATATATTCCTCAAATACATAGATCGAGTCGTGGGTTGGTCACATCTGAAATTTGTATTTATTAATTTTCGTGATTTTATTTAACTTGACGATGTTATACGTATGTAGACAAGAATTCTTACAATTTTGGACCCACTTCATCGACCCAATTCATATTAAATTTTGCAAACAAAAATATTTCCTGCGACAATATAATGTTCTCTCACAATTTGAATTCAGTCTTTCTCCCTACCCCTCCCCCCCGCTCCTCCACAATTAATTAAAAAAAGTCTTTGGAAGTTAGCAAGAGTGATATAATCTATATTGGAAAACGGTGTATATTTACTTAGTTACCACGTAAATTAATCATCTTACAATATGTGTTGGTAAGTTTGAATATGTCGTGTTAGCCACAATAGTCGAAAGAAAAAATATGAAACATTTAAAAAAATTATTAAAATGGAATCTTTATTTGATACTATTTTATATTGTCATTTAATATTCTAATAATTTGATATTTAATGTAGAATTCAAAATTATAAAAGAACTAGTGTAGGGCCCGTTGATTTCAACGGGTGGTTTCGAAAAGAAATTGAAACTCGAATAAAAATAAAGTTAAAGTTATGGAATCGACTGGTTTCGGAAAGACAAAGGCACAAAAAAATTATGAAAAAAATGAAAAATATGAAAATAATGAAAAATATGAAAAAAATGAAAAAAATGAAAAATATGAAAAAAATGAAAAAAAATGAAAAAACTGAAAATAATGAAAAAAAAATGAAAAAATGGAAATAATGAAAAAGATGAAAAATTTGAAAAAAATGAAAATAATAAAAATATGAAAAAAAAAAATTTGTTCCCCATACTGGTGAATCGTAAGAAATCGGAAATCGAAAAAGATTGTCGACGAAAGCCGAAGATACGCGAATGATTGGTTCCCCATACTTCTATAGGATAATCGAATATTAAGTAATTTTAGAGCGTTTTTTCTGTCGAGGCTGTAGTCTAATGGCTAGCGACCTGTTCTGGGCGAGGGGGCCTTAGTTCGATTCCGTGATTTGGAATTAATTTTATTTTTCAAATATCGCTAAAATATAAATTAATTTCAATAATTTCAATTAAAAATATATATTTAATTGTTTTATATGAAAAGAAAAAAAATGATTCAAAACCTCGCTAAATGAAATTATTAAAATTACGTATTTTTATATGGCGAGAAGGAATATTTCCATTAATGTTTAAAAAAAAAAGGCGAAATGAAAAATTGGATTTGGCGTGATGTCCGAGACCATTAGCTCAATTTAGACCCATATTCAGGCTATTTGGGGTGATCGGTTCGAGTCGCGACAAAGTCGTCTCGTCGAAAAATGAATTAATCGATTTTTATCGATTCGTTCATTATGTTCGGCGAGAGTTAGGACACACACACACACACACCCACACACACATACACAGATTACCGTCTTTATATATATGATTATGATATGAAAAAAAGCATCGAATACAAAAAAATATAGTGATTGTTTAATATTTCTTATGCTAAAGAAATCAAAATGAAAAAACTCGTATTATACAATGTACATATGTACATATCTAAATATATATTATATATTAATTTTATAATATTATAATTGATTAGTTAAGTTGCTTGTACGCGTTGCGGCTTTCCGCATAATTCAATATTTCAGCACATGTGTAACAAACTGTCTCGGTTCGAACTAATACGCCTTTCTTAATGCCATCATAAATTCATAAAACAGGAGAATGTTATATATTATATTATATCATGTTTAATTAAAATCACAACACGACGTACATAATTCAGAATGATATATTCCAAATTCCTGTATGATTTTGCATGGGTGTGTATTTTTCTCTCGAATACGGAAGTTTTGACAAAACTGAAAGCTTTCTCGTATTCGCTTCATGTTTATTGAAAGCTCTTGTCTAGTGCGCGAAGCTTTTCCGTCCCCTCTCCTTTTTGATTTCCTTTTTGTTTGCTTCGTGACGGTTGATGGCATCCACCATGATGGCTTATTGGCCAAATAAGAATTCAAGACGTCTGCAGAAAATGCATCTGTGGCTTGCACGTTTCATCGATTTACGTCGCTACGTGTTCCAGAAGCGTCCGTAAAAGCTGCGATACTCTTACTGAATTGTGACACTGTTGACATTTCCTGAAAAAACAATTACCTTTTAAATATAAATCTCATTATTTACTCTCCCCAGTACGATATTTATTTAAAATTTTCCTATCAATAAAGAATGTTTTTGCTACATCTCAAGTACGATATTGTAAAATATTGAAACAATATTTTTAAATCTATATACCGGAGAAAAAAATCCCTCCGTGAACGATAAATTTACATCAAAATAACTCTCTGTATAAATTAGCATGTGTAAATACTAAACAAAGCTCTCTTCAACACAACAAAACAGTAGAGGATCGAATGTAGAATATGTAAATTTGAAAATATCGAGAGTTATATTTTCTCTTTGAATCTACGTCTCTTTCATTTTATTTCATATTGTTTGTATCGCATCCCTTTTTTATAAACATATAAAAAATCTAAATTTTCGTGGAAAATCGCAAAAAGGCAGGTTTTCGGTGACACATACCTACCTATGTATGTATATAAAAAAAATAGGTTGCGCAATCTTCAATTTCAAATGTTCACGATGTGGAAAACTTTGGTACAAAAGTCCTATTGCTAACCAATATCGAAAACTCAGATTTTGATCGCAAATATTTGCAGAGTTTTTCATTGGAATTGTCCGGTCACACTCTGTCGAACTGCCATTTTTTAACATTATGGTGACTTCATAAATCTTAGCGAAGACTACATAGTACCGCAGACGTCTTACAACTTGCTCCGTTAACTTTGCCAGTTAAACTTTAACCGGTCGCGGTATATTTTAAAAGTTCGCCGACGACGCTATCTATGTGTATGCACTCATGTTTTATTGTACATATACACAACCGTGATCTCGACCATTTTATGCGTGCAATCCGTATACTCTTTATTTTTTTGCGGTATATGTATGTACATATGTACATATATTGTGATCGGCCGAGCGTTCGGTAGAAATCCCCTTTTAAAAAAAGAGTAACTCTTGGCACTAAATAAAAACTCACCGGACAAATACGCATCAATCCCATAAAACTGCGGAGGGGAACGAACCTCTATAAAATAAACTGTAAAACAACCCTTCTTCAAATTGAATAGTCTCTCTACTTTTGTTTTCTGGTTTTCACCGTGGTGGATGTATGTATGTAATTTCTACGAGCAACTCGTAATCTTCGAATGGATGGCGTATAGGTATTGTTTGACAGGCCATTCATCACAGCCACCGAGGATCGAAGTTCGAAATTAGCATTTTCATTTCTCTAATAGGGACACAGTAGCATCCACTCTCTATTGCGAGAGCTTTCTCGCAAGTAGCTGAGCTTTTAGAATGTTCGTGAAATTCCGTCTAGGAAAAATTTATAGCGAAATTCCCTAAAACTTTGACAAATAATTTAAAACTTTCAGTTATTCTTACAAATTCCTCATTTGCTCACACTACCTTTATACAGGGTGTTATGAAGCTAAGTGCAAATCCTTGCAACTCATATTTTTAGAACATTTCAAGCCACACATACCCCAGTACAAAATCACTTGGTTTTTTTTCTATTTGATTTTTAAAGGTTTTTGGTAAAAACTCATAGTCAATTGCTAATTTTAAAAGTGGTATGTAAGTCAATTATTATTTTTTTTTGTTTTTCTAATGTTTATTCAATCAAATTAAA
This sequence comes from Arctopsyche grandis, assembly GCF_051622035.1. Taxonomy (NCBI): domain Eukaryota; kingdom Metazoa; phylum Arthropoda; class Insecta; order Trichoptera; family Hydropsychidae; genus Arctopsyche; species Arctopsyche grandis. Next base: position 17,524,882 of record NC_135359.1, on the reverse strand, counting down.
ATAAATACAACCATCTGTATTAACAGAAAATAGAGGCTCAATAAGTTTTCAAAAATTCATTAAGTTGGAAGAAACTGATATATTTTTTTGTATTTGGAAAAATAGCTAAATTTTCCTTAAGAGGTCAAACCTTTTTAAAAAAAGAAGATCGAAATTGTAGCCTTTTTTAAACGTGTCTATTACGATTATTTTTCACCGTATTGATTGATTTGATTTACACATATATTGATGACCAAACCGAGCAAAATTGCAAAGTTTGAAAATGATCGGAAGAATGTGGATATCAAACCCAAATTTTTTCAGACAAAAATGCGAAAGCAAGCTAATAAGAGGCTTGTAATAATAAAAAAATATATACATATATGTGTTTGTATATATTTAATATTAAAATTCAGCTACATAATGTACTAAATTATAATATTTTACTTATAAACATAATATTTTATTTACATCTAATTGTGATTATTTTTTATTTGAAATATGTATAGCATATATATTCTTTATAGCATAGGAATAAATAATGTGCATTTTTTTATAAATATGATTTATATAGTATGTATATATTAAGAGAAAAAAAATTCATATATTTTAAGGGAGTCGCCTACTTATTTTGCGTCGGTTAATAAATGGAAAAATTTTAGCGATATTTTTCACAGGGAGCGACATTCATTTCGGAATTCGCCAATATGTCAAAAACAAACACGAAAAAAATACGTTCAATGAAAAATATCCCGTTTCGGGGTCAATCTATATCATTTTTATTCCGAATTTCGGGATCGTAGAGTCAATTCGTACCATTTATCTGCTGATTGCCAGTGGACGATTCGAGACGAAATCGATTTTATAAAGGCAAGCCTTTCATTATTACTTCCTACATATGTATGTATGTATATACTGAATTTTTCCGATAACCTAAATGAGTCGGAATGATACGCAATAACGTTACCAGATTTTATATATTTTTCAACAAAAATATCAAAATTAATAATCAGTCACGTATTGAATGTGGAATAGATACAGTTGTATCCAATTTACTGAGGGGTTTTGTACTGTCGTATGTTTCGCATATTGATAAAGAGTTTTGCATGGAAAACACATATCTATGTATAGTGAATTACCTTAATCTACCGCAAACGTGTTACCTGTATAGTACCGAATTACCACATAGCACGAGATAAATCGAAACCACAAAGAGCAACAGTATATTTGGGTAATTCAAAGAACTGCGAAATGCTGATGGCAATTTCTTCAGAATTCGATATAAATATTGACAAGGTATTATATTACATTTTACACTAAAAGCTTTAAATTTAAATTTGTAAATATTTATTTTTCATGTTTACATCATATTCTAAATTCGACGCTTTTATTACGCAAACGATGGTTATTCAATAGCGTTATAAAACATATATTTTCCAATTTAATCTTTCGTCTCGTCTATTCGTCGTTTCTTTTTGTATATTACATTTTATAAACACCGGCGAAAACAATTAGTTTATATTTAGTATTTATAAGTATTATATAATATTATAGATATATATATGGAAGCATAAGGTTTTTCATACTGTGTCGCTCAAAATATTTCATTGTTAGAACAATTTACAATTTTTTTCAATATAATCTTTTGAGAATTATGATCCTCTCTCGTAGGCCAATTGATCCCATATATAAATTACAAACAATAAAGACTTCAAAATTAGGAAAAACCTTCACCATTTTCATAATAACAACGAGGGTGTGTCATTATCACTCACCGAGCAATATATCATCCACTTCAAGCCTTCCACTCGGCAAGCTTTTCGTATAATAAAATGTATGACAGCACAAAATTTACGTAAAAATTGCACGTGAAGCTCTACTGACGAAAAAGAACCATATAAATAAAAGAGAAGTTATGACAATTCAAATAAAAACTACTGTATGACGTCAAATCTACCACAAAACTTTATTTGCAATCACAATAAGAAAAGCCGTCGTAACGAGCGCCGCAAATATCAAAGCATGCACAAAGGAGATCTAAAACAAACTGAAAGAGCCTGTTTCATATTGTATTTATTATACGATCGTGCTTTATCGCACTGTGAAACTTGCACAGTACAATAACTGCAATACAGCTTTGAGCACACTCCACAGTACAGTGCTGAATTTTCAAAAATAAAGTTTCAACCACTAGTAATATCTTGATCGTCAAATTTTTCCCGCACATATTATCTAAACACAATCTGCTTTAGATCGTCGACTTTAGAGAGTATTTAATTAATATTATGTATTAGATGTATTATGAGCATTTATAAGAAATGTAAATAGGTTTTTGAGCTCTTTTTCCTATTATGCTGTACATTAACATTAGAATAATATAATACTATGATTACTAACAAAATTTAATTAAAATTGTAAAATAGAAATGATCAGTAGCTATTAAAATAGATATAAGATTTATTGTGAACATAATTTAGTAATAATAAAAAGCATTTAAAAATCAAATATTTTTTCCCATGATAAATTTTGGAATATCATTATGTAATGAAATAAAAATATATTCTTGCAATGTAAGACATTTAAGTTATAATCAAATTATTTACTTTTGTTTTTATTTAAAATAATTAATTTCCCTACCTTTATACTTGTTACTTAATTTAAAACAAAATTAATCAAAAACTTTTTCGTATGAATCATCAATAAACTCCCTGGTTTTTATTGGAAGGATAACTCGAGTTTATTTTTTGTATACCTTCTAAGTAGACTGAATGAATTCTAACCGAGATTCTTTATCAACTTTCTTTTTATTGAGTCTATGATTCAAAAGAATTTCAGCAATTTCCTCCGAAATTTTTTTAATAAAAAAATTGACCTCTTCGTCGGCATTTCCGAGATGAAAAACAAAATACTTGTAGTTACTTAAATTGAACGGGATGTAACCGAAACCAAGTTATAAAGACTAAATGAAGTTCAAGCTTTTTGCCTGTATTATATTATACATTCGTTCTTTTTTTACCTTTCAACGCACATTTCAACAATATAACTTTTTCAATTACGAACTCGCGGCATTAAAATTACATTATAACAAAATTGACGACGCATATTCAACTTCCAACTACGCATTTATCCCACTTATGTACCTACATAGGTAGATACGTATATCATCACTGAAACAATATAAACGTAAAAACCATATTTTACACACATATTAGATATTCATCCAAATCAAATTTCCATAATTTAAATTCATATGAACATTGCGCATATTTATTAAATCGTATATACATATATGAAGGTTATCGCTTTGAATTAAAATGTTAATTTTCGTACCCTTTCAAACAATGTTTCAAATATACGTAGCGGTTATTTTATTTCGGGAAATGAAATTAATTTATGTTAATCAATCATGCGGGAAAGCACTACACATATATAAATACTTGACAGACCACGGCAACGAAAAGATACTATTACCCAATTTCCCAACACAACTTGAAAACGTAACGGCAATTTAACATTTGGAGACGTTAAAATTCCAAGGTAGCAAACGCGACTTAAACTCCTTTTTGTCTTTAGAATCTGTAAATTATTTAACGTCAACTTCAGAATTTCACGTTTATTGTATTACTTTGAAGGAAACCGACAACAAATTAACATTTTTTCAAATTCAAAATTTCATTTTTATATATTTTTGTTCGTGAAAAACAAACGTATTTAAAATTTAATCTTATAAATTATGTAAAAACTGAAAAAAACATTGATAATATGAGGTTTCCGAGTATACGGTCGCTAGGTACCATCAGAAGACAACCGCGACATATTTGTCACTGTTGCCGTGACACTTACCTGACGCAAGATGATGATAAATTGATTTTAATTAAAGCATCCACCATCACAACCACCCTCTGCTTTCTCTCACACTCGATTCTTATACATATTTGTCGTCATTATGTTTCGAAAACGCCTTTGGCTCAGCGGACGCGTCCTAGAAAAGACGCCTAGATGACACGCGTTAATGTGTTTATAGACATTACAATATATTATACCTCCATATAAAAGACATTAATTATGTCACCAGACAGGACATGGGATAAACCTAACAATCTTGTTATATAGAAGTCGAGACGCCGCTGGCTAGTCTACAAAATTAATAGGTAAATATTTGATTATTCCTTAGGAAACTAATTAAACATATATCATAAAGCCACATACATTACCCAAAAGCTTGCGTTGAGATTACTAGAAAATAATCAAAATTGTTCGTTTCGTCTTATTTTAATTAATCGTAAGCTTTTCGATCAAATTTGAATATAATAGTTTATCATTGATCGTGAATTTCTACGTTGGCACACTTTGCCGATAATTTCAATAAGTAAATTCAGCAAATCGAATTTCAGCCTAGTCAACGGTCATTTATCAAACTGACGATTAAGCCAACTTTACATCGGCCTGATCTTAGGCACCAGTGCCCTGAAATTAATTTGTCAAACTTGTAATTGTGCCACGAGTCGGGTTTCGCAACCGCGCGCAAGCTAACTATACAATGCACACGTTTCGGGCAAAGTTCAAAAGGTACGGTTTTCCGGATAATTTAGCCTTCGGCCCAGCGAAAAAAAAAACATTAATTATCACTCGCGCAGTATAAATAAAAAAAAAGTAATGCCACTCGAGCGTTGTTTTAAATTAAAATCGTTGAATTAATTCGCTTTCAGACGAGAGCTTTGATATATGACTTTCGCGTGCTGAACAAAAAGCGCCCACAACTTTACAATACATATATTTATGTCGTATATAGGCACACTAAAATACATTTGTATTATTGTATTAATTTTAATTGTGTCGCCGCGGACTCGATTAACCCTCTAGGTGCCGGTTCTTTTGGGCATTTGTTCGTACACACGCGGTCGCACACGCGTAATAGCGCAATATTTCATTTTCAGCCGTTGAACAAACGAAATTATTTGTTTTCGAACGCGTGAAAGTGTATTCAACTGAAACGATTCCAACACACACATACGCGTAAAGTTTAGATTTAGTCGTAAAACTTTTATTAGCATCGTTTGACCGGGGGATGGGGCTCGTCTCGTGATCTTAAAAGGCAGTTGTTTGTTTGTGCTGGAATTTAATTACTGGAGGAATTCTCGCAAATCGAATCGTCGACTCGTAGAAGCAATTGGATTTCGTAAGATCGTTTGATTAACTAAGGTGACCACTCATTTCCGATTCGATTGCATTGAGATATTCAGGATGCAACGGCAGCTCCATTACAACTATGTAAGTAGCGTTAATATCTACCTACATACGTAGAAATATAGAGAAACCGCAACGAGGTTCCTGTTTTTGGTGTATAATATTTATTTAAATTAGTTCTGAAAAAAACGTATGTAATAACAACATTATAACTCAATTTAAAATACAGCTCGAATTATAATAAAATAATATCGGGGTTGAAAACCAATCCTTATAAACTGGTGAAATTTAGAACTAGTCAAATTAACGCATAATAAATAGCACATAAAAAAACATTACGTTGTATTAATAAGCATTTCAGTAACTGATATCAAGTTTCAGGTTGATAGATGAACGGTTTTCAAAAAATCCCACAAACCAATTCCAAAATACATAGACACACGCACACATTTTTTTCTAGATCATGAAAACATGATAAGCCATCGATTCTGGGTTGGAATCAGTCAAAATCTCGATTTCTAATTTTCACATTATCACAAAACTTCATATAGTATTACTGCGTACATATATAAAGTAAATATACATATCTTTGACTTCTAAAATTTGCTAGATAATTAATTAAAAAGAATTTAAAGAAATAAAAAAAAACTATTACAAGCAATAGAAAAACCATCTAACTAGTGATATTCGGTACTCTTTTTGAGCACAGCAATATTAAATTTTGAGTAAAAGACCGCAAAAGCCAAAAAACGCTATTTTTCAAAACATAAAGAAAACCAACAAAAGTGATTATAAAATTCTAATTTTGTGAGTTAAACTTAGTAAAGAAAAATGTCATTTTTTTTGTTTCTCAGTAGTATTATTCTATAGATACATAAAATACTAAAGATTTTGCCTCAAGCATATCGTAGTTACTCTCTTATATGCAGTCTACTAAAATGAATTCATTAGTGCATTTATTCTCGAACGATATTGCATGCATATATTTTTAATATAATTTATTCCATGAAAATAATGAACAAAATTGAATGTTTTCATAAATTATAATTTTGCGGATTTAAAAAGTCACTTTTTTAAATTTTCTCGACTTCTCCTCAAACAGACTTTTTCAATATTGAACTGGCTATTCGAACAAAACTTCCATTCAATATATATTTTCTCACCCCTTTTGCGAGCTTTCCATGAAAGATATTTTCGTTCATCGATTTTAAAAACCAGCATTTTAATACTATACCATAGCTATCCGCAACCAGATTTCCTTTCCAGTAAATTAGCCGCTGTTATTTCGCTTAAGATGGCTCAAGAATTTTGCCTCCTCACTTCCCATATCCCCTCTCCATGCCGTTGTACTACAATGAAGAGTTTTCCCCTCATTTGGGAATAATCGAGGGAAAATATTTGGATCGTCGACCGAACAATGGATTTCCTCTGTCCGACGGGACACCCTGTATTTATTGTCCACGATAAACTATGCTATATTGAATGGAATTTTCTTCCGGGCTCTTCCGCTTCCGAGCGGAAAACTGCGATTAAGACCCTTTAAATGCGTAGCGGATTAAAACACTACAATTTATTGTTATTTTTCTTCTTAGCCAATACTTTCGGCTTTTATAGTTCATTCCGAGAAATATCCACCGCAATCTATATCAATTATTTCGAACTAACAATGCAAAAAGACCTATCGATTCGTAATACGGAATTTATCAAAATTGTTTCTGAATTTCTTTTCTTTGACCTATTAACAGTATGCTATTTTAATTCTCAATTTGTTCTTTAAATTTTTCAAAGCAAAAACGTTTCGTTATGTCTAAAATAAATCAAACTTAAATCTTGTTCGCTTTATGTGTATACGTATACAAACAAATACAGTCATACATGTATTTGCATACAAACAAATACAAATCGTAATTAGTTTTTCTCCCAACAATTAATCATTGCGACTCAACCTGACAGGCGATTCATTACGATGGTAATGTATGTATTAAACATTCATCCAAGGAAAGTAATAAAATATTTATTTAAAAGTGTCGTCTTAAGCTTGTCTATTTTCGGCGTCGTATCCTTACGCCGGGATTGTTTCCAACGTAAGACAGTTTCCTTTGTAAAATTCGTGGTAAACCGCATGGGGATCGTTCTTGACACACACAATTATTTTTTCATGTTCGGTCCAGATATCGACAAAGCCTAACCGTAGGCAGGATCCTGTACGAATCAATAGGGGCAGGTCGCAATCAAAGGACGGGCCATCCTTTGTTCACCCACAGACGACCCACCCTCTGAAATAGAGGGTCGTCTCAGCCTCCTAGGATCCTACCACCACCTGCTGACCAACCTGACAAGGCCTTTCAAGGACGAAATTGGAGACGGACCCTACAAGCCAATTCCCCAAATAGCAAAAACTTAAGAGGCTAAAATCTCACGCAAGACTAAAATCTATATATGTATGTTTGCATGTACGAATACAAGTCTACGATCCAACGGACTTAGGAGATACTTCAGCATATACATATCGGATTTAATTATAACTTTCAAAGTTATGTAAACAAATCTTAGAATTTTTGTATTTGTTCGGAGATTGAAATATATATTTTTTTTAAAACCATAAATATTTAATTGTCAAATTAGAAGACGTGTTTTATAATGTGATTTTTAACATGAATTCATGTTTATATATTAATAACATACTTCATACTAGGTGATATTTTTGAATATTTTATGTGTGGAAACAAAAAGATAAAAAGCAATAATGTAAATTTTGTCGACTGAAAAATCATGATAAATTTAATATTGTAATAAGTGTGGGGGGGGGTTTGCTTTATTTTATTTATCTTGTGGTTTTCCCGCGCGGTCGTCTGCCACCGAGCGTATGGTAATGGGCGCGGAAAATGTGAACCACATCTCTCGGAAAATTTCAACGTCGGAGAAAAATGCTCATTATTATCTGCAGAAATGGAATTTCCATATAAAATATTAAGCGTATAAAATGGAAAAATCTATATCAGAATACACATGTATGTAAGTGCGTATATACACACGCACTACTGAGATTATATAAAGAAAACTCTTTTCGTCGGCGAAGAAAGCACCGGTTATCGTTTCCGTGAAATATGACTGAGAAGATAGGCCTCGAGCGTACTTCCAAGTACAAAGGAATCAAAGGACTTATAACGTCGACGACTATTTATGACGGCTGCTTTTTGATCCTATCAATATATTTTTATATCAGTATTTTCAATTTTACCTTTGTAATCAGTCGTCCCTTGAATCCATGTGCCGGTAATATGTGTATATACATCGAGTGGATATTCGCACAGAAAAATATATCGCATTGGAATCATCTCAAAACCTACCGGCAAGCTTCTACATAGGCTCAAAGAATGGAAATCTGGTTGGCTTGTATGACGTCGTGTAAATTTATGACCAGGTTGAATATTTACGCAGCTATCAAACTGGCGAATACGTGGTCTCATCATACATAGGTGACACCCATAGTGGTAAAAGCTCATGAAATAATCATGCGAAGCTTTGAAGCGTACACTATTTCCTGCCACCTCACTCTCGCCTCTGGGACTAAGGAGCTTTGTTCGATATTTTTTTCGCGGTACTTGAGCTTTACAAATCCCCCTTTAATCTGGATTCTATTTCATCAATATTCCACTTTTCGATCATCCGTTGAGTGCTGAAATATTCATGAAAGGAAACATGTGATCAAAAAAGCGGAGAGTTTTTAAGCTGGACTTCGACGTACATACGTTCGCATATCCCAGTGGCATTCACATCGTACTATTTTTTATATGTAAATCACAACTTTTTTATTTTTTGTCGGAAAACATCGCTTACGCATTTCGATTTCAATATTTAATTGAATCCGTTTATACTCATACATATGTACTTACATTACATAGCAGTAGCTATTCCGTTATATTTACATGCAAATTGGGTAGTAGAATAATGTTTATTTCCCTCTATAGTTTCAGTTAAGATAGGGTTTAAATAATTCATTGTGTCAAAGTTCAACTTGTGTTCACGTTTCCATACATCTAACTATGTATACATATGTATGTACGTGTTCTATGATATTTAAACTACATATGTACGTACATATGCAGCAACAATTTTTAGTATTGAATTATTAAATTAATATTTCGTTACAAATACATAGGTGTAAATATGAAAGTTTCAAAGCTCACCGTGCTTGTGAAGTCTCCACATATCCTGAAATGAACTATGGCTTTGCGATAGCTACAAAGCTGACGCAATAACTTCCTAATTTATGTAGCGTAACCAAAGCAGGAACTTATTCCGAAACTTTGTTTACAAACACCCTTATATTTGTTGAATTCATTGAAATATTTTAAAACAATATCGCACATACAAAACAAAGTATGGCTTGTACAATAGTTCACATTTAACTTTCCAAATAAATTCTAATACTTATGTATTATATACGAGTATACTATAATAAATAATTAAATTGATATATTATATTGCGTATGTATGTATACATATATGATTGAGTTGCGTGCCATGTGTGCCAAACGACGCTTAAGAAGCGTTGCGAGTGTAAAAGTAACCCAATATACCTACTTGAAGTAGCATTTTTAACGTTCTCAGCCAACAATAAGGTCGCGTAAATGGGTCGGGCCGTTAGAGGGTTAAACGGTAAAAATACTAATTAAACCCTGAACCTTTTTTACACCGTGCGGAGGGAGAACTTTCACATTTTATTCAGTAGAATACCGTTTTTAGTATGTGCCATCTACATAGTTAGAAAAAACGATTTACAATTCAACCAGAGAAAGAAATCATGTGGACGATTTGTATTTTAAGTGTGTGACTTGTAAATGAGTAATATTGTATTGGTGTGTATACATTGTATGTTACTTTTCTAAAAGTCAGTTAGTAATGTAATTTATTTGATTGAGACAGATTGTATTTGACATTTTTAAATATATTTGGAAAGAACAAATGGAATTTGATTTCAATGCTATTTAAGTCATCTTTTCGCGTTTTTATCATCTCATATGACAATTTAAAGAGGGTAATTATTGAAGGCTTTATCGTTCGTTCATTTAGTGCTGGCTGAATGACAGTTTGACAGGGTAGAAATCTTTTTATTGAAAAAGCGAGCAGTCTCTGGAGTAGAGGAATTGGGTGGGTGGTTGGGTGGAAAGAGTGCTCCGATAGCAAGGTTGCAGGCTTCAATATTATTAAACCGTCGAATGATTGGCAGTTGTCATCGGGGATGGTGACTAGGGGTTGAGGCCATTAGTCCTTTCATGGTGGCCCATCTTAGTGGCTATCCGACTAGCTGGAGAAACTTTGCCAAGTCAATTGCGAAAATTTAATTATTAATTCCTCTCCTTGGGGTGGTGCAAAGGGGTACGTGACGAATGGAATGGGAAGGGACTAAAATTGTTTTCTGGTTCGCTCGTTAGTGACGGTATGGGTCGTAGGATATACTTTCAATTATAAAGATCACTTAGGAAATGATTGCCAGTCTGCGTCTCAGTAAAATACTTTTAAATTTAATATATGAATTAAACCATAATTTATCTAAATTCCTTTCTTTTAAACGCAGGAAACGGTTCCAATAAATTGGCATCCTGTCCTATCTCTCTTGCAAAAATACGAGTTATTTAGCTTCTCAATTTTCGCCGATTTGTAACTTGTCCATTAATGCCTTTGTGGATGTTAATTGTTGTTTATATTTGCCTTGTATAATACAATACTTCTGTACAATATTTAACAATATATGTCGTGTTTAATGTAAATATATACATACATAATTGATAATTATGGACCTTATATAGAATTAATAATAATTCTTAATCTGTATAGCACACTCGTGGCATTGGAGTAATCTGTTAAGACGATTGTACATAATTGATTGAATAAAATATATTGCTACGTATTTACAATGATCAATAAGAAATATTGTAGCTGGGAGATTAAATTAAACTATAAAAGTATCTATCATTCCCTCTTTTCCATAATTCTAACTATAATTAATTTGAAATACTACATACATTACTTAGATTGAACTGTTGAAAACTTCTCCTGTATATATAATATTATTATACATATTTCGATGAACTGGATTGTTGTAATATCTACAATGGGTTCGATTATCGCTTAGTAATAGTGATGAATAATTTCATAACGAATCCATTTCGAAAATTCAAACATAATAGACAAATGTCATCTTGACACATTTAATATCGCAAAACCGTGCAAAAGTTCTACCGGATTGACGTAACCGAGTTGTTGCTTGTATTCGGCTCCATTCGAGCATTCAAGTTTTGAATTATTTGAGTTCTTGTTAAATTTGACTTATTTGCGTCGGGTCAAAATTATCTTACATTCATAAGCATCTATATACGTATACAAAAGATTGAATTCAACAGTGTACTCAGTTTCAAGTGAAAATTCGACTGAAACTCATAGACATAAGAGACGACGGTCGCCACTCGCAAAATGCGAAAACATTCCATTGATTATAATTTGACGAATGAGAAAAAGAAAAGGAATTCTGTTTCTTTCGGTTTCTTTTTATCATCTTTTGGAATACATTTTTTTTATTTCAAATGGAAATATTTCTTTTTCGACTCGATAAAGTACACACCCTCGAATCTATCCCTACTTGACGGGATATTGACGTCGTATAAATAGGAAGTCCAGAACATTATTTGAACGAGCTGTTTTGAATACATGTAATGAATAATTCATCTCCAAACGGAAAAAAATAATCGACATAAGTATAACAGTACATGTGTTTAAACCTCGTTATTCGATTTTTCTTACTTATAATTATTTTTAATATATCACATAGGCTATTAATATCTCGGAATGTATCCATTGCAAGAATATTCCAACGTAAATAATCACTTACATACTTTAAATAGCGTATTATATACATACATAATTTGGATATGAATGATAATTTTCCAGCCTAAGGAACATAGCTTTAAAATCCGTTATGAGAAAGCACACTGCTTACAAGGAAGTATGTACATATGTATGTATATAAATAGATGGCTCACCGCAAATAGAAATAATTCACTAGTTTGAGAGACAATACCTTACGCTCACTTTCGCCGCCATGATTTATGTTCAGGATTCATTGAATGTGCCACGGACACTTATTTCAGATAACACTTAGACTTATGACTGTTGTTGCCGGCACCGTTGGTGTATCTTGATCCAACAAACAAGAACTATTAGGGCGATATTGCCAGATGTATATTAATGCCAAGTCGCTCCATAATAATTCACAGAGCCTAACCAACCGATGGGGAGGGACGCCGTCCTCGACTCGCAATTCACATTTATTCCTGCTTCCGGTCCTGACGGAATGTCTGAGGTCAAAAGCCCTGCCTTGCCGATATAATATCGTTTTGTTTTAGATTGTTGGCCCGTTCCTTCTGTGTATGTACATATGTATATTGGCGAAAAGTGATTCCACAGCGATACCCTGCAACAAATGAATCTTGAACTACAGTATTCAGAATTTCAAAGCTACATACAATATAGAAGTCGTTAATAATTATATTATAAAAAAAAGTTTTTTAAAAACATACCTCTTCTATAATTTGTATATAAAATTATTATTTTGAATAAAAATGCCAATAATTTTAGTTTACTACCGCCATCTATGTTTAAAACTAAAAACTGGATAAACGTCAGGCACTTTTCAGAAATTCAATTTTCAAACGCGTCTTAACACGATATTTTTGCACCATCTTAATGGCGGAGGATTCATTTACTTATATTGATGACCAAAATGAGCAATATGGCAAAGTTATAATATACATATATTGATGACCAAAACGATCGGATAAGAGGCAAATTTTTTCCTGATAATATTACTTTGGAATAAATGTAGCGTGTTATTTCATTTTAAAATACATAGATTCATTATTATATTGTCCAACTGTTTTTTTTGTGGGATTTTCTCGTCCCTTTGTTCTCTTTTTCAACATAATATATCATAATAAGTAATACATCATAATTTTTATTGAAATCTTAATGTTACCAAATGATATTTTTTTTATATTTTTTATTGTAAATACATTTTTTAAATTTTCTTTTTATTTTATTTTATTTTATATTGATTTTTTATATATATACTTTTTTATATAGTAGAGGAGACGACTATAGGCATGTGTGACATCAGACCGAGTGACGGGTGATACATACACACGTCCACAAAGGCACACACACACACATTCATTCAGTGATTTCGAACGGGTTGAATCGGTGAGCCGGTAATGCGCGCACTCAACTTTTTACGATTAATAATACCTTACATTATATTTATATATAACATACAACTTTATTTTAATTAGTTTATCAATTCCTTTCAGAAACCACCCGGTGAAATCAACGGGCACAACTCTAGGGTAGGAATATTGCCTGAACCATTAGCGAAGTGAAACATATAAAAGCCTTGTAATAATATAAATTTATGAATATAAATATTAAATATTAAATAAAAAATATGAAAAATCTTACCAACGTATTGATTAAGAACTATTGAAATAATTTACTTATCCAAAATATATTTATGTATCTAAACACTCATGAGATAAGAAGAAGGATCGAAATAGCAAGAAATGCCTTCGGCAGCATGAAAAATGTTTTGTGTTGTCTATGAAATTGCGCTTAAGAGTCCTGCACTCCTATTTTTGGTCAGTTTTGATGTACGGATGCGAAACGTGGACGCTGTTGTGCCATCTATGAACAGGATAGAGTCCTTTGAAATGTGGTGTTACCGGAGGATGCTAAAGATCTCGTGGAAGGAGCATGTAAGAAACGAAACAGTCCTCCAGCTTCTTCATAAAAAGAGAGAGCTTCTTGACACGGTGAAGCGCCTTAAGATGGAATACTTTGGCCACATTATTCGCGGCCCCAAATATTGCCTTCTACAAACAATCATAGAAGGGAAAATAGAAGGCAAACGGTGGCTTGGGAGAAAGAAGCTCTCTTGGCTCCGGAACATCAGGTCATGGATGGGACTCGGTCTCGAAAAGTTATTTCGGCTTGCCCATGATAAGGAAGAATTCGCACGGGTCATAGACTATGTCTGCCCATGGTAGTCGCCTACGTCCGAATACGGATTCGGCATTAGAAGAAGAAGAAAAAACATTCATATCTAATTATTTAGAAAATATATTATCGTTTCAAACTCAATCAAATTTAGTTGTGTTTGTTTGCCTCTCCAAAATGTTCACTTCACACGCGATTACTTGTGTCCTAATTATATACGTATTTCAATTTACTAACTTGCATTTCATTGCGAAGTACAGAGTTTGAACTTCATTAAGTGTATTATATTCGATTTTGAACTTTGATGTATTGCCTGAAATCAACGGGTCATTTGTATAGTCGGTAGCATTCGCGATTTGCGCGCCAGCTCGTAATTAAATTTTGAATGAGGCCCTAATTCGCCGTCGAAAATCGGTCGCACACTTTCTGACGCTTTTCAATAATATTTCGCGCGAATGAAAGCTCGGCGTGTCGGCGAGCTTTTGTCAAGGCAAATTTAGCGCAAAATAAATCACCACATTTCGCCTCGGCTCGCCGCTGATGAAGATTTATTACCGACGACCCAAAATTATTCTTAGTCGTGCTTAGCGAATCTCTCGATTTTTGACGCCATTATTTCCCCCGGTCCGAATTCCCGTGCAGGTGATATCAACGTATTTTCTTTAGCTTTTCCCTTCAACCCCGCCGCAAACCCGTAAATCCGACGAAGCGATTTCTCAAAAATAACCTGAACGAGTTTCGAAAGCGCGATGGGGAAACGCACTGACTAGGCATTTTTCGCAGCTCGGCGAATATCGTAAAAAAATAGAAAAATGGCAGATTGTCTGACGTAGTTTATACAAAAACCATTTTTTCCTCGTAAAGCCACACATCAAACGCGAGATAGACGTGCCCTCAATATAAGGAAGCGAGTGGGTTAAGAGCGTCTTCTCAACAACAACGTGTATGTAGCTCGTGTAAACGAAATGAATATTGTGCAAAATCATTTTCATGCGAAATTTTCACGTATACTGCATATAATATATTTTTTATTTTATTTTATTTTATATAGATATATACACTAGGAAGACTTATACACTAGGAAACATGTAGACCCCAATGCGCCTTCCTGGCCAATTACGGTCTCCGTGACGAGACAGAATGTTAAACGACAGAAAACGCAAATATCGGAAGGCAAAGTTCGAAAATCGAAAGATCTTTAGTCGAAAGATCAAAAAAAAGAGTGCATGGTAAACGGTACATACTCACGTACATTCTCACTTAATTTGCGCGAGCAGGATACAATAAGAACAAGAGGAACAGGCTTTTCCTCCCGTATTCTGCGCGTGCACATTAATACGGGCGGAAAAACCTGTTCCTCTTATTCCTGTTGTACCCTGCTCGCGCAAATTAAGTGAGTATGTACGTGAGTATGTATTGTTTACCATGCACCCTTTTTTTTTGATCTTTCGACTCAAGATCTTTCGATTTTCGATCTTTGCCTTCCTATATTTGCGTTTTCTGTCGTTTAACATTCTGTCTCGTCACGTAGACCCAATATATTTTTTATTTTATTTTATTTTATATAGATGTATACACCAGGAAGACCTAACACGTAGACCCCAATGTGCATTCCTGGCCAATTAATTACAAACATTGAAGCATTTTTTATTTCTGTATTTCAATTAATTAATTAATCCATAGAGACATCTATGGATTTAGACTTATACATATTTTTTTACATACATAAATCAAATTCAGATATTTGTGACATAGCGGCTAGGATGGATTTTGCCAATTTGATGGAGAAACCGTTTCAACAATTAAATCAGATATATTGCCAAATTTGATAAGAACGATCGACATGGAGTCACAAATATCCAAGTCTGACCAGCAGTATTAAAGATTAGCACGGGATCAAAATTGGTAACCTCTCGATGCAAAACATAAAAGCAACCACCGAGCCATACTGCTGGCTAATATATGTACATATGTATGTATAACACATCGTGAACTTTCTCGTGGATATATTGCATATTTTAATTTGATTTTCGTTGTTGTTTGGTCAATATGAATTCAAAGAATTTTTCAATCAAAATTTAACGACATTCATATATTCCCGTTCGACGACATCAAATGGTTCGCTGATTAAATTCTTTTGATTTCATCCCCGGCTTCTTTTAAAATTTATTCGTTTTACTGACGATTTTCTAACTAAATATATGTAAAGTCAAATTAACAACTCGTACACGTTAATTTATTTAACTTTAGAATGCTCAAATACTAATATATTACATTAACAATTATGAAAAATCAAAATATTTTTTTACTGATAATTTTAAATTCTCCAATCAAGATCATCGTGTAATGCTTTCAATTGCGTGGTCATGGGTTCAAACCTTGGCTTTGTGCTGCTGACCAGACCTTAAATACAACATCGACCGTTTCTTATCAAAAATTATCTGATTTCTTTAAAACGGTTTCAACAAATTGGTAACCCTGTCCTATTTTAGCAAAATTCGAGCTTACAACATCTTGAATATGATGATAAATGTCTCTATGATTGTTAATCGTTGTTGTTTTTAATTGCCCTTGAATAATACTCATGTACAACGCTTGACCATAAATGTTGTGTGAAACAAAATAATTGGGTGTATATCTGTATAAATAAAAATAAAAATAACTAAATATGTAGAAAGTGCTCATCGTCTCACCTCCTTGAGAATTACCTCACAAAGTTTACAAAATATTAAGTTTGTAATAAATAAATACATACGTAGATACGTAGTAGATGTTGAACACATAATTTTTTTAATATCAATTTATCATGCACACATGCTTAAAAGATTGCAACAAAGAAACGAGTGTGCTAAACAGATTAAGAACAGAAGAAAAAATACATGAATTACAGAAGAAGAAAATAATACATTACATTAAAAATTCTTACCAAAAATAAAAATGTAACATCCGTCAACAGATAACAATTAAAATTCTCAACTATTAACTGATCTAACTGGTCGCGAACCCCGTAACCGAGGAAGCGGTGCAGCGAATGAAAAGAGATATTACAAATGTCAATGGCACCATCCAGTGAATTTAATAAACGGAGGCCTCTAAGAATTGGAGAATTAATATACGTATACCACAGTTCTTGCTAGAGGAATATGAAATAGGGGAAGATAGCGGGTCTAGATAAAACTCTCCAGAGCATGAAGGCCAATCTAATGTAGTTTGAAATATATATGTACAATCGATTTTATATTAAATTTAAACTTCTTATGTTCAAGTAGTACAATTATGTAGATTTTCAATACTTAGAAAAATAAACCGGTCTTAAATCACATTTTAACTTTATTTAAATTACAGTTGCAATTTTCATCGCGAATCACCCGAAATTATGTTATGATATTAGTTGCGCAGGGATGGTGTGTAGAATTTCATTAACTGCCATAACCGACAAACGTGCAAATAAACCGAAAACCAACACCAATTTTCGAAATGAAATTCATCACGACTCTGTTTTTGCGGCTTTCACTCGCGAATGAGTGAACCGCTTTCGCTACATTGTGTGCGCGTAATTGAGATTTGGCCCAATGGTGATTTTTAATCAGCCGGGACTGATTGATCAGCGATATCCAATCAGTGGTGGCCGATATACTATTGGTCAACTTTTGACCCATCGAATGAAAAAAATGAATAAATAAACGGGAAAACCGACGCTGAAATTAACGTGAAAATCCGATCTGGATCGTGCATCGCTACGCGACCTGCATTTAAATTTATAAATTGCGGGAACATTTCAATATCGCGGACAAAACATCCATTAAAATATATTACACTTGATGGATGCAACTGATGTTCTGATACGTGAAATGTACATATATTTCCGTAAAATAACAACTATTCGTGAGGGCATAAAAAATATCGACGTTGAAATCGCATAGCAATAAGACAAATCTACCTACATACATATATGTAGTTCATTTTTATCACAAGTGCCATGACAGGTTGCTCCAAAGTGACAATAATTTTGAATTGAGTTAAAAAATGTGGTTATGCGTATGCAAGGACTGTGGTATATATTAATTCTCGTATGCATAATGCAAGGAGCGATGAAAAATGGTGAGCGCATCACTCCATCTCGTTAGATAAAATATAAAAAATATTGAGAAACCAATCCTTGTAAACGTAGTGAAATATAAAACTAGTTCAATAAACGCGTGACAGCTCGGGAAAAAAATGTGTGAAAAAATATATTTTTCACTTTTAAAATACGCTAGATAATTAATGATACGTATTTTCAAGCAATACAAATCACAATCGATAGAAAAAGCACCCTACTATTGATTCCAATACTTGTTTGTGGAACATCAATACTACGCTTTGAGTTAAAGACTGCAAAAGCAAAAAATCTTTAAAAATTTTGCATTTTTTAAATGCTCGTATCTCATAAATGGCAAGAAATCAACAAAAATCATTGTCATATTCGAATTTAGCTGGTCAAATTTGGTAAAAGTTGATATGTCTCTGCTCTGGTAAGTATAAATCGTAATTTTTCGTTGTTATTTATTTTATTTTTTACATACAATATACCAGGAAGGCCTTACAGGTAAACCCAATGCGCCTTCCTGGACAATTTCCAAGCAATGCAGCATTTTTATTATACAAGTCGCTGAATTACGAGACACTGAAAAACTCGCAAATTAGCGAGACATCTATGAATTATACATAAATTTTATTGTACATTAATCATACTCAAATAGTGTTGACATAGTAGGTAGGAAGGATTTGTTTAGCCAATTTTAAACTGGAACCGTTTTAACAATGAAATCAGAGAAAATTGGCAAATTCTGATAGGAAATGATCGACCTTGAGTCACAGATATCCAAGTCTGACCAGCAGCACTACAGATGTACTAAATTCTTTTTCAATCGAGGTCAGCTCATGGGATCAAATCCGGCGCCTCTCGGTGTTAATCAGAAGCTTAACGACTAAGGTAAGCTACTGGCTAGGTTATGCTTTCATCAAATATCGGCGTTAGCACAAATAATGATTGTCGACTATACTTTTTGATCTCTTGCTTTGTAAACTAATGGAGTGGTCTATTGTTATTTGACAAGCAACCAGTCAACGTCAAAGATTAGTTATCATTGGCGCCATTCAGTCTCCCTGGCGTTTTCAGTCTATTTTACTAACCAAAATTAACATTTTAACGGGTGTTTCGCTAATTTCAATAATTTTGCAAACATGAAACTCTCACTGTGAGAACGTTCGTTTCAGGGCGAGTGAGTTTCAGCAGATTATGTTCCGTGTTGGTTGCACACGAATGCAGAATCGCATAGTCGCAGTGCATGCGGCAACCCGGTATGACTTAAGCGCCGTGGCATGCATTGTGGTGGCCAATTCATGGCCTTATACCTACCGGCCAAATATTACAAGTTCTCCACTAATGTATGCCTCTTAGCTAATGCTGGAAAACCCTTAGACAATATATTAAACATACGAGGTCATATCCGCGAACCATTCACCCGATGAACCCCAACTTCAGCACCACCATTATCGTCGGCTCTAATGGCTGGTTATTGGACGGGCTCAAAATATGTACAATGTACAATCTACGTACTAATATCGGCATAAATCCAAAGATAAATTTTGAATGTGCACTGCCTTTTGTGTTGTACATATAAGCTTCGTCTGATTTATGAATCGATGGTCCATATCGGTCAGATTCTATTCGTAAATACATGTGTGTAATATAGCTAGAAAAACGGTTAGCCAAAATAACTGAATGAAATATGGAAGGAAAAAATTCTCAAATGGTACCTGAGAGAATGCAAAGATGGTCACAAAGCAGATGGTGGATGAAATAAGAAAAGTATATGAAATCAAATGGATGAGAGTTGCTCTAAACAGAGACGAATTAAAGTTCAACGGAGAGGTGAATGGCAAACCAGATTATGATGAAGATTTTTTACTTTTTTTTTATTCAATCAATCAAGACGAGAGTACTATAGACATATACCAATACCAACTCTCTTACTACAGTTATTGCTTAAACATTTCACCAATTGATCTGAAATATTATTTTTTATCCTTTTTGAAATTAGATTTATTCCATTCCCTCTTTAATATATGGTCCGGAACAATATACATATGTACCTCATATGTATGTATTTGTATGTATGTTTGTGTATATGGATTAACGTCCATGGATTTTCAACCCTTTTAGTTTTTTTTTATCTTTTTGAATATTTTAATTCTCACTTATACATACTCCGTATAGCTACATATGTATACTTGTGAAAACCCTCTGTAAATTATACCTGGAATATATGTACAATTCCCAAAGCCTATGTCGTTCAAAAATTCGATGGGTGGTACAAAATATTTTAATTTGTATGTTTCGATCACATTAAAAATGAATGATAAAGGAGCACTGTTAAAAAATGTTATAAAAACTAACTGTTGAAGATTGTTACATAACGTATGAAGTTGTAAATGGCTGGAGAGAATATTGTCACGACTAGCCACCTGTCATCATGTCGATCTGACAGAAGATTCTGAAGAATTTTTAATGATTTCTTTAGAGATTAATGTCCGATATGTTTTATTGCTTTTATCTAACCTGTCGGTAAAACATCAAAGTGATCGGAAGAGTGGAAGTGGTTCAAATACAGCTCATAAATTTTTCATCATCAACAAACATCTAGTGAAACTAAAAATTAAGACAATATATAAAAAACCTAATTAAAAAATCACCAATTCTCTCCGTAAACTTTGATCATGAGTATGGCAAAGTTATCAATCTGCCATAGCGAGAGAGGGGCGAATAGGGAAAAAAAACGATCAGAACAGTGTGGACTATGACGTCACCGTCAACGAAAATGGAGTATTTTCAAACGTGTTTATTACGATTATTTTTCACCATGGTAATGGCGGACGTCATTTCCACTTATATTGATGACCAAACCGAGCAAAATGGCAAAGATTTAAAACGATCAGATAAGAACCCAAACTTCGTTAGACGACAAAATCAATTCTAAACTAAGAAGATGTTAGTAAAAATAAATAAAAAGTAAAAAAAATACATTTTATTTCATCACAGAATTTTTTTTGTAACCAGAAGTAACTTTGAATTTTTTTGTGTTTTTCTCCAAAATCGTTTAATATGTCGAAATGGATTTTGTTCTTTAGATTTATTTTACATATATGACATGATCAAATTCAAAACGTTGAAATTAGACGCCTTTACTTCCGAATTGTTACTTTGAATCGATTCTTATATACCTATAAATACCAAATATTCAAGTTTGAATCTCCGTAGCAATCTATCTCAATGTTATGTCGCATCGCACTAAACGTCGCCTCCCGCCGTATCGCTTCGTAGATAGTTGTTAGAGTAACGTGCGACTTTCGAACGACCCTGTATCCGAGACTGTAGATAGCAGAGCAACCGAGCGATCCGCCATTATGTGAATTATTTTAAAATGGTATTTTACATTCTGCGATGGCAAGTCGTGGGGAAGCGCAGATATGGCGGTTATGCCGAGTCGGTGAACTCGCCCGTTTTCCTCGTCGAATCGAAAATGGCACTACCTGAAAATCGTTTCCATACAACCGATATAATACGTATCAAAATTTCCAGAATGACGTTCGTTCGAGATGAAAACGTCGAATGAATCGATCCGATCGCTCAAAACGATCTTCTCGCATAGACGTTGACAATTGACACTATAACATCGACACCTACACACATATTTATGTACATATTATATGCATGATTCTGTAATAGGATTCGTCGGATCATTTGTTCGGTTATAATTGCAGTTGGTCGGTGTTTGAACGGGTATTCAAGCGTGTAAGCCGCTAATAATTGACTGGTTGTGAATGACTGATGTGTACAATAGATAACACCGTATCCGAGAGAGACTAATTTCCACGAAATAATAATATCGTCCGAGGGTCAAGTTTCACAGCCGTTGTTTGATGTGAAATTCGAACATTGATGTATATTAGAAGTTTCCGGAACTAATTCAAACTCTAATATAGGTTTCCATTTCCGAACGTAGATAATACGATCTCGGCCATAGCTCGATATTTATTTTGAACGTTGATATTATCGTATCAACCTCCTAATAAAAAAATATATTTGAAAGTCCAAATAAATAACTAAATATATTTATATGTAATTACGCATTTGCAAATTATTACCTGTTATTATGAAATATTATAACCCGATAAGCAAACTTAATCTATTTTCTATACATATATATTAATATACAAACATATATGTTTATGTTTACCCAATTATATTATATCACTTTATGTTTAATTATGCATTGTCCTTTTTAGTTATATTTTAGATTTTATAATTTCCTTTCTCATTTTTTTTGTACTAGATATGTATATTATGTATTTTGTAAAAATCTATAATTGGGCTCAGATGCTATTTCGTTATATTTATTCTTTGTTTTTATGAATTTCTACATCTAAGGCCTGATGATTTTTCAATAAATAAACATACATGGTGCATTTTAAAAACTTTTAATTTCTTCTTTGATCTTTGTTTTTTTCCCAAATGTAATTTTATGTTTGTTTTTCAATTGAATTTTCGTTTAAATATATAAAGAGATTAATATCTGATAAAACTTTTTGTTTTAGAAATGTTTCTTTTTGAGCTCAATTTTGTTTGCTATAAAAATTATTTTCATTTTTTCTATTTTCTCTCAACTACCATTTATATTAATATTTCATATGAACAAACAATCAATTTGCTTTTAATTTTTAAAGTTCATTGTTTTGTTTTGTCCCTTTGTCATTATTTGACAATAACTAAAACAAATTATACATTCAACACGCATGCTATATGTATTATATTTCAATTGATGCACTTATTTGATTTTGTCAACTACTAGACATCTTTCTAAACATGTAATATTATATTTTTATCTACGTATTGCAGAGGTCAAATCATATTATTGAGAAAAACATAATATGTACATATAGTACCTACATATAAATTTTCGATATAATAAAAAAGTATATAAAACAAATTTTCATTGATGACTAAATATTGCTTGTAACATAAAATATTATTATATATACAGCGCGGTACAAAATATACATATTACAATGCGGTGAATGCATTCTTCCAATGTGCAGAGTATTCAAAATTTAAAATATGAGTTTTCATACAAGAATAATGTCGTCTATACATATTACACACATAAATATACATACATTTATGTATGTACATAGATTTAAAATAAAAATCCAACACTCTCTCCGGTGTCCGGAATAACCTTCAGAATTTATTACACAGAAATATTCATTGAAAGAGTTATAAATAACTATAGGTAATCATTTAATTTCATCGGTAGTTTTAAATATAAAAAATATATAATACATAAGTGTGTACAAACGTGTTGTACATACATATAAAGGACAAAGAGGTATCGTGTACTAAAAACTAACAAACAAGGCAGCAGCGGCAACTCATACATTATTCGCATAACCGGAACTACACGGCGAAAATGTTCGCATAATGTCAACTTAAGGTCAATATTCGCACTGCGAATTTAGACCTTACGAACCATAGACCTTCAGGTGAACTAGTGGTGTTTGTTGCTCTGGTTGGCAGGCGTAACCCTAATAAATCCGAATTACCCAGTCCCCGTTTTTAAGCACCCCCTAATTGAGTAATTAATTACGCACTTGCGAATTATGACTTTTGGTCCCGAGCTTTAAGTAATAATGCTCGAGCCCTTAATTCAATTATAACACTTTGAAACCGACGGCACAACTGACGTCACGCCGAATCTACGTTTCCGTATTAAATTTCAATTTTGATATTGATGTTAGTCTGAGTTCGAATGTTTTCGTTGGGACGCTAAGGTTGCTCGACTTATTGGCCACAAATAACCACATGAGACGACAGTGGGAGCTCTTTGGAACGGAATTGGGGCGAAGATTGTGAAAAGGGGACATTACTACCATTTGAAAATTTAATTTCAGTGAATGAAGATTAGCGTTTGCTTGTTTGTTTATTTGTCAATGGATATTCAAATCACCAGTTTACAATTTAGAACCACCAAATTTGATATATACTAATATATACTAATCTCGTAGAGTTCTTACACCCTCCCATAAAAACTTTGATTCGCCTGAATAAAAGCAATATGTGATATTTATTCATAACCAGTAGCTGCGATATTTATTATTAATCGGCTCTACAATTGATATTTTATTGTATCTCAAACTATTCTACAAAATAGACTTTCGATTATATTATATGTCAATATCCATTCACCGACTCATTCATTCTAAAAAAATAATCCATTAACTGTCAATAAACTGGCAATATTCAGACAATATAAGAAATCCTGATATTGTAACTTTTTATTAATTTCAAATTGAATAAAATATTATTATTGATTTTCAAAATCTTTGTTGAATACTACGCCATATTTTCAAATGTTAAAATGAAATATGTAGATAATGATCCCAGGATCAAAAACTATTAAAATTGACTTGGATATACATACATACATATATATATATAGTGAACATAATATGTGAACAATGAAAAGCTGTAAGGAATCAAAAATTCAAAAGTTCAAATTCATCAATATAAAAGCAATCATCAACTTTTAAAATTGTGAAGAGTTTCGGTGATTACAATAAGACATAATCGCAAAATACTACATATCATCATCATCATCATTTACAGCCATTCGCCATCCACTGCTGGATGAAGGCCTCTCCAACACGCTTCCACTCGTCTCTGTTTTGCGCAACACTCATCCATCTCATTCCGCACATTTTCCTAATTTCGTTCACCCATCTTCCTTGCGGTCTTCCTTTTACTCTTTTGCCTTCTCTCGGGTACCATTCAAGCACTTCTTTTGTCCACCTTTCGTCCATCCTCCTAGCTACGTGACCCGCCCATTGCCATTTCAATCTCTTCACTCTATCCACTATGTCCACTACCCTTGTCATATTTCTCACCCACGTGTTCCGCTTCCTGTCTTTCCTCGTTATGCCAAGCATACAGCGTTCCATACTTCTTTGAGTGCATTGGATTTTATTTTGCATCTTGGCGTTCAGTGTCCAAGTTTCACATCCATACGTCATCACTGGCAAAACGCATTGATCAAAGATCCTTTTCTTCAGGCAGAGTGGCATTTTTGATTTAAAAACAGCATTCATCCGTCCAAATGCACTCCACCCCAGTTTCATACGTCTCTTTATCTCTTCATTTTTACTACCAGACATGTCAATTATTTGACCTAAATATAAATAATTATTTACTACTTCTACTGGTTTATCATCTAAGGGGATGCTATCAGGCATGCAATAACTATTGAACATTAGTTTAGTCTTATCTACGTTAATTTTTAATCCTACTTTTCTACTTTCCCTGTCCAGCTGTGTTAGTCTGATAAGTAGGTCAGCTGAATCACGAGCTACTAAAACTATATCGTCTGCGAACCGAAGGTGACTCAAAAAGCGACCATTGATGCTTACTCCGGCTGTATCCCAATCCAATTTCCTGAAAACTCCCTCAAGCACCGCATTGAATAACTTGGGCGAGATTGTATCTCCTTGTCTTACTCCTTTTCCTATGCTAAATCTATCTGTACCTGAAAAAATTTTAACTGAAGCTGTGGCATTCTTATATATTGTAGCTAACAGTCCCACATAGGGTTCCGGCACTCCCTGTGTTTTTAGAGCGTTAAGTACTGCATTATGACTAACTGTATCGAAGGCTTTCTCATAATCGACGAAACCTAGGCACAGTGGCCGTTGATATTCGTTGGCGCGCTCGATTAGTTCGCCAACTACTTGGAGGTGGTCCATTGTGCTGAAATTTGCCCTAAACCCTGCCTGCTCTATAGGTTGGTTCTCGTCGAGGATATTCTTCAGCCTTTCTGTAATAACCTTCGTGAAGAGCTTGTAGACCGCTGAAAGTAGACTAATGGGTCGGTAGTTCTTGATATCGCTTTTGTCGCCTTTTTTGTGTATTAAAATGATAGTTGCGTTATTCCATCCTTCTGGTATAGCTTGGTTCTGGATGCATTTGCTGAAAAGCCTAGCTAAGATATTAATTAGGGGGGGGCCGCCACATTTTAGTAAGTCGATGGGAATATTATCTTCCCCTGGGGTTTTACCATTCTTTGCAGTTTTTAGCGCGGCCTCTACTTCGCTAGGCAATACTGCAGGAACCCTTTGGCCGTGTGTCGATTCCAGAGTGGGGAATTGGCCGTTGTCGTTCTCGTATAGTTTTGCATAGAACGTGTAAACTCTGTCTATGATTTCTTCTCTATTCCTAATTATTACTCCGCTCTCTGATCTGATTGCGATCATTTGGTTTTTGCCTAAGAAAAGATCCTGTTTGCACTTTTTCAGGCTACGGTTATTCTTAATGGTATTTTCTATTAGCTTGCTGTTAAAATCCCTGACATCCCTGACTATTCTCTTCTTAATTTCCTTATTTACTAGATTGTATTCTTGCTTATTATTATCCCTATCTAAATTCCTTTTATGCTTAATTAGGTTTTTTGTTTCCGCTGAAATTTTGCTTAATTTAATCTGTTTCCTGAAACCACCTAATTTCTTACCTGTTGAGGTTAGAACCGAACTAATTACAGTGTTCAATTCCTCGATGTCTGCTTCTGGGTTTAATTTCCCGTATCGATTTCCAAGTTCGAGTTCGAATTCCTTTTTCCTAGACCTTAGTTGAGCGAAATCTGGAGAGTTACTGCATCCTTTTATTAATTTCCTACGTTCGCAATTTATATTAATGGCCATCTTGGCACGGACTAATCTGTGATCGCTGCCTATATCTACTTTACTTAGAACACTAACGTCTTTAACGGAGTGCAGGGCATTTGTTAGGATGAAATCGATCTCGTTTCTGTCTCCTTTAGGACTCTCCCAAGTCCACTTATTGTTGGTGTTTTTCCTGAAAAATGAATTAGTGATGAAGAGCCTGTTGTGTTCTGCGAATTCTATGAGGCGATCGCCTCTGTCGTTTCTTTGGCCGGTACCAAAATTGCCTACTGCTCTTTCTGTGTTTGCCTTTTGTCCTATTTTTGCGTTAAAGTCGCCCATGATTATTTTAAAGTGGTGGCGGCTATTATCGTATGCGCCCTGTAGTTTTTCGTAGAAGTCTTCTATTTCCTCGTCTGGGTGGCTAGATGTGGGGGCGTACACTTGGAAGATTTGACAAGTGTACCTGCTCGAGATTCTTAATACTACATAGCATATACGTTCCGATATGTCGTTTATTTCTATAATATTTCTTTCTATTCTCTTATTGATAAGAAACCCTACTCCTCCTATTCTACCATTTGGTAGCCCTCTCCAGTAGAGACAGTTACCACTTTTTAGGATTATTTGGTTTTCCTGTTTTCGTCTTACTTCGCTAAGTCCTACTAAATCCCATTTGATACTTTCTAGTTCATTCTCTAATGCAAGCACACTTCCTTCACTCGATAACGTTCTTACATTGTACGTGGCTAAATACAGGTTTCTATTAGCTAAGCTATCATCCATCGTCACTCTTACCTTGTTGGAGGTTTGGATATTATTTTTCTCGCATTTATCCAAGATGTGTTGAGAAAAAGGCGGTACTTGAGAGAGATTTCCATTCAAGGAGTGAGTTCTTACCGCCATAAACTCTTCTCTGTGGTCAGCTTTGACATATAGTCATCCTAGGTATCACTTGGATCACTTATGAGTTATTACATGCCATTTAACAGGGTTACTTTGTAAGTGAAAGTAGTTAGTTATGATAATAATAGATTAGCAATTGTTATACTACTTTTTTACAGATCTTTATCGTGAGACGCCTCTTTGGAGACAACGGATTTATATATGTGAGTGCGGTTTGCAATTTAATATTTTAATAATAACTTTAGTAAAGTATATAAAATTACACGAATTACTTTAATATAATTTAAATATGAAAAAGAACTGATAGACAGTTGGGAAACACCGTTTCTGTTTGCTATTAAGTAAAGTTCGTTAAAGATTTTTGGCTGGAAGCAATTATGTGGAAGATTTATTGCTTCTGTGGGACCGACTTGGCTGGCGAAGGACCCTTTTTTTGTATTCAGGTAGGGAGATGTATCTCGTTTGACACCGATTTGACACAAAAATTAGCACAATATTTTTCGAAATAACTGATATAAAACCGCTTTTTACGACCGATTTGCTGTTTATTTTTACACTTAAATTATACTAGGATGCAATTAGTAAAATAAGTGATTAGATGGTTAAGTTAAATTTCGTGCAATAGCCGGGTTTAAGCGAGTAATAGCGGGAGGAACGCAGAAGCACGTCCTCCTCACATGACACGAAAGACCGAACTCCACTACATATATACACATATAAAAATACAAAATACTATATGCTTTAGATTGTTGACTTAAACATATATATTTTATTTCATTTTATACTTACATTTCTACCATAGATGCCAGGTTGCCTCAAGGTGACATTTTTACATAAATACTAACAATTTTAAACATTACAATACAACAATTATTATCTGAATCGTTCAGTAAATGCTGTGAAGTGACTTTGGCCATTCATTTGGATCCTGTACTCACCCCTACGCAACAATATGTATAAAATTTATTATGAGAATTGTATTATTAATAGGTTTTTGAACATTCTTTCTATTATATGGTACATTAACATTGAAATAAAGTAATACTAAAAACATCTAATATATAATTTCGAAAGAGACTTTGTTTAAACTGTGTATGTACATATGTAACTATTGTTGGTTCGTAGATCCATGTCACGTCATCGAACAAATGAATATTCAAATAAATTTAAATAAAATAAAAGTATTCAAATAAATTTAATAAAATGTTTACTTTTAGATTGACCATGTTTAAACGGTTTATATTACAAATACAGAGCGAAGCCGGTTAAAAACACTAGTCTAATATATAATTTCGAAAGAGACTTTGTATGTACATATGTATGGTTCGTAGAATCCGTGAATCCGTCTGTCTATTTCGTGTAGGCTCCTAAACCACTCAACCGATTACGATGGAACTTTCAAGATTTGTGAAAAAAAACGGGAATAAACCTCTTAATAATAATATTCGTAATTACGGTTTTACCGAAAGTTTGAAGCGCAATTGTATAGTCAAAGAAATGTATTCGTTGGTAATCTCGTAACCAGTTATTTATGTATTTATATAATTTTAGCTATTTAGCTAATTTAAAAATACATTCTTATTTACTTAACTCTAAACTTTTATGTTTAACTTATA
Source organism: Arctopsyche grandis (assembly GCF_051622035.1). Taxonomy (NCBI): domain Eukaryota; kingdom Metazoa; phylum Arthropoda; class Insecta; order Trichoptera; family Hydropsychidae; genus Arctopsyche; species Arctopsyche grandis. Next base: position 17,495,396 of record NC_135359.1, on the reverse strand, counting down.
TGTACTCTCCCTCATAGAGGCGTCTCTTAGCACCTCGCAAGAATGGATCCACGGTCTTAAAAGACCTGACGCATTCAGGGAGGGCATTGTACATGAGCACACCCCTGTGAAAAACGGATCTACCCCACGGGATCGAATTAGAAATGCACGAAAAACCAAATATCAGAAGGCAAAGATCAAAAATCGAAAGGTCGAAAGATAAAAAAAGGGTGCATGGTAAACGGTACATACTCACTTAATTTGTGCGAGCAGGATACAGCAGGAACAAGAGGAACAGGCTTTTCCTCCTGTATTCTGCGCGCGAAAAGCCTGTTCCTCTTGTTCTTGTTGTATCCTGCTCGCGCAAATTGAGTATGTACCGTTAACCACGCACCCTTTTTTTTATCTTTCGACTTAAGATCTTTCGATTTCCAATCTTTGCCTTCTGATATTTGGTTTTTCGTGCATTTCTAATTCGATCCCGTGAGGTGCACCCGTGAAAAACACCCCCAGCTGCCTTCTTTTTTCTTACTCTAATTACAACTAGTTTGTCCTTATTTCTAGTATAAAAAATATGTATATTTCTATTCCTTATTGTATAATCCTTAAATTACTTAAGTAATAACTTATGATCTAACTTATAGACAAAAGACAATGTACTAAGATTTAAACTAATTATAATACTAATCCATCCCAATTCATCTAACATACTTCTAATACTTTTTAATCTACCCACAACGGTTGATTTATGACGACACGGCGTTGAAGAGACGTTATTTGATCTCCAACCATCACTTGAAATGGGAACGGGAACGGGAATTGTATGCCTTATTCTGGCATTGCAAAGCATGCCGGGTTCAGCTAGTAAATAATAAAAAGCATTTCAAAATCAAAATAAGCACGTACATGTTTATTAATCAAATGTAATAATTTTTAGTAATTGTAATGAAAGCTGAGTTAATGGTTGATATATGTACATACATTAGCGAAAATCCAAATCGTAAATTGGGGCAGGTGGTCGCAGTTGAGGTCGAAGCAGATAATGGAGCAATCTGCAGACCACCGGACGCTAAATCAAACCGTAGATGGTAAACGTCTGTCTGTCTACATTTATCTAAGTGAATCTACGGCCAGGGCTCTACGGGATCCCGAGTGGCGTAGGCCACTTTGCATGGGAACTCTCGCTCGTAGTCCCATAGGACGCGTTCAGTTCAGTTCGGTTCGGTCGTCCGCAAGACACTCACAAGACGTATGCACGACCTGCTATATTCATACGACGTTCTGGAGATGAAATTACCATTTTTAGTGGTGCCGTACCGCCAAGGTGAACTTATCACGGTATTCGCATAATATTTTCATTATGAATGAAATTCGTGACCCGTTTATCTCGGCGGGTTAAATAACCCGAAGGTGACGACTGAGACCTTCGTTTACTGAAATTTAATTTACACTCCAATTATTTCATATCGTATTCGTGTGTGAATTAGAAAACAATTTGGAGTAATCATTTTTAAACGGGTATTATTAACCACCTTGGATGTCCTCAATCTCCTTCTGAATGTTTTGAAGTCGTCAAAATTATATTGAAACCAAATTCTAAATTGGAACTTTTGTATGTATGTTTTGCACTCCAAATATTATTAGTTTTAAACTCTTTTTGTATCCAAGCCCTATAAATTCCATAGTACTGTTGCCTTGATTTTTAATTCATTATTGTAAGAAGTCATCTGAAAATTGCTAGTACTGTTTGCAATCCTTTCTATCAAGTATGTGTATGTTAATAATTTAGAACGTATAAATAAAAAATTCCATTCCTACCGCAATTCCAGATTTCTTCACAGGGATCGTATTGTTTCCATACAATCGAGGAGGAAAATTTATGATTTATTTTTTGAGTTATATAATTGTTAGTCTTTATTAATTGAGTAAGATCCCATTCCAATGTCGATTCATTATTTTACATTAATCCCTGTTCTACCAACTATTCCAGTAATTCTTATAGATCTTGCTCTTCTTTCAGCAATATTCCCCCTCATATTGATTTTTTTGTTGTTCCTCTTTTCTTGCTTTAAATTTCTATTGTTTGGTCATTTTTCTTAGTATGTAATACATACATACGTACATATGAGCCGATATATTTGAAAGTGGCAAAAGTCAAATTTTCAGTTTCAAAAACACTATTTGTGTTTGACTTAATTCACAAATTGTTATCACTTAATTTAATTAGATATGTCCAGAATCTTGGAAAAGCAAAATACACGTATCATAGGCCGCCAGTATTTTTCAAAATTCTTAAACGTAGAGCCTTATATTTAATGTTTAATGAAATATTTCTCGAAATAAAGAAAAGTGGACTTTTACCAATTTCAAATATATATATATATATATATATATATATATATATATATATATATATATATATATATATATATATATATATATAATATGTACATACATACATAACATACATACATATGTATATCATTCACATATTTACCAATATGCAATGCTTTTCTAATTTTTTTCCATTTATATTATTAATCTTTAGAAACTTTTTTAGTGTCAATGCTGTTTATTTCTGTTTTTTTTTAATAAATATAAATATTTAGCAAAAATAAATTTAATTAAAATTCTCTCGGCCTCACGCTTTTCTACATATTCAGATTTTATACACACATGTATCTATTAGGGATTCCAAAAATGCTTTATCACAATCGGTATTGTCGAAAACTTTTAACCACTACCGATAGTATTTTATATAATTAATAAGCGTAATACAATTTAATACTTTTTCGATTAACTTTTATTGTTTATTTACATTATATAGTGGACAAATTGCAAAGCATTTAAAATAAAAAGTACTAAAAATAATCTAATTCTCGTTTTTTCAATTAATTATTATTGTTTTTAATTCTTCTGTATTGGCGTTTTCACAAGAAATACAAATAAAAGTATGTATGTAGATCTGGAAATGAGAATATATCAAAGACCAAACATGGTTCGATACTATGGGTAGTCAGTCTATTTCTTAATATCGCTATCATCAAAGGTTGATTTTTTTTCCATCACAAAACCGGTACTGTCGGTATTGGAAACCCTAATATGTTAATACATATACAAATATAATATGTACATACATACATATGTATATGCCTACAACGTAATCTAACAACGTGATAAGTCTAATGAGATTCAAACTATATCTCCAAAATATACAGACAAACACATTTTTTTTAAATCGTAATAAAATACTCAGGGCTAAATATTAAACACAAATCAGCCAAAAAGTCAAGATATAATTTTTGTCACAATTACAAAATTTATTACAAAATTTTATTACAAGATTGTGTTATGTAATACTATACAGATATTTATATGTAATAGTAATAAATAATAAACATATTTCGTTATTTTCTATTTCCAAATTTAATAAATTTGATCCTTCGATATACTATAAAAAAATATTCATAGCATAAAAAAATGAAAAACGTGCGAGTTGAACCTTTCAGACAGAAATGCGTCAATATATTTGATATACAACTCAATTTTTTACTACTGTATGAAATCATTTATCATCACTCCCGGACACACACCGACCCAGAACTATACGACGAATTTTCGGCAGCCGATTTTAAAAATAAACCAACTCGAAAGTAGCCGCGTTAAACGACCGGCTTTTGAACGTCGGTCGAACGACAAGTCAATTAACCCTTTGAGCGTAACCTAGTCGTCAATTCGAAACAGCATTACGTCAAATCGGAAACCGGCGCTGGGGGTTTTGCGCTACGATCACCGGTGCATGATTTATAGTCTCCAATCGGAGGATACTGTCAACACGGGGTGATTATCCCAAAGGGGCTCCTTTGAGGCGACGCAGAAGCAAGGAGGGAGAACAGATCTCGCTCCCGGAGGACTCTGAACATAATGAATGACTCATCAATCAAGCTTGTCGACCCGGCTCCTTACATATCCAGCCTCCCGGGCCCTCTGGGATCTCCTTCTCGCCTCCTTCCAATTCCTTCGCGCCTCTTGTTCTCGTAGCTACCATTTCGACATGACACGACGTTCGGGCCGAGTGACGTGGGCCTCCACCGAAACATACGTTTTTCCACATTTTTTTTCATTTTCCCCACTCAAGTCGACATTTAAGTCGTTCCGACCTCGTCTTGTTGTGTTGTGAATTCTCTGTATGGGAATACAGTTCAGGTTAAATATAATAAAAATGTCAGTCTCGTCAATGCATTTGTGTTGGTTGTAGCTACATACATATGTACATATTATATACACTATAGTGACAAACGAAAGCCGTCACGATTTTGTAAAATATATTGTGTTTCGTTTTGTTCAAATTGCAACGACGGAAAACGTACTTTTTGTAAATATATATAAAATATATAAGTAAAAATAAACATATATATGTATATACAATCCGTTCATTCATAAACATACTAATTTGTTCATACATGAACCAATCTGGCCAGTTATAGTGTACACAAAAAAACAATTTGACATACGAACTAGTTTGTTCATACATAAATTATTGGGCATAAGTTTAATTATTTTGTCCCATCATCTACATACATATGTATGCTTATCCCGTATTGCAATATTTTAAAAATTAGCGAAAACGGGAATTATAGCAACATTGTAGCGTGGTTTCTGTAGGATTTAACTATTGAATACTTGGCGTTTTGACATATTAAAGATTTTTACAGCTCCAAAGTTTTGACACCTGATTGAAGTAAAATTGGACACCTGGTGGAAATAAATTATATTTGAAAATGACTCTATGTACTTATATAATTTACGCTTAAAACCAATAGCTCGTGTATGAACAAAATAGTATTTTTACTAGCCTCTTCTTACTTTCACTTATTATGAAAGAACTGGAGTAAGCGCTTGGAATGTAATATATATGTACGTAGATATATAAAAACGAACTCGAAACTATACCTAGATCATTTATTTAATTATTTCTTAGGAATATTTTGAAATTTATTTAAAATTAACATTAAAAAGCTTATTGTTTTTGAATTTTGAAACAAACATTTACAAATAGCAAAAACTTATTACTCTGATTATATTTTCATATAATTCGTGAATAGAGAGATTTTTTCCACAATTCTAAGAATGTTTTGCTTGTGTCAAAAATATGAAAAATAATGTTATTATTTTAAGAGATTTTATTTTCTTATAGTTTTATTGTATATTATACATATTATATATGTATGTATGTACCTACATATAAATACTTATTTAGTACATTATTTATCAAATAATCGATTGTCGTAAAGTTTTTAATGATTTTTTTCCAAAACTTATTTTCTGTCGAATTGAACACAAATTAAAATCATTTGTGTGACAGCTAAATTTAACTTTAAAGTCATACACATACAATTTAAATTGACATAAATATAATATAGGCGTTGAAAAATGATCATAAACTTTTGAGTCTATGATTAATTTTCACCGTATAATTGAGTGCCATGAACTGACGTCGCCTCAATTTATTATTCCTCAAAGTTAAAATCTAAAATTTCTAATTGATGAATTCTCAATTTAAATCTTAGGATATTATTTACTATTTTTTTATTGGATCTGTCACCTCGTACCCGCTTCCGTTGACGAAGGTAGAAGTCAAGCAAACCTGAACATTGGATTTGATTTCAATGAAAGCACAATAGATACCCCAATTTCAGGTTTAATTTTGATCTTAAGCGTTCAGCATTGTTCGGTCATTGACGACGAGCAAAAAGTTTACGTCTCGAAATAAGTTCCTATAATATTCACAACGAAAGTCGCCCACGCGGCAATATTCGCCTTTGCTAAACACGGAAAAGCTCTTCAAACGCGCTATCACAATGTAATTTTCCTTAAACAATATATATTTAGCTTTCAAAACCTCCTTGCAGAACGTCCAGTTATTTTTCTTATATTGCTATAAAAATATAATGAAAACAAAGTATCAGGAATAGATTAAACCACCATATGTCGGTTAACGCTCTAAGGGTTGCCGTTGCATATAAATTTATTTGGTGCTGTAGTAATTTTACGACGTGAATAAGACCCGAATTTAACGACGAAACCTAATTCATATTCAGGTCACACGATGCGTAAAACGAGAGTGATGACCGTCTGTATCGCACCTCTGCGACGCGCATTCACCGTTAAAATTGACCGCCTGAAAGATCTGATTGATGGGTCTTTGGATGAAAGAAAAGTGCCCATTCACTACAGCTGAAGAGTCTCGACTCGTCGAAGCACGTCTAGATAGCTTCATAAGGGATGAAATTAATGTATCACACGTGTCTCGACTTCCTATCCCCTTAATACAACACAATATGTGCATTCACAAATATATATGTCACATATATTTTTATTGTATCACTTGAATTAGATATATGTAAACAGATTGCTGACCAAATTAATGATATATTTGTATTGTTATGCATCCATTGTATTGTATTGTCGAATTTCAGTAAATATGTACATACATACATACATAAATACGTATACATAATCCTTTTACCTATACATACATACATTCCAACAACGTTCCAAATTGAACAATTAATCCTCATAGAATACCTACATGAATTCAATACGATATTAATTCGGCATTCATATTTTCGACTCTATTTATTTATGTTTAGAAAATAATATAAAATTTATAATATATTATTTTAATGCTTAATCTAAGTATTTTTAAAGATTTAATAGACCACAATGTGATGCTGAATTTAGTTATATTATTTCATACATATTAAAACGTAGTATTACCAAATTCATATTTAAAATGACGCACATTTTCCGGGGAAAGCATTAAAAATAATTATGTATTTTATATCGTGGAGTGGGTCATTTTGAATCATTGAACCGTTGAAAGTTTAATGTAATGTAAAATATGTACGGTCATGATATAGATCGACCATATTTAGGGCATTTTTAATTTACTGCTTATAAAAATAGCATACAACAAACTAAAATACCATGGATTTTCTTTTATCTATTATCATCATTTAAAACCATTCACCATTTACTGCTGGATGTAGGCCAATCCAACACGCTTCTATGTGTCTCTGTTTTAGTAGCATTCATTATTTTAACTACACATGTTTCTTACTTCGTTCATTCATCTTATTCTTGGACTATTTTAAACTCTCTAGGGTAATATTTGAACACTTCTTTCAGCCGTCCCATTATTCACCTACCCTTGCATACATTTCTGATTTCCCGGAATTTTCAATTCCCGGGACACGGTAAGAAGCTCAGGATTTTTTCCGGAATTCCTGGGATTCTGGGGCATATGATGCAAAAAAATATTTTTCAATTTAATTTATTTTTTATTAATATAAAATTTATTTATTAAAAAAATATTTAAAAAAATTATAAACTAATAAAAAATATTAATAAAAATTATATAAAAGTATATACTCGCTTCATAATTCATAATTAAGAGTAAGCATATTTCACATGGTCTTGAGCATTCATTCTCATTTGGTAATAAAAGTTTTGACGGTCCTGAGATCGCCAATGCTTTTGCTTCATTTTTTAGCTCTGTCTTTGACCAGAGAAAACCATCCCTTAATGCTAGTTTGGCTTCACAAATTGGTACTGAGGGTGTCGGTATAGACATTCCGCGGGTATCGCTGGGAGATGTTAGGATGGCTATTATGAAGCTGAAGGGGTCTGTTGGGCCTGACGGTGTGCCCCCTGACGTATTAAAGGTATGCTGTAATTCGCTTTTAGAGCCTCTTCAGTTTATTTTTAACCTTATTCTTGCTTCTGGTAATTATCCTGAAAAATGGAAATTATCTAGAGTCATTCCTATTCATAAGAGTGGCTCTAAAAATGAGGTTGAAAATTATAGACCTATTGCTATTATCTCGGCTATTCCCAAAATTTTTGACATCATCCTTCACCGTTTGATTCTTGCGCAGTTTAAAAGATTATTGTGTGATGAGCAACATGGTTTTACACCCTGTCGTTCCACTACCACTAATCTCGCCTGCTTCACACATTTGATCATGTCTAAAGTTGACGTTGGTCAGCAAGTTGATGTAGCCTACTTTGACTTTCGTAAAGCCTTTGATCAAGTCAATAATGACGCTCTTTTGATCAGGTTAGCTGAAGTGGGTTTTTCAACGCGTCTTCTTAAACTCTTTGCTTCTTATCTTAGTGATAGGAAGCAATTTGTTAGATATGGTCTTTATGAATCTCCTTCATTTTATACTCGATCTGGTGTTACTCAGGGGTCCACTTTAGGCCCATTACTATTTACAATTCTTATTAATAACCTCCCTAGAGTTTTATGTAATGCATCATGTCTCTTGTTTGCTGACGACGTTAAATTATTTTTTGCTGTCAAGGATGAGAGGCAAGCCTCTCTCCTTCAAGCTGATATTAACGCTGTCTTGGAGTTCAGTTCTAGTTTAGGCCTTGAACTTAATTTAAACAAATGTGCAATTATGAGCTATGGACGTGCACATTCACTCTATTGTCACGGATATTCCATTAGATCCGTCTTGTTGAAGCGTGTGGAATCTATTGTCGATTTGGGTATCACTTTTGATCCTCAGCTCACCTTTCACAACCATATCAAAAAAGTCGCTGACGTTTCCTTTCGTCGACTTGGATTTGTTTTGAGATATGCAAGATTATTCTCCAATCCTTTGTCTTCTCGCTTGCTTTTCAATTCGCTTGTGAGAAGTAAGCTAGAGTATAATGCGATTGTGTGGAATCCGCATGAAGCAAATTACTCTCTGATGATTGAGAAAGTGCAAAAAGCATTTCTTCGTTTCCTATATAGGAAAGAATATGGGTATTACCCATATCTCTACCCCACTCCTTTCCTTTTGGGCATGCTTGGGTATAATTCCCTTGAACTTCGGAGAAACTTCTCATTAATTCGTTTCGTTCTCCTGCTCTTACGTGGTAATACGTCATGCCCGTTGTTGCTGGAGCAGTTGGGGCTTTATGTCCCTAATCACTATGTGCGTGGTAGACATCATCATTTGCTGGCTGTACCTCCTGCCCGCACAGTCCTTTTTCGAATGGCTCCTATTCCAAGAGCTATCCGACTTCTTAATGAAATCGTTGCTGCCGAGACTGAATGTGATATTTTCCACCTTAGTGAGCGTAAATTGTCGGAAATTACTCTAACCCATTTATCTGGTAGTCTGCGCTCATCATTGTTTTCATGATTGATTGTGATTTATGAGTGAAATTTTGATTAACTCTCTTCCATTTGGGCCTTACAGGGATGTTTTGTATTTGTAGTTGTTTCTTACATATTTATTGAAACTGGCTGTAGGTGCAAGGCATTCCTTATGCTATATTTTATTTGATATTTTTACTTTATCTGTTATTATTAAATGCTATTTTTTATGTATGTATGGATGTATTTATGTTTATGTTTAATTGTTATTTTGTTTTTTTTCTTTTTTGTGTTATATTTTTTGACCATTGTGGCGCTTTAGGAATTCCTGTTATGCCACAATGGTCTGTTTAAAATAAATAAATAAATAATAGCTTCGCCTTCGCCTCACATTCAATGAACGTCTTGATTGAAATATTTTTCCCGGGATTTGAGATAAGAATTCCAGAAACACAGGACATTATAAATTCTGTGAATTTTCTTTGAACCTTCTGGTCGTCCCGGGTCGTCCCGGACAGAAACCTTAGTATTCATGTGTATAATTTATACAACAGCATTTATTTTTTGAAAGTACCAAGTTCAAATACGAAAAATCAGCATTCAAATCAAATGAAAATATTATATTGTATTCAAATTACGTAACATGTATATGCTTGTGTGTACATATATGAAAGCATTTGCAGTTCGTCTTGCCAAAAAAATTCGCAACATCAAACAGAAACATATTCAATATTTAAGCCGGCGAAAAAACTATGTATATTTTCGCGATAGGTATGAAAAAAAAGCTGTTTAAATCAAAATACGAATTTGTGATTTATTCGTTCCACACTTGCGGCGTATTCGAATGGGTGATACATGTTTCTTTTGAAAACACTTGACACCAATACAGCGGCGAGTAACGGCGTCCACAACTTATCCATAATAAAAATAACGTGTCCCTCGTCGACATTGGCTTTAGAAGTGGAGTGTGTAAAAGCTCACATCGAAACACAGCAGCGGCAACAACACGCGAAAAACACGGACCGAGCTTAGGATATTCGTCCAGCGGCGGCTCGGGAATGAGGGCCCCGATAAAAAATAAATGCTCGAATAAGCATGGAATATATTAGATTCGGAGCCGTTGTCGGTGCCCTTTTTTGAAAAATGGGTCGTTGCCCACGCTCGGACGGTCGCTTTCGATTTTTCTAAGCTTTCTCCCCGTCCCGTGGCGTGTATCGGCCTCCGGGTAAATATGCTTCCGCTAGATTTTCGCCGAAATAAAATAGAAAGCCGCTTTTCCACCGTCCAAACAAATCTTTTTTATGGGCGTGACTCTCCTCGCAGATTTGTCCGGATTGTCGTCGGCCGTTCGACGGTTAACTTTTCGCCCCTGTGAGTAATCGTTCACGGTTTTCGATCGAACCGTTTAACTGTTTCAACGAAAGACGGAACGATTCCATTACAAACACCTGGCGTCTCAATTTGACAACGTTTTATTTGAACTATATCCTGATAATGCATTCTCTCATACAATCAAAAAATGCTTGACCGTATACATACTACATACAAATAATTATTTTTAAAACCCTCTCACATTTGAGCGTATTAACAAAAGCACATACATATTATCAAATAACCTTCTAAATGAGATGAAAAATCATTTTTTAACCAGAAACATAGATCAGTGGCTAGCATGTAACGCTTTTCAAAGGACTCATGGGTTCTATCCCTGTCTATGTTGATTTGACTCCAAGGTCGGTCGTTTCCTTTCAAAGTTTGCCAATTTGTCTGATTTCATTGGAAACTATTTCAATAAATTGACAATCCTGTCTTATTTCACGCAAAATTTGAGTTTACAGCATCTTACAATTTGTTTATATTTAAAATGGTGCAAAAATTCATCCATATACAGTGAAGATTATTCAAAGGTAAGTGGAGTCAGGTCGAGGTACAATAAAACACGCAGGCAGGTTCCAGGTCTTTATTGCTGCTCGTCCGGTGGAGGTCAGGATCCGAATGCCACCGATCGAGAGCGTACCATTCTTATATCATAGAGCGCTCAGCGCATACACGTATTATCATTGGTCAAGGAGTCGGGTGCAGCCATTGGTCGCAACGCCCGACTCCACCATTGGTCGGCGTCACCGTGACGTCACCGGTCTACGGGGCGTCTCTCTATGTAACGTTACATATGTATGTCTCTATGATGATCGTAATGTTTGGTGATCGATGTTTGTAATTGACCTTGAATAATACTTATGTACAATGTTGACCATAACTGTATGTCATGTTAGAAAATGAAATGGGTGTTAGTTATAATTAGACACCGGATAGTCACAGTGCTATCCATTGTTCCATTGTTGTAAATCCTTTGTAAAAAAGGATCGGCAAACCTTTAACGATGCATTTACAACCTTTGGACAATACGCGGCACCTTCTGGGTCCGGTGACTAGTTATAATAGTTTACAATTTTATTTAGGCTTTATAGTTTGTTGTGTGCTTTTTTAAATTGGCCAGGGAAGCATGTTATTATAACCGGTTAGGTCTAACTTAAAATAAAATATACGCGGAAAATGCGAACATTTGGTGTGTTTGTAGTGTATGTAGTCGAGATCAAAGCAATTAGTGTGTTAATACAACACATATTATACATGTGTACATAAACGTTTTGTATCACTTAAAATACAGAACATCAAGAGGAGTCTCTGTCACAAAATAAAAAATGTTTTCAATTTTTGTATCTTTAAAACGAAAAACAAAAATTCGGTTGGTGCTATATCTGATGATCCCCATTGCATTGCATGGAGTTCATAAGAAAGGGGCATGTTAGATGCCATCTACATACATAAATGTGGTTCTGCATGCGGATGCTACGCATTCCATGGACCGCGAAACGCACGAACATCTATCTCCATCCTCAAAGAGCTGTCAGTTTCGGAGAGATTTTCCACAACATGTAGAAAAATGATTCTTTTCAATTTTTCCATATTTCCAGGAAGGAGGTGGAGAGTCTTAAGAAGCTGGTAGTCAGCAGAACACTAGAGGGAAAGAGAGCGAGAGGATGGTCTCCCGTAAAACGGTCAGATTTAATTAAAAAAAAAACGGAATCATCCCCAAATGCTGCTTTCAACTGGCACAGGACCGGAAATACAAAATGGAGACGGAAAACGATGCTCAGTATTAAGCAATCGAGAAAGAATAAGAAGATCTTTATAATACAGCTAATTAGCTTGATAACATAGCTAATAGCTAAGTAGTTCACAAAAATTTAGAAACACACCTCTACGATTATTTGAAACCATGTAAAAACTTTATAAGATTACTTGGAATCATTTAAACACAAATAAAAATCATTGAGTTACAAATTGAAAATACTTTTATTAACAATTTATCATTAAATCATTTTGTTTGACTTTTAAATCGACATACAATTTTATTTCAAAATTTCTATTCTATAATATATGTACATAAAAACGGACGCGATGTATGTGAGTATGTTTGTGATGGACCGTGGAGACACAGCTAATAAGAGTCACAGAGGCGCCCAGCCAATCAGAGTAAAATGGTCCACGTGGTCGAGGAGAGGAGGAGACGCAGGGAAGCGGGGTAGCGGGAAAACGGAGGGTGTGGAGCGACTGACATGTACGACGTCAGGCCGAGCGATGGGTGACGTCAGCGACAGTAAAATATACACACACATGCTCATTCATCATTTCGAACGGGTGAACGGGTTGGATTGGTGAGCGTGTAATGCGCGCACTGAACTTTTTACGATTAATACTCTTTACTTTTAATACGTAACAATAATAAATTTATTTTAATTCATGTATCAATTTCTTTCCGAAACCACCCGTTTAAATAAACGGGCATAACACTAGTTAATAATACGTTTTTTTCAGTAACGGCTTTTCAGCCTTAAAATTTTAATAATAACAATGCAAAAAAAAAACATTATTAAATACACATATGTATACTACATATATGAACATAAATATGAATACTTTTGTGTACGGAACAGTTGCAGTATTTAATTTAGATGGTTTTTATGACGAAGTTCGACGAGGCGCATCTCATAAGCAATTTTACGGTCCATTTTTATGTCCGAAAACAGAAACGTTGGCCGTAATGCTTTTTTCAGTAGTTTTATTCGTTCGTATCACAATAAAACAAATTGCCTGCGCCGGAGACTCGCATAAAACGATTTTGATTGTACGTGACGTGGGGCGAAACCATTTTTATATGCGGTTTCCTCTAATCTCTTTCTGTTTATATTTTTGCCTTTTTTTTTTTGCACCCAAACCACCCCCAATCCCTTCCGCTCCCGTTCCGGTTTTCAAATCATCGAACTGCCGCCGAACAATGAAACATGGTTTCCGATAAGGGAAACGAGCGGCCATCGTGCGAAAACGGACCGAACAAAAAGGAAAAATCAACTATCGCTAAAGGGAATTATTTCAATGGAAAAATCCCACCGACACCGTTGGGTGACCGTATCTGATGACAGAAACTGAAAAAGTAATGGCAATGAAACACCATACAATTTGTACCAACATTCTATATCAATTGATTTTATTTCTATATACCCTATACACTAACTTCATGAACCTACATATAAGTACATATGTTTTAATTGAGTTGGATTGCTATTATTGCACATGTGTATAATTTTTAGCAACCATCACTTTTAAGATTTATAACTTAACTTTAACGACATTAACGACTTTCTTATTATATGTACATATGTACTATATATTGCAAGAGCGCTTCAGAAATCTTTATTGTTTACTTTTCAATATAAAATATTCAAACTACTAATTTTTTATACTTTTAATATAATATATATACATATATGTATATATATATATATATATAAAGTTTATAGTGGGTGTAATTATTAGTCAAACACGCATAATAATGGTCATATCCGGCAATAAAGGTGGGCGAAAGCAGAAAACGATCACGTTTACGCGGAAAATTTATTTTCCCGTCGACGGTTTTTTTCCTTCTTTTCCCGCCTCGCTTTCTTTCACTTACTTTCGCGGAGATAACCTTGGTGCGAAAAGTTTTCCAAAATCCTTACTCATCGTCGGATGATTAAGTGGTGTTTGTCTGCAAGAACTCCTCTTCAGTAGTTGCGAGAATTGAGCTCGTCGTGTAGACTTTTTCAGCCTCCTGCGTATTACTTTAACTATACTCTTTTAAGTTTTTCCCGTATCCATGCTTACACTGTTGTAAAAAATTGCAAGATGAACCCAAACTTTGAGCCTGTTCGAAAATATGAAAACTTACGTTTGAAAAACAAAAAATAAGTTGATGATCATAAAACCCGTGGCAATCAAAACAAATTTTATATAATACAAAATTATATAAAGTAGACAAAAAAAACATTTCAAAAATTTAAATAAAAAACAAACAACACCATATAATAAAAACAATAGAATTAAATTATTTTGTTCGTTTCTGTCAACGTAATACGAGTTCGAACTGTGAGTCTTTTATATTTATTTTTCTTTTTGCGTTTTATCACTGAAAGTACACATGTTTATCTAAATATCCTATGTACATACATATATTAAGTACATATGTATATGTAGAAATATAATATAAAAGTCATCATACCGTCAGCTTGTCCTAATATAAAAACGCAACTTCGCAAACAAAATACCTATAAAATAATGTACATATGTTTATCGTTATGTCTTGTACCATTTTATATTATAATAATTCTGCATTGTCGATAGAAAATATTACAATTAAGTATATTGTAGCAATCAGACGCACGTGTCACGTTTCAGTAACACGCGTTGAACCCCAGCATATTTATGACTTTTTTTAATGGCAGCGTTTTTCCTACATACCTACGTAGATATATAAAAAAAATTCCTTATTTTACGACGAGTGCTCGTATAAAATTGAACCCCACCCCCTTTTGCTCCCGTCCCCAATGTGACGGTCGCGCAAAGTCGTTATCTACGGTCGAATTTTCCACTTAGTTTTGTATAAAAATCCCTTTCACGTCAAACGCACAAAACCCTTTAAATTACATGTCCAACAAGCCAAATAAGCCGCAGTCTCCTGTGCAATTGCAACTTTGTTGCGCCATTGGTGAATATAGTACGTTTAATTTTCCTCCATAGTGATATTTCAAAACTTATTTCATTAATAAAATTTCATTTTAATTTCATTATATTATTAATGTTCGTACATAGTAAACGAATTATATATTTACTTGGTTTTGTATTAAATGATTACATAAGTACACGCTCGTTTTGCATTATAAATGTTAAAGGAACATCGACAATGGACTGGAAACGCAACGATACTGGGGCTTCAGGTACACGTGACAATGTATCAGATTTCCTTTTCAAACCTTAGTAATGTGAATAAGCATTCAATTTGGAAATTTTTAATCATAAGATTATTCCGTTTATATAATTAAGTGAATAAAAAAATATACCAGTACCTTATGTTGAAATTTTAGAAAAAGCATACAAAATCGGTAAAAATCACGATTTTCACAGCCTTTATTTTTCTGGTGGCAGTGCAAATAATTTAACTACCATTTTTTACGAATTCGCCATGATAAAGAACGTCTTTTTCATCTTAAGCTGTTTTTGCATTCTAAAATTTGCTGTTCTCGATGTACCCGATTTTCATACATGGCGGTAAACTTTTGATAATAAAAAACGGGCATGAACTTCCATGAAACATCCAATTTAATATATATACATATGTATGTACACATAAGATGAGGCGTACAAATTAAACATCATTACCTTGAAAATGAACTCGAGATAAAATAAAAATTTCATGTGTAAGTAGCAGTGGCGTGCCATGAATTTTCAAACAGTGAACTATCTATGTATGTCGGTATGCACAAAAAAATTTTACATATGTACCTATGTATGTATATAAAAAAATATTCTTAATTTTTTAGTTATAGTAAGCTGTCTAATGATAAGTGTATTATTTTAATTTTCGGTACATATATTTATCAGAAATTTCCTAAGTAGCGTACCTTTCTTAATAAGATCTTGTTTGTCTACAAAATCGAGAATGCAACATTCCAAAACCTCGTTATTTGTTTCCGTGCGCTACACACTTATTTGTTCTGAAGGAATCGTTTTGCGAGCCGAGTCCTTTGCCATATTTGTATTCCAGAAGTTCCTTGTTAATATGTGTAATTTTAACAAAAAAATAGTTCAGAGTGATGTTTGATAGACACAAATCAAAATATTCGTATTTAAAATTCCATAAATGCATGATACGAGTAAATTAAAAAAAAATTGTGTTCGATGGAACGCATATATGTACATAACAATTCGCCAGTATCACGAAGGGAACAGATTAAAACGGCAAGTTAGTGCAAGCGAATGACGTGGCGGACCATACCATAACAATCCACTACCACTAGCACCACCTCAGGTAGGTCCGATTCCAATTTCATAATACTTATCACTAATCCGAGTGAACAATATCAATATGGACAACGATTTGAATTTATTGTAATTGAATTTTTGAGATTTTATTTAGAAAATTTTAGGGGACTTGTCTAGTCCAATGACGGCATGGCAATGATATGTATCATAGTATCGCATTATGCTACAAAATTAATTTTTTTAATGACATAAATTCACATTGGAATATCTACCAATACTTCCAAATAACTAACGAATGCAACTGGTGGCTGTTATTCAAATGAGTTTGTCACATAATCGAACATTGTACATCATTTTCCTCAACAAAATCTTCAATTCCTGTATATGTATTTTGAAGTCTTTAATTTCCGTTTAGTTTGAGATCGGCAAGCATATACATTTGTACATACATACATAATCTTCCTTCATATAGCCCTACAGGAAGAAATTGCACGCCGATAAATCAAGCAAGCTTAGAGGCAAGATAGTGTCTCTGAAACTAGACATGATGTGTTGCTGAAACATTTCTCGGGTGACTTGCTTGTGCATTCAATCGTACCTTTCAGAATGAAAACATCCTTTCAGTATGAAACTTCATATATTCCATATAATGATATTTTAACTTGGAAACACGAGAGAGAGAGAGTATCCGCTGTCTAAGTGCATTCGAGGGCTAACAATGGAGACCCCCGAATTGGCCTAACAGGACTCAGTAAGTGGCCGCTAGAATTCTTAAAACCCGAAAGCGTGAGAGCGTGAGACTCACTTAAAACTGTACGTGCCTAGACAATAGATACATAAACGGTTCGGGGAATTTCTGGTGAGCAACTTTTCCCTTATAAGGAGGTACTTAGACCATATCAGTTTATTCTGGAGCGAACGCTGGCTACGTGTGGACCTCCTGAATCATTCGATAAATGCTGTGGTGTGACTTTGGCCTTTCATTTGGATCCTCAACCAACCCTACACAACAATATGAAATAAAAAGGTCACATATTCATCTAAGCAACATTCTGATAATACATATGTATATGTACATACATATACATATGTATTCTTCCCTTGATGCTCTGCTAAAAATAAAATTTTATTCAATCAATCTATGTACACTCGTACACAATGCGACGAGTGTACTAAACAGATCAAGAAACACACAAAATTATATACTAATACATAATTATTACATAATTCGAAATAATACATGACATGTGTATGTATATGGTCAAAAATAGCAAAGTGCATTGCAAACATCGTATACAATACGATCAACAAATATTTATACAACAATACGAATTTTTATACAATAATTATCCACAGAGACATCTATGGAGACAAACCCGGTGAACCATGAGATATTTATACATTATACTCAAGATTTGGCGATAGAAATAGGGCGGGGTTGGGCCAATTTTGCAGGAATCGTTTCAATGAAAATCAGAAAAATTGGCAAACTCTGATAGGAAACGACCGACCTGATCACAAACCAATGTCTGGTCAGCAGCAACCAGTTTGGTTCGAACTCGTAACCACACTGGCCATAGCAAGATACGCTTATCACTAGTCCACGCTGCCGGTTGTATAACAGTTTGATTCTATTTAGCAAGTAAATGTTTTTGCTTTTTAATTAAAATGCTGGTGTTTATGTTAGTTGCCATTTGATTGCTTCCGACCCACCCTTCCTTTATAAGGATAGACTAATTAAAGTGGGTAAGATTGTTACTGCGCGTAATCGTCATCGAAGTGAGAGGTCATGAAGTGGCATAAATTAGCATTAAATGGAGTGGGACCGGCGCCGCGGTTAAGTGCGGGTAATTTAATTTCAGTCGAATGCCCACCCGTCCAATTGCCTATAAAATTATCCATTAATGGCCGCATTGTTTCTGTTAATGCTCCGTCCAGCGTTATGAAACAATACCCGCACGCCAAAGGGAACCAGTAGTGGACCAATGTTAATTTATTGAGTGATGACCGGCAAAACTCCCAGTCG